>NC_138768.1:567331729-567804229 GCF_965119305.1 Pelophylax lessonae
CTGCAACAGGATCTCTTTTGAGACTTAAAAGGCCTTTTTGATCACTGTGTGAACCATGATCAATCTCTTCTGGTAAGAGGCCCACAGACAAATGTGGTGGAGGTGCATGTCCTTTCCTGCTCACTTAGTGTTGTCTTGCTACTATTCACAATGTGTCAAGAACATGAACAACTGTGCATTCCGGGTGCTCAATATAACATATGGACTCTATATAATACAATAATATTTTCTATGTTTTATCAAGCGCTGAATTTTAAATATTATTATTGTTATCATTTGATGATTTTTGCTGGCTGCTAATTTCTAATTTGGATGCACGTTTTTTCTATATTATTTGACAGTGACACACTGTCTAGTGAGAGAGCAGGTGCTCAGAGGAAAAGAGCCTGCACAGCCTATGCTGGGCAACCAAAAATTCGGCAGGATGGATGTTGTTTTCTGGCTGTAGTAAGCTATGCCAAAATTTATTTTGTGGCTGTAGTAGGCTGTAACAAAATCCTGTGCTTTTCCAAAGATACCTTACAGTAAAGGTTTTGGGATACAAACTTTGTTAGAAATAAGCAAAAAATGTGATCAAACATTTAGCCATCCCAGGGAAGAGTAAACAAGAAAATTTGTCACCCTAGATAAAGCTGGAGAACAAATCCAAGTATGGAAAAACATTATTGAAGTACTATAGGAATACAGAAACAATGCAAGACTTAACAATGGAATTATATAGAGTACATAAGATTACAAAATACCAACATACAAAGCAATAGCCTCATATAATTTCTTAGAACATATCTGAAAGCTGTAGTTCTGATAAATAAATCAACAACAAGAAAAGAAGGATTAAAACATAAATAGGGTATGGAGGAAGGCAGCTACAGAAGACAGCGAAGGGACACAGAAACATAGGGTAACAGCTACAGGACATCAACCTCAAATCAGGTCCAAAGGTCCCAGACTGGTTCAAATATTGGAAGCATATTATTTGATTGGGCTGTAAGAGCTTCCAAAGATTTGATGTCTTTAATATACGAATGTAGCTCAAGCCGTGCACTTGTTTTCTATGAGAAGCAATCAGGCATCTTGCAGCTGTTAACACATGCAAAATCAGTCCCTTAGACATATGTAGTGGTAGAAGACCAAGAAAGAACATGGCTGGGTTAAGCTCAACATGTATCTGAAAGAAAGTGTGAAACGAGCTTTCATCTCTAGCCAAATGGGACATATTCCCGGACAGTAAATTTCAAAGAGCCGGTAAGCTACTGATCTGAATGGTACCTTGACAAACCGCGCTATTATAAAGTGAGTAAGTGCAATTGCATAAATATAAATATGAATATAAATCTAAATCTAAACCATTAATACATAATAATACATTTCATATAAATATATATATATATATATATATATATATATATATATATATATATATATACATACATAAAGTGCCTAGGAAAATAGATCAAATAACATGATTATGATTAAATCAAATCATGATTAGTAAAAAATATATATAAATAAATCAGTACATAAAAGTGCTAAAAATTCATATAACACCAAAGTGATATCTTAATGCAAAAAAACACATAATGTCCATATCATGCATGAATTTAGCATATAATGTCCATAAATAATCAGAAAATTAAAAATTTTAAAAATTATTATGCACTCGTGACCAACTTGTGGATCACTCTTCAGAGGGGCTCCCACGAAAGTGATGTGTAGATAGTGTGTCTAAATCCACCACCGGTAACAATGCCTACTTATCAAAGGTAAGTATATAACTCACAGATAGGGGCAATCCAAAATGGCATATACTTCCACCACAACTCTAGGCCACATCGGAGGTGTTTTATACACAGAGGGTATGTTAGAACTCCACCCACAATGTCTCAGGGATTCACATCCAGGAGAGGTAAAAGAGAAAGGCTTCCATAGTGTAATTAAAAAACATTTATTTTTGATTTACAAGGATTAAAAACACTTACAATCTTTCAGATAGGTAAAATTTTCAGGAACCGTAGGGGCGCCGATTGTTCTCCATCTGCGTTGCAAACAGTGGAAGTGACATGTCACTCTAACCCGTAACCCAACACGTTTTGTCAGAGATGTCTGACGTCATCAAGGGTCATGTCAGACATTATATGCACCTGTCAAACAGGTGCAGAAAAATTGGTCTCTGGGTGTCTGTGGCGCCTTCACAATGTAACCATATAGAGGTACTCTTGATGAAAGCAGGACTTAGCCTTACTGTCAAAAATTTAAATGATATGCACCTGTCAAACTGGTGCAGAAAAAGTGGTGTTTGGGTGTTAATTGTGCTCATGAAGCCTACACCAAAAAAATGTATTTCAAATGAAGTCAACCACCACAACACTAGACAGCCTAGAAGTCTTGCAGAGATTCCACATCCTAAAAACGCTTAATCAGTGACATCAGCATCAGGGGCTTCAAAGCTGTTGGTAATCCAGGACTGATTCATTTTGGTAAATGTCAGATGATCCACGGAGTCTGTGAACAGATGCGTTCTATTATCAGTAACAAAACCTCCAGCAGCACTAAATGCCCATTTGGAAAGCATGCTGGATGTAGGGCAGCCCAGAAGCTCAATTGCATACTGGTCAAGTTCTGGCCAGTGGTCTATTCTCATGAACCAGTAACCCAACGGATTGTCAACAGGAAAGCTCTCCATGTCTGTTTTTGCCCCCAGATTATTGTCCACCATATGATGTAGACACTGCCGATGGGATGTGGAAGCTGAGAGCTCTGGATGGAGAGGACTAAAAAATTGTGAAATGCATCACTTAGGCTGCCCCTTCTCCATCACTCCTTTCTTGACCAACAGAAGCCTCAAAACTACATTTTTCTACCAGAGTCAGGAAAAGCATTAGATAAACTCCTCTTTAAAGTGTCCTCAAGAGCTTTCATCTTCTACACCCTCTGTGAGGACGGGATGAATTCTGAGACTTAACCTTTGTAACGGTGGTCAAGGAGGGTTTCCAACCAAAAATGATCCTTCTCCTTGAAGCCACATATTCTTAGGTCCTTTCGAAGGATTTGAAGAATAAGGGAGCCCATGCATTGCAAGTTGGCAGTGGCATGAGAAGCAGAGTCCTCGGGGTCACTGAGGATTACAGTATCCAGAACTGCCTCCTCCCAGCCACGTACTACTCCCAAGGGTTCTGGGGATGGAAAACCATCTGTTGAGGGTTGACGTATGTCATCCTCTGCTTTAATGCCTCCAAAACTGCCAGAATCCTCCTCCTCCCTTTCCTTTTGTGTATTCTGTGGCGTATCAAGAATGGTGCAAAAAATAGGAAAACTGCGCTATGGATAACCAATGCCTATGAGTGCTGCTGTTCAAAAAATCTTATGATTTAGTATAAATTAAATTAAAAGGTGGTACACAGCGCAAAAATAGGTCTATTTACAAAATACTAATGTGCAAATGGTATGTATGTATATGTATTTATTTATTATGGTGAATTAGCACTGTTTTGTATTTATGCGGATTTGTCACAATAGCACTATTTTGCACTTTTTGAATATTCTATGCAAGTTTGCACTACATTGAATATTTATGCAATATCAGCAGATAAGGGTTTTTATACCATTTGCACGTTAGTGTTTTGTAAATAGACCTATTTTTGTGCTGTCTACCACCTTTTACTATCAAGAATGGTGTCTGCATAAAGCGGGCCTTGAGAGGAAAGGAAGTCCTCCGCTTCCTCCCACTGCTCTGTCTCGAGTGCTCTGTCCATAATGCTATGCAGAGTCTGCTCCAGCAGGAACACAAGAGGGGTTGTGTCACTGATGCATGTACCACTGATGCACTATCCTTGTGGCCTCCTCAAATGGCGACAGTACAGTGCATGCATCCCTTATTAGCAGCCATTGGCGTGGGGAAAAAAAGCTGAGCTGGCCTGAGGCCATACTCACAGGTACTCGTTGACGGCCCTCTGTGCAGCCACTACAGCATTGCCAAAGTTGAGTTTCACCTGGTGGGCATGTCACAAATAAGGTAGTTTGCGGGCAGGTGCAATTCCTGCTAAATTTCAGCCAACTGAGCACTGGTTGTGTATGACAGCCTGAAATGGTTATAGACTCTTCTGGCCTGATTTAGCAGATATTACAACCCTGGGTACCTATTTAGGAAACGCTGCACCACCAAGGCCAGGGCCAGGCATGGCACATGTGTCAACTTTCCCTGTCTAATGGGCGGACAGGAGGTTTGTGCCATTGTCGCACACCACCATTGCTGGCTCCAACTGGCGTGGCATGAACCACCTCTGAGCCTGCCCCTGCAGAGCTGCAAGAATCTCTGCTCCGGTGTGGTTTCTGTCCCCTAGACACACCAACCGAAGCACTGCATGGCACCTTTTAGCCTGACTCATATGAATAGCCCATTGAACACTTAAGGGGTACTTGCGGTTCATAGAACAATTCAGCAGAGGAGGGCATGAAGGAGGAGGAGGGGGTAGAAGTAACAAATCTCGCATCATCACCACTAGCTATATGAAGATGTGGTGGCACAACAAGCAACAGCATCTACAGAGTCCTGTCTTGTATTCTTCTAACTTGCAAGCAAAGTTACCCAATGTGCTGTGAACGAAAGTGCTTGAGACTAAGTTTGCAAATTCAATAGTGGGATCGGATGCACATGTGCTAAAAAGGCCCAGACAGCTGAACTGTGGGAAGGGTGCCATGAGATAACAGCTCCACAATGTGATGGAATAGGGTGGCTGATCTGTACTCTGCCATGATGGCTGCCTCGTTTGGGTTGTTCCTTACCCTCACTTTCCTCCTCTGCTCTATCCGGCACCCAAGTTATGTCAGTGACCTCATCACCATCATCATCTCCTTCATCCTCATTACCACTGGACTCAACTTGGCAATACGCTGCGGCTGGGGGAACATGACTGCCAATTTGTGTACCATTGTTCTTTCCTCTCTGTAGGCTCATGCTCCTATCTTCCTCAACCTCAGAACCAACATCTGAATCAAATAATGACTGTGCATCGTCAAGGAGCAAGTGGCTGACGTTGTGTTCAAATAACTCAGCTGACTCCTTCATGCCTGATGCTGGGGCTATGGCTGGAATAACTGTAGAAAAGGAGGCAGATTTAGCCACTCTGGCAGCTGCAGTGGACTGCACACTAGTCTCTGCTTGTGTGACAGAGAATGAGGAGGATGAGGATGGTTTAGTAAGCCAGTCCACCACCTCCTCTGCATGCTGTGGCTGGATAACACGGGCAACATCACTACACAGAGGAAATTATGCCCTACCTGAGGACTGACCATGTCCACTTTTGCCTGTGGACACATATGCTGTTGGCCCCCTCACAGTGCCATGGTAACTTTTGCCTCTCCTTGTTGGCCTCCCAAACATAATGGGAAGGTGCTTATTAACAAAATGTAATAAAGATGTGGAAATGTGTATGTGGATGCACTTTAATCAATAGAAAGTGGTGTTTGGTGCACTTTAACCTGAGTACTCACTACACAGACAAACTCCACCTACACACTGCAATATACTGCAGTAAAACTGCACTAACGCACAGAAATATTCTGCGTTAAATGACACGTAAGGCACTGAAATATATTGCTTTAAACGTGCAGTAAAGCACTAAAATATACTGCGGTAAATGGTACGTAACGCACTGAAATATACTGCGGTAAATGGCACGTAACACACTGAAATATACTGCATTAAACGTGCAATAACACACAGAAATATACTGCGTTAAACTTGCAGTAACACACATAAATATACTGTGTTAAACGTGCACTAACGCACTGAAATATGCTGCGGAAAATGGCACATAACGCACTGAAATATACTGCGGTAAATGTGCACATAACGCACTGAAATATACTGCGGTAAATGTGCACTAACGCACAGAAATATACTGTGCTAAATGTGCACTAACGCACAGGAATATACTGCATTAAACCGTATGTAACGCACTGAAATATACTGCAATAAATGTGCAATAACGCCCAGAAATGTACTGCATTAAACCAGACGTAACGCACTGAAATATACTGCGTAAAATGGCACATAACGCACTGAAATATACTGCGGTAAATGTGCACTAATGCACAGAAATATACTGTGCTAAATGTGCACTAACGCACAGGAATATACTGCATTAAACAGTATGTAACGCACTGAAATATACTGCAATAAATGTGCAATAACGCACAGAAATGTACTGCATTAAACCAGACGTAACGCACTGAAATATACTGCGTTAAACGTGCAGTAATGCACAGAAATATACTGCGTTAAACATGCAATAACACACAGAAATATACCATGTTAAATGTGCACTAACGCACAGAAATATAATGCATTACACATGCAGTAATGCAATGAAATATACTGCGTTAAAAAGCACGTAACGTACAGAAATATATTGTTAATTCTAATAGGTTATGTATGTCCATTTAGGCTAATTTTATGCATGAGTTTTGAATGTTATACATACAGTATATATTGTGAACATTATGCTATTAATCCTATTTAACAGGCCTTGGCTGGATGCAGTCTGCCATGCACTGCACCAGAGAGAGAGTCAGAAAGCTTTCATGCCTGCATCCCCAGTGAGGACACTGGGGATGCAGGAGTGGATACTGATGCTAAAACTTATGCTGATCAGGCAGTCAGGTTTGGGCTGACAGGGAAAACGATCAGGAGGATTGGGTGGAAGATGGAGGGGCCCCTGTCCATGAGGGACTTCTGTGTGACCCTGAATGTTTTGGGTCACAGTCCATACCTGCTGGGGTCAGAGGAATCTCTTGTCAGAGCAGAGAAAGGGCAAGTGTCCAGCAAATCCCCGCAAATGAATGTCTATTTTAAAAAAGCCCAAAGTCAAGCAGCAGATCTCTTAATAAAAAGTTCTCTTGACTTTTGTGCACTGCCTAGCAGTGGGAATCCAAAAGAGCTGCCAAAACGTTATCATCTTTGGAGAATTCTTAACAGAAGGGGAACCTGAGTGTAAGGATGGCAGTACCCCATATTATTAAAGTGTTACTAAACCCAGATCCTGCATTCACTATATCTAGCCTCCCACAGTACACAGAACATGGAAATGCAATAATTTTAGTAAATATAAACTGATAAATACCTTTTTTTTATCAGCTGTATATATTAATTAGAGCAACCTTGTGACTTGTATCAGTAGGTGCTGATAGCTTGCAGGAGGAGTTTTCATTTCTCCCACGATTGTCCTATCAGGCTTCAAGACCCTTAATTCTATGTCTGAACATGTCTGGACAGTGCTTATTGGCCCTTGGCTGATCACATGTACCCTTCCAAGAAAACAACTCTCTAGCAATACACAACAAACTGAGCAGTCTAACTCTATAGACTGTAAATATTAGGTTATTTTTTGGAGTCTATGGAAGAAGGTAATGATGATCAAAGAAGACATAATCAGCCTTTTTATACAAAGCAGAGGATTAATCCCTTAGGTTCCACAATAAGGGGTATAACAAGCAAGCTATACAGACTGATTTTACTGTTGTGGGTTTTCTATAGTCTGTGTCCTCATGCTTTTATGGGAGGCAGAGAATCCAGCAAACAAGATGTGACATCTCACCAACTGTGTTCTTTTTTAGTTACTGGGCATGGAGGAGGAGGGAGGGACTGGACTGTCATTTAGGATCTGTATACACGCCTAAATGTGTGATGTTAATACCATGTGACCTGAATAGCTCAATTAAAACCAGGAAATGTCATCTCCAGCAATAGAGCCCAAACTGAGCATGTGCAGCTGAACTACACTTACTGTGCTTATCTGGACTTGTCAAGAGTGAACTTGCAGGAGGGGAGGATCTGTGCATACAGGATCAAACAGCCTTTTTACACATTGCAGAGGATTAATTATTTATGTTACACAGTGAGCATAACAAGCATGCTATTCTGTATCTACAGACAGATTTTACTGTTGTGGGTTTAGTAACACTTTAATAAGTGATGCAGCAGATTGAGCTCAACTGAGAAGAATGGTATGACGTGATATGGGACTATCTGGATGTGCCAAAGTCTTTCAGGAAGAAAGGGTTTTTGACTATGCCCATTTACAGCAATTACACGTCTGTTTACATATCTAGGATTACAGTTGCCACATCTTTGCAGGTAAAAATCTGATGCGCAAGCTTGGACACAAAGATGTGGTCTATCATAATAATTCTGTGGACAAACATAGCAAACCAGTCACTCTGCTAGACCACAGGTACTATTGGTGAGACACAAAGGGACAGTTCTTGGCCAGAAGTAAAGGATATCTGCTGTTGGGGATGTCCCTGCCCTGCTTTTGCCCAGTGCTGGGATACGGTTCTGTTAAAATAACAGAGCTCCTTATTTTCAGGTAGGTTCTCGTGATAAGGTGTTTACTGGCTCTTGTTCCTAGACTCTAAGAACTGTTTTGAGTTTGAGTTTTAGTAGTGATAGGTGTTCCAGGAGCCGCACATCAAGTCAAAACCTGTTGTGTGATAGTGAATGGCAGTCTCAGTCTGGACCTCTGCCTTGGTTCGCAGTGAGTTTGAGTTTTTACTAAGCAGGGACTTTTTTTAGGGATAATATCATTCATAAAACATAATTCAGCAGTGCTCAAATATTAGCATAGGATGAACTAATGCATGTGAATAATAAACCTTATAATAATCAACTTTTCAGTCACTAGGTTACACATAAAAAAGATAGTCCACCATATGTGTGAGAAGACAGTCTACTGAAATAGTAACATCGGTGAATACGAATTCAGCCATGATCTGTATCTTAGGTCACCACTAGGGTTGAGCAAACACGGACTGTATTATTTGGGATCGTACCGGACCTTTGGGTGTTCGGTACCCGGACACCGACCCGAACATTTTACTGTATGTTCGAGATACAGTCCATTGTTTGATAATTTATTTCATGTTTTGGCGCCGTTTTAATGGCGCGGTTTCAACAGCTGCAGGGCAGCCAATCAACAAGCGTTTAACTAGTGTGCCCTTATAAGCCATCACAGCCATGCCTACTAATGGCATGGCTGTGATTGGCCAGTGCAGCATGTGACCCAGCCTCTATATAAGCTGGAGTCACATAGCACCGAACGTCACTCTGCTCTAACTACTGTAGGGAGAGGTTCCTGATGCTGCTGAGGGAGAGATAGGAGATCATTGTAGGGGCAGGCTGGAGATTGCTTTCAGGGAAAGAATAGGAAGAATATTCTTTAATCAGACAGCGATCTACATCGATTTTATTGTGTGGGGATGCAGTGCACGATCTTTTTGCCCTGACCTGAGCCTAGTAAAGGGGAAGGAGGGAGAAAAAAAAAACTTTTATCAGTCTGTTAGGTGGGCGGCGTGCGGCGTGTAGCGGCCATGTAATGCAAGATCAGTGCATATGTGTCTGCTTAATCTGGATTTTAAAAAAAAAAAGTTTTTTCCTTCATATTTTACTGTAACTTACAGCATTTAGACACTGCTGTTCTAATCTGCTATTCAAAAAAGCACCAATTTAAGGGGACAATTATTTTTCAGTTTTTCATTCATACTTTACTGTGACGCTGACATACAGCATTTAGACACTGCTGTTCTAATCTGCTCTTCAAAAATCACCAATTAACCACTTGCCGACCGCCGCACGACTATCTACGTCGGCGGTCAGCCCCTCACAGGCAAAGTGACGTAAGGCTACGTCACTAGCTTGTGAGGGTCTAGGGAGCGAGCGCGCGCCGCAGGAGGCGCGCTCCCGCTCCCGCGTGGTCACGGACCCCCCCGCGCGTGTGACCGGCGGACCCGATGTCCGCCGGTCACTCTGCGATCGGCGGGGGAGAGGGAGAAAGTCAGGCGGCTTGTGTAAACAAGCTGCCTGTCATTCTCCCCTGTGTATGAAGGATGATCATACGGTTCTACTATGTAGAACTGTTGATCACTCTTCATACATCTGAAGCCACAGCCAATCACAGTAGAAAGCACGCCCCTAGGGACACACACAGCCCCTCCCTTTCAAAAAAAGTTAACCCCTTCACTGCCAGTGTATTTTTACAGTAACAGTGCATATGTATAGCACTGATTACTGTAGAAATGTCACTGGTAACCCCAAAAGTGGCAAAAATGTCAGTCAAGGGTCCGATCTGTCCGCCGCAATGTCGCAGTACCGCAAAATAAATCGCAGATCACAGCCATTACGCGTTAAAAAAAAACAACAAAAATGACAAAAATCTTTCCCTCTGTTAGTAAACGCGATAACTTTTGCGCAAACCAATCAAAATACGTTTTTGCGATTTTTTTTACCAAACATATGTAGCATAAAACAAATTGGCCGAAAATGTTAAAAAATTTTGATTTTTACATTTTTTTGGGGGGGAATTTCATATAAAAAATGTGAAAAATATTGCTATTTTTGCAAAATTTACGCTCTTTTTTTGTTTATAGCGTGTGATCGAAAAATCACACAGGTGATCAAATACCACCAAAAGAAAGCTCTGTTTGTGGGAAAAAAAGGACACCAAATTCATTTAGATACAGCATTGCACGACCGTGTAATTGTCCGTTAAAGTAACGCAGTGCCGAATCGCAAAATACCCCCTGGTCTTTTAGCAGCCAAATCCTCTGGGGCTTAAGTGGTTAAAGGGAAAAATAAAAAATTTAAATGAACCAGGCATGGATCCCACAGGACTTGTCTGTACCTTGTGCAGAATAGACATTACCAGCCTAACCCAGCCATTGTTGTATTTTTGATCTTTCTCACCCTTTTGGGGTGTACCCTAATTTAAAAAGAAATTTAAAATTAAAAAACAAAAACCAGTGTTGGCTACCTCATCCTCCTCCACCGCTGCTTCCACCTACACCGCCACATCCACCACCACCTCAACCTCCTTCTTCATATGGGCCTTGTCCTCCTAGATCAAGATGATTATTTTTTATTTTTATGTTTTTTATGTTATTTTAAGTTATTTCCCTACCCACATTTGTTTGCAGAGCACTTGCCATGCTCTTAAGAAGATTTTGCTGCTATTTGCAGCCCTCTAGCCCTTTCCATGTTTTTTTTAGAGCCATTTTAGTGCTCAAAAGTTCGGGTCACCATTGACTTCAATAGGGTTCGGGATCGGGGTAAAGTTCGGGTTAAGTTGAGGTCACGAACCCGGATTTTATTTTCAAGTTCGGCCGAACCCGGACATCCAGGTGTTCGCTCAACTCTAGTCACCATCATTCACCACAAGTGCATCCCGCTCCCTATGGATTAAACACTTACCCCAAATAGGCAAGTGTAAGGCATATAGCAATGATGTCTCTCTGCTACTTCCACATCAGCTGCTCGTCAATGATCATAGGGGATGATTTATGCTGTGCTCTCACAAAAAACAAAATGCAGCACCATAGCATAACTCTATGGAAATGTATTATGCCAAACACCCCGTAAAAGTTACATTTACAAGATGTCAGTTATTGCAAGCGTGTGCAAATTGTGCAAATCTGTTAGTTTTTACCCCCGGATGGTATGGTGCACTCTCTCCTACCACTCCTCGGTTCCAAGTCGGCAGCTGCTAGACACTTTATTCGTAAACCTACGGGTGGTGTGTTGACATCGCTGGTCGCCATACAGTCCCGCCCTGATGTGTTTGTCCTTATGAATTCGTCTGAGGGTCTATGGTGATATCATTCATGTTCAGATACTAGTCTGAACCCACACAAGACAGCCCGCCAGGAAGCTGTCTCTGTACTGGACTAATCATAAGTCATTGAGGCATTCCCAGCCCTGCAGCCTCTTGTATAAACATCCATTGTATACATGCGTCTGTAGGGTGGGTAATGCCCCAGTCGAAAATGATTGGCCCAGTACAGGTGACAGCTTCCTGGAGGGCTTGCTCAGGTAGGTTTGGACTGACACATTACTGCTTCAAGATCTGCAACTGCTGTATAAATGGACTCAGTGTTTTAGCTTTTCATGATTAAATGGTAATCATGTGATACGGCTTGACTTTTTTTTTAAAAGAAAAGTGTAAAAATTGCTCAGGTATTGAAATCCAATGCTTTGGAATTTTATTCTCCTGGCAAAGAGGCTAAAAACTTCTTTTGCTGCTTGTCTGTTTTCTTTCCTCTTACAGGTGGAGCACCTGTGGATATTTTCTGCAGTAAATTCATATTAATATTAATGTAATGTGATGTGTACTTCTACTATTAAGTTAGTTAGTTGTTTTAAAGTATTAACCACTTCAGCTCCGGAAGGTTTTACCCCCTTAATGACCAGGCCATTTTTTGAGATTCAACACTGCGTTACTTTAACTAACAATTGCATGGTCGTGTGATCCTGTACCCAAATACAATTGATGTCCTTTTTTCCCACAAATAGAGCTTTCTTTTGGTGGTATTTGATGGTATTTTTTGATTTTGCGCTATAAACAAAAAAAGAGCGACAATTAAGAAAAAAAAAGCAATATTTTTTACTTTCTGCTATAAAACATTCCCAATAAAAAAAATTTAAAAATCCAATGTTTGTGACAGTTTAGGCCAATTTGTATTCTGCTACATATTTAAAAATCCCAAAAAGCATATTTTAATTGGTTTGTGCAAACGTTATAGCGTTTACAAATTACGGGATAGATTTTTGGACTTTTTATTTATTTATTTATTTTTTATCAAGGATGATCAAGGGGTTAAATGTGTTCCCTATATGTTCTTGCTAACTGTGGGGGGGGGGGGGGCTCTGTGACAGGCACACAGAGATTAGGGTTTCAGGGTAGCCTTAAAGTGGAGTTTCACCCAAAAGTGGAACTTTCACTCATGTGATTACCCCCCCTCCAGTGCCACATTTGGCAACTTTCAGGGGGGAGGGAGGAACAGGTACCTGTTTTTGACAGGTACCCGTTCCCCACTTTCGGAGATGGCGCCGCGGCGCTGTCCCTCGGAAGTTTGGCCCCCTCCTACTTCCCCCACAGCCAAGCCAATCCGAATGCGCAGAGCGTCTGCTTTCTGTAAAGATCATGGGAGTCCGGCGGCGATCGTGCCCGCTCCTCCCGCGGTCTGGCTCCCGCTGTGTCTAATCACATAGATCTAGGTGATTATGTGCAGCCGAGCCGCCCTGCCTCAGTAAATCTGTGTGGGGCAGTCAGCAAGTGATTAAAATGTCATCTGTGTAGCTTAAAAAACATTTGTCACTGTCCATTGTTTTGGCTCAGTGACATTTGTTCTTTGTTTCTCATTTGATGAAACAAACATCTTTACATCTTATATGCACAGGCAATTACAGAGTGATTGTTTCCTTTTTCTCTCTGTTAACACTTCCTGTCCCCTTTTAAACACAGGATCCCCAGCTCTAAGGCTAAAAGCATTTTTTACTTGTTCTCCAGACTTCAGGAAAGCAGTTTCCTGAAGTCCTACCTTTTCCTACCTTTCTGGGCTGTGTGTGTAGACACCTTGCCTTAAAGCGGAGTTCCACTCAAAAGTGTTTTTGACAGGTACCCATTCCCCACTTCCAGGAGACGGTGCCACGGTGCTGTCCCTCGAAGTTTGGCCCCCTCCTCCTTCCCCCACAGCCGAGCCAATCCGAATGCGCAGAGCGCTTTGCGCATGCGCATTAGGGACCCGTCCATGAAGCCCTAAGGCTTCACTGCCGGGTTCCCTCACTGGCAATGGCGGCAGCAGCACCTGACAGCCAATGGAAACATCAGCTGCGGTGCCAACATCGCTGGACTCCAGGACAGGTAAGTGTCCTAATATTAAAGTCAGCAGCTACAGTATGTGTAGCTGCTTACTTTTAATTTTTGGAGGGGGAGACTGGAGGCTGGAACACCTCTTTAAGCAGTAGTGTCCCTAGTCTAAATTTACTGCTACTGGGCTTTAGTCAGTCTGAGCTCTAATGATAATGAATAGTGTTGAGCGAACACGGACTGTATTATTCGTGTTCGTACCGAATAATTGGATTTTTTGTACCCGAACACGGACACGGACACTTTACTGTATGTTCGGGTAAAAATCCGTGTTCGGTCATTTTATTTCCGGGTTTTGCATGCTTTGGCGCTCTTTTCATGGCGGGCTTTCAACAGCCAATCAACAATCGTTTAACTGGTGTGCCTTAAGCCATCCCAGCCATGCCTGCAAATGTCTCAGTAGCTGTGATTGGCCGTCTGAAGCATGTGACCAAGTCTTTATAAGTTCGAGGCAGCCGCAGCGGCGTCATTATGCTGCTTAGATTCAGGGACAGAGCACACATCAACGTGCTGGCTGCTGATTAGGGAAAGATAGGCAGGAAAAAACCATTTGTGTCCGGATAGAATTGAGGGACAGGTCGGAGTGTTTAGGCAGGGCGAGTTGTAGGCATTTTAGGGATAGAGTCTGCTGAATTATATAGGGTCAGTGTCTTCTACAAACTACAATCGATATTGCTGTGTGGGGGGTGGGGTCTGCACTCAATCCTGATCTACGATCTCTTCTCAATCCTGTTAGGGACAGAGTCTGCTGAATTTTAGGGAAACTGTGTTCTACAAACTACAATCGATATTGCTGTGTGGTGTGGGATTGGAGATAGGCAGGTGTCAGTGATCCACATCCATTTTTCTGTGTGTGAGCTGCAGTGAACACAATCTTTTTGGGCTGCAGTGAACACAATCTTTTTGGGCTGCAGTGAACACAATCTTTTTGGGCTGCAGTGAACACAATCTTTTTGGGCTGCAGTGAACACAATCTTTTTGGGGTGCAGTGAACAAAATCTTTTTGGGGTGCAGTGAACACAATCCTTTTTGGTGTGCAGTGAACACAATCTTTGTGGGGTGCAGTGAACAAAATCCTTTGTGGGGTGCAGTGAACACAATCTTTTTGGGGTGCAGTGAACAAAATCCTTTTTGGGGTGCAGTGAACAACATCCTTTTTGGGGTGCAGTGAACACAATCTTTTTGGGGTGCAGTGAACAAAATCCTTTGTGGGGTGCAGTGAACACAATCTTTTTGGGGTGCAGTGAACACAATCTTTTTGGGGTGGAGTGAACAACATCCTTTTTGGGGTGCAGTGAACAAAATCCTTTTTGGGGTGCAGTGAACAAAATCATTTTTGGGGTGCAGTGAACACAATCTTTTTGGGGTGCAGTGAACACAATCTTTGTGGGGTGCAGTGAACACAATCTTTTTGGGGTGGAGTGAACAACATCCTTTTTGGGGTGCAGTGAACAACATCCTTTTTGGGGTGCAGTGAACACAATCTTTTTGGGGTGCAGTGAACACAATCTTTGTGGGGTACAGTGAACAGAATCTTTGTGGGGTGCAGTGAACACAATCTTTGGGGGGTACAGTGAACACAATCTTTGTGAGGTGCAGTGAACACAATCTTTGTGGGGTGCAGTGAACACAATCATTGTGGGGTGCAGTGAACTCAATCTTTGTGGGGTACAGTGAACACAATCTCATACTGAAGGTTTGAGGGTGCTGCCTGTTCCATACTCCCCCTACTCCTCATCTAGCCTTTTAGGGGTACAAACAATAGTAATTGGGGCCTAGTGTGGTTGTGTACGTGTGATATACATACACTTTTTTGGGATCATATTTTCTATTCCGCTATTTAATCAAAAACCTTTGGGGATCAGTTAAATTGGGGGATAGTCTGTGTTGGTACGTGTGAGAGAGATCCACCTTTCCAAGTTGTTGGGGTTCATCTCATACTTCTGAAGGTTTGAGGGTGCTGCCTGTTCCATACTCCCCCTACTCCTAGCCTTTTAGGGGTACAAACAATAGTAATTGGGGCCTAGTGTGGTTGTGTACGTGTGATATACATACACTTTTTTGGGATCATATTTTCTATTCCGCTATTTAATCAAAAACCTTTGGGGATCAGTTAAATTGGGGGATAGTCTGTGTTGGTACGTGTGAGAGAGATCCACCTTTCCAAGTTGTTGGGGTTCATCTCATACTTCTGAAGGTTTGAGGGTGCTGCCTGTTCCATACTCCCCCTACTCCTAGCCTTTTAGGGGTACAAACAATAGTAATTGGGGCCTAGTGTGGTTGTGTACGTGTGATATACATACACTTTTTTGGGATCATATTTTCTATTCCGCTATTTAATCAAAAACCTCTGGGGATCAGTTAAATTGGGGGATAGTCTGTGTTGGTACGTGTGAGAGAGATCCACCTTTCCAAGTTGTTGGGGTTCATCTCATACTTCTGAAGGTTTGAGGGTGCTGCCTGTTCCATACTCCCCCTACTCCTAGCCTTTTAGGGGTACAAACAATAGTAATTGGGGCCTAGTGTGGTTGTGTACGTGTGATATACATACACTTTTTTGGGATCATATTTTCTATTCCGCTATTTAATCAAAAACCTTTGGGGATCAGTTAAATTGGGGGATAGTCTGTGTTGGTACGTGTGAGAGAGATCCACCTTTCCAAGTTGTTGGGGTTCATCTCATACTTCTGAAGGTTTGAGGGTGCTGCCTGTTCCATACTCCCCCTACTCCTAGCCTTTTAGGGGTACAAACAATAGTAATTGGGGCCTAGTGTGGTTGTGTACGTGTGATATACATACACTTTTTTGGGATCATATTTTCTATTCTGCTATTTAATCAAAAACCTCTGGGGATCAGTTAAATTGGGGGATAGTCTGTGTTGGTACGTGTGAGAGAGATCCACCTTTCCAAGTTGTTGGGGTTCATCTCATACTTCTGAAGGTTTGAGGGTGCTGCCTGTTCCATACTCCCCCTACTCCTAGCCTTTTAGGGGTACAAACAATAGTAATTGGGGCCTAGTGTGGTTGTGTACGTGTGATATACATACACTTTTTTGGGATCATATTTTCTATTCCGCTATTTAATCAAAAACCTTTGGGGATCAGTTAAATTGGGGGATAGTCTGTGTTGGTACGTGTGAGAGAGATCCACCTTTCCAAGTTGTTGGGGTTCATCTCATACTTCTGAAGGTTTGAGGGTGCTGCCTGTTCCATACTCCCCCTACTCCTAGCCTTTTAGGGGTACAAACAATAGTAATTGGGGCCTAGTGTGGTTGTGTACGTGTGATATACATACACTTTTTTGGGATCATATTTTCTATTCCGCTATTTAATCAAAAACCTTTGGGGATCAGTTAAATTGGGGGATAGTCTGTGTTGGTACGTGTGAGAGAGATCCACCTTTCCAAGTTGTTGGGGTTCATCTCATACTTCTGAAGGTTTGAGGGTGCTGCCTGTTCCATACTCCCCCTACTCCTAGCCTTTTAGGGGTACAAACAATAGTAATTGGGGCCTAGTGTGGTTGTGTACGTGTGATATACATACACTTTTTTGGGATCATATTTTCTATTCCGCTATTTAATCAAAAACCTTTGGGGATCAGTTAAATTGGGGGATAGTCTGTGTTGGTACGTGTGAGAGAGATCCACCTTTCCAAGTTGTTGGGGTTCATCTCATACTTCTGAAGGTTTGAGGGTGCTGCCTGTTCCATACTCCCCCTACTCCTAGCCTTTTAGGGGTACAAACAATAGTAATTGGGGCCTAGTGTGGTTGTGTACGTGTGATATACATACACTTTTTTGGGATCATATTTTCTATTCCGCTATTTAATCAAAAACCTTTGGGGATCAGTTAAATTGGGGGATAGTCTGTGTTGGTACGTGTGAGAGAGATCCACCTTTCCAAGTTGTTGGGGTTCATCTCATACTTCTGAAGGTTTGAGGGTGCTGCCTGTTCCATACTCCCCCTACTCCTAGCCTTTTAGGGGTACAAACAATAGTAATTGGGGCCTAGTGTGGTTGTGTACGTGTGATATACATACACTTTTTTGGGATCATATTTTCTATTCCGCTATTTAATCAAAAACCTCTGGGGATCAGTTAAATTGGGGGATAGTCTGTGTTGGTACGTGTGAGAGAGATCCACCTTTCCAAGTTGTTGGGGTTCATCTCATACTTCTGAAGGTTTGAGGGTGCTGCCTGTTCCATACTCCCCCTACTCCTAGCCTTTTAGGGGTACAAACAATAGTAATTGGGGCCTAGTGTGGTTGTGTACGTGTGATATACATACACTTTTTTGGGATCATATTTTCTATTCCGCTATTTAATCAAAAACCTTTGGGGATCAGTTAAATTGGGGGATAGTCTGTGTTGGTACGTGTGAGAGAGATCCACCTTTCCAAGTTGTTGGGGTTCATCTCATACTTCTGAAGGTTTGAGGGTGCTGCCTGTTTCATACTCCCCCTACTCCTAGCCTTTTAGGGGTACAAACAATAGTAATTGGGGCCTAGTGTGGTTGTGTACGTGTGATATACATACACTTTTTTGGGATCATATTTTCTATTCCGCTATTTAATCAAAAACCTTTGGGGATCAGTTAAATTGGGGGATAGTCTGTGTTGGTACGTGTGAGAGAGATCCACCTTTCCAAGTTGTTGAGGTTCATCTCATACTTCTGAAGGTTTGAGGGTGCTGCCTGTTCCATACTCCCCCTACTCCTAGCCTTTTAGGGGTACAAACAATAGTAATTGGGGCCTAGTGTGGTTGTGTACGTGTGATATACATACACTTTTTTGGGATCATATTTTCTATTCCGCTATTTAATCAAAAACCTTTGGGGATCAGTTAAATTGGGGGATAGTCTGTGTTGGTACGTGTGAGAGAGATCCACCTTTCCAAGTTGTTGGGGTTCATCTCATACTTCTGAAGGTTTGAGGGTGCTGCCTGTTCCATACTCCCCCTACTCCTAGCCTTTTAGGGGTACAAACAATAGTAATTGGGGCCTAGTGTGGTTGTGTACGTGCGAGATACATACACTTTTTTTGATCATATTTCCTATTCCGCTATTCAATAAAAACCTTTGAGGATCAATTGAATTGCGGGATAGTCTGTGTCGGTACGTGTGAGAGAGATCCACCTTTCCAAGTTGTTGGGGTTCATCTCATACTTCTGAAGGTTTGAGGGTGCTGCCTGTTCCATACCCCCCCTACTCCTCATCTAGCCTTTTAGGGGTACAAACAATAGTAATTGGGGCCTAGTGTGGTTGTGTACGTGCGAGATACATACACTTTTTTTGATCATATTTCCTATTCCGCTATTCAATAAAAACCTTTGAGGATCAATTGAATTGCGGGATAGTCTGTGTCGGTACGTGTGAGAGAGATCCACCTTTCCAAGTTGTTGGGGTTCATCTCATACTTCTGAAGGTTTGAGGGTGCTGCCTGTTCCATACCCCCCCTACTCCTCATCTAGCCTTTTAGGGGTACAAACAATAGTAATTGGGGCCTAGTGTGGTTGTGTACGTGCGAGATACATACACTTTTTTTGATCATATTTCCTATTCCGCTATTCAATAAAAACCTTTGAGGATCAATTGAATTGCGGGATAGTCTGTGTCGGTACGTGTGAGAGAGATCCACCTTTCCAAGTTGTTGGGGTTCATCTCATACTTCTGAAGGTTTGAGGGTGCTGCCTGTTCCATACTCCCCCTACTCCTCATCTAGCCTTTTAGGGGTACAAACAATAGTAATTGGGGCCTAGTGTGGTTGTGTACGTGTGATATACATACACTTTTTTTGGATCATATTTTCTATTCCGCTATTTAATTTAACTGGGCCTCCATGCGAGACCTGTGTGCCTTGTTGCGCTGTTTTGAGTACTCCACCAACATGGCCAGTGGCAATGACGCCGTTCTCAGCTTAACTATCCCACTTCTATGCCTCCTTGAAAAAACAATTCGGGCGATGATGGAAGAGGATGTGGCACAGGATGAGGAGGAGGAGGAGGATGAAGAGGTAACATTTCCAAGGCTTTCAGGGCAGTCATTCGCAAGGGGCTCCGAGGGTGGGTTCCTGCACACGCAAACGCCAGGGACGCAATTGTCCAGCAGGGGCACAGTTCTGGAGGATGAGGAGGATGAGGAGGAGGAGGAGCTGGAGGAGGAGATGGAACCATGTTCACAGCAGGGTGGCACCCAGGCCAGCTCATGGCCATCACTGGTGCGTGGCTGGGGGGATACAGAGGACACGGACCATACACCTCCCACAGAGGACAGCCTTTCGTTGCCTCTGGGCAGCCTGGCACACATGAGCGATTACATGCTGCAGTGTCTCCACAACGACCGCCGAGTTGCCCACATTCTAACTTGTGCTGATTACTGGGTGGCCACGCTGCTGGATCCCCGTTACAAGGACAACGTACCGTCCTTAATTCACTCACTGGAGCGCGATCGCAAGATGCGCGAGTACAAGCGCACGCTGGTAGACGCCATGCTGCTGGCATTCCCATCTGACAGCGGGGCCACAGTGGAAGCACAAGGCAGAGGAGGAGGAGGAGGAGGTCGCCAACGCAACCAGGGCACCGCCAGCACCTCAGAAGGCAGGGTTAGCATGGCCGAAATGTGGAAAAGCTTTGTCAGCACGCCACAACAAACAGCAGCACCAGCAGCTCAGATGGAACGTCTTAGCAGGAGGCAGCATTTTACCAACATGGTGGAGCAGTATGTGTGCACACGCCTACATGTAGTGAATGACGGGTCTGCCCCCTTCAACTTCTGGGTCTCCAAATTGGGCACATGGCCTGAGCTTGCCCTTTACGCCTTGGAGGTGCTGGCGTGCCCTGCAGCCAGTGTATTATCTGAACGGGTATTTAGCACGGCTGGGGGCGTTATAACAGACAAGCGCAGCCGCCTGTCCAGAGACAATGTGGACAAGCTCACGTTCATTAAAATGAACCAGGCATGGATCCCACGGGACTTTTCCGTACCTTATGCAGAATAGCAATGGATACCGACCTTACCCACCCATTGTTCCATTTTTGCTCTTTCTCACTCTTTTGGGGTGTACCCTCATTTAAAATTTGTGAAAAGAAGCAGTGTTGGCTACCTCGTCCTCCTCCTCAGGGCCAGAATAATGTAGGGGCTATTGGAGCTGCAGCTCCAGGCCCCTACCTTTTATATAGGCCCCGGGTTGGCCATATTCACTGTTACCGCTCTTCTGTCACTTGTAAACACAGAAGTCTGGCTTCTATGCTCGCTTCCCCAGGCAGCACCCTCAGAACCTCCCCACACAGCGTGAAGGCCGGACAAGGAGGGACAGTTGGCGATGCATGGATGTGTTTATGGGCTTCAGAGACAGCATCCCATGTTGAATTAGGCATGCATGGCTGCACCCTTCCTCCTCTGGGTGCATGGCAAGGCACGGCCCTAAGGCCCTTCAAAATCCTCAGCACCAAGCCCATGATGCTGTTAATCCGGCCCTGGTCCTCCTCCACCGCCGCTTCCACCTACACCGCCCATAGGTGTGCGCAGCCTATTGCATTAAGGTGTGCACCCCAAAGTTGAAATACACATGCATGTGTTTGCCAGCAGGGAGAGTAATGTATCGGGGCCATGTACCTGTAGGCAAGGAGAAATAGAGCAGAGCAGGTCCCAGGGAGATCTTTCCCATCTCCTCACTGGCAATGCTATGTGCCCTAGGTGATTAGGGTGTGCCCAGGCACACCCAGCACACCCTGTGCGCACGCCTATGTCACCGCCACATCCACCACCACCTTAACCTCCCTCCTACTCCATATGGGCCTCGTCCTTCAGAGATGAAGAAGAACATTGTTTTATTTTTCTGTTTTTTTTTGTTGTTTTAAGTTATTTCCCTATCCACATTTGTTTGCAGAGCACTTGCCATGCTCTTAATTACGTTTTGCTGCCATTTGCAGCACTCTAGCCCTTTCCTTTGGTGTTTTAGAGCCATTTTAGTGCCTTAAAGTTCGGGTCCCCATTGACTTCAATGGGGTTCGGTGTCCGGGAAAAGTTCGGTAAAAGTCCGGGACACAGACCCGGACTTTTTTTTAAAGTTCGGCCGAACCCGTCGAACACGGACATCTAGGTGTTCGCTCAACCCTAATAATGAATAATTCTGCATTCCTCAGGTTTTCTTTAAGCTCAGTATTTTTGTTTTCTTCTGTCTGCTGTTGGGGAATGTCCCAATAGAATTTGTGAATCGTATATATGGAGTCTGGACCCCATTCTGTATAAGCAGATACAACTTGTTGATGCTTTTTTCTTTATACTACGTTTTGTATATGTGTGATTACATTTTGGTAAAAAAAAACAAAAACAAATTTAAATTACAGGATATCATAAAGGGCATATTTTAGGGAAGTGCAGATGGAGTTCCAAGGTGCTCATGTGTAAACGCATGCCCAGGTGTGTGCGTACCCGCTTCTGATATTGGTGCCAAATGGACAATTAAGGTTAAGCAGCTACACTGATCAGTTGCTGTTTGATCTACAGCATTTCCTGTGCATCCCGACCCGTTTCCTGTGCTTGACTTCTGTAATTGACCTGGCTTGTCTTGACCACATTTTAACACTACCTACTCTGACCTCGGCTTGTCTCTTGACAGGGCTTTTGTCTCCTGCTCATCTTCCTGCCTCTCTGATGCTGACATCGGCCTGTACTCTGACCACTCTCCTGTCTGCCATGTATGTCTGACCGCTCATCTATCTTGTCTTGTCCTGTCTGTCCAGTGTCTCCTGACCAGCATACTACTTACCTGGTCTCTGCCAGACATTTGTCAGCCAAGTGTATGTCAGTCTGCTCTGCACCAGCAGCCGGTCATGTGCCGGCCAAGTGTCTGCCAGTCTGCTCTCCACCAGCGGTCAGTCATCTGCCAGCCAGGCCTTCTGCTAGTTAAGGGTCTGCTGCACCTGTTGCTATCTGCTTTCGTTGCCATCCTGTCCACTCCTGGTGAAGCATCAGCTACCTACCTGCGCAGTCTGCTGAACACATTACAGGAACTCGTACCTAACTATGCTCTTACAGCCACTGTCTCACCACCAGTGGTTCCTGAACCAGAGCTGTAACAGACACCACCTTCTACACATCAGGCTCTAAAACCAGGTATCTGACAGCATCTTTGTATAAACCTTTCATCATCAGCTTGTCCTAAATTCTCATAGATCGTGTTTTATTTAGAGAAGCTGTAGTATGGCTTCTATGAATGGAGGAGATGGGTAGAAATGGCAGACATGATCAGACACTCTTGATGAGTGCCTGTGACAGCTCCTCAGTTCTATTAACTCTGATGAACTGGAGGATTATGGCAGTGGGCATGGGGGGGGGGGAGCATTAGAGGAGAAAGATTACTACTGAACTGACAGACAGAAGCACAAGGGTCATATCACACTGAAGGTAAAAAATATCTCTTGTGCTTACCATGTTTTTTTTTTTTTATTTACTTAGGCTTTAAATGAGTCTATCTGACAAATAGGCAAATAGGAAGGCTGACCGCAGTCTCGCTTCTGAAATATCTGCACTCAACCCTCTCATCTCGTCGACGTTACCTTTAACGTTGCTGGTTCCTCTTCTGGGTTCCAGACGTCAGGGCGCTGACACTGCCACAAGGTTTCCTTTACCATGGTAGTCTGCACGACTCTTCTACAAAAAATTTAATTTTCCCACAAATTAGGCATTGATTTTGCCACGATTTTTTTGCAGGTTACTGCTATCAGTTTGCTTCATTCCTGGTGGTTTCAGTATTGGTATGGTCAGAAAATAATGTGCTTTTTTACAAAAGGATTTCTTCTTATCTGCCTTTTCATGCTATCCATTCATATTATTCGAATGTTCTGCACACAGTATTATTAGGCCACACAAAATCACTGTTACTTCCTTTACTTTCTAGCTTTAACCTCCCTGAACCCTTTACTAAGCATTTATCAAATTACAAATACGTCAATATTTTCGTAAAATTTCATTTTTCGTTACTTGCGATATTCATACATCACATTTACGCATCTGCATCTCAGTTATCTTTTCCTTTTAGATTATATCCGTTACATTTTATATGTTCCTCAGTACATAGGTACTGTTTGTTAAGTATCCAGCGACAGTTACAAATACTCTTGCTTAAACTGTATATTGTTCATACTTTACATATATTGTCTGGTTAATTCGACATTTGCACTGTGGGTAGATCTTGTTACTTAACCTAGGGCTCAGGTAACATATTGACTGGGCAGTGGCTTTCTTTCTGTTTCTTATTTTCCATAGTTCTTGTTTCTACATATCCACAGGACTTACAAGTCAGAGTTCGTTGCAGTAAATACAGGTGGGCATTTCCTTAACCTTTTCGTCACATATTATAATATATTAAAAACTTTCACTTCTTATCATATACTCATCAATTTTGTTGTACGTACATCATTTTTCCTGTCGCTTATGGCGTTACCCAACTACAGTTGTCACCCGTCATGCTTACGGGTACCTACAGATTGAGATGTTTCGTTCTTTATTTGACGTTTGGTGGCAAGTCTCCTCATCCATTAAAACATACGTCATATGTTTATGACATATCGCAACATTCATACCTCCTACCTGACATGTTTTCCGGGAACTTTTGTCAGTTAGCAAACAGTTGTTTTGCTTTGCTGTATATAATCTTATTGTTGCAAACAAAGCCCCATTTTTCAGATACAAAAGTAGTTTATATAATTTGGGATGGCAACGATAGAGATATTTATTTTAAACTGACCTATATACATCTGCCTGCAGCTATCAATCATACTTAATTAAGCACAACAATGACTTTAGTAAACTAAAATTTAATTGGATGCTATGCATTAATGTGCATCATTGTTGCTCTTTGTCCAGTCTTAATAAATAAACCTGTAGTTCATAAAATTGTTAATGCAATAAACATCCACATGTTTGATTAGTAGAAAGTATAACAATGTTTGCTGTTGTAATTTTTCCCACATATAAACTTTGATGTCCTCTGTGACAAGGGTAGCAGTTAAACTGAAATTACAGACCACCATTAGTTAATTTATGCATATTGTTACAAAGGCTATGTCATAATGGATGTCTCTTTGGCTAAAGGTGCCCAACACTTAGTTTAATGTTATGTAATATAATATAAATGCTCTTTAAAACAAAATTACACCAGCGAGTGTTTATTCATGTGAAGTGCCAGGTAAAACCATTCACAAAGTAATATCGCTAATTGAGTCTGCCTTTTATTGTCTCTTCTCTCTCTCTCGGTTGTTCCCTCTATTATTCATAAACGATGTCAAGGACTATATCTGTAGGTCTTACAGCTTGATGTGCATTTTATGGTTTTTATAATGACACTAAAATAACCCATTAAAAGAAATACAACATCAATGGTAAAAAAAAAACTTGTATTCAAAAAAGTAAGCAGTTCTAAGGCATTTTCAATAATAAGCACAAAAGTGTACTTGGGAAATCTGCTGATACTAAGGTAATAAATACAGATACAATAATAGGTTATTTGGTAACAGGTTTTGCCTTGTATTCTACTAATAAGCAATAAAAAGTACAATACCAACCAAAACACTTTTTTCTTTTTTTTTTTCAAATTCTTCTTTATTAAAGACAATAAAGGTTACAACAACAAGATGCACATGTAATAAAGTATAACAGTGTTGAAGCGTAAAACAGAAGTACATTTAGCAAGTGAGAAAGGTAATATCAATTCAGCAACATATCTAAGCCAGAAGATAAATTGGTAATGGACAAGCCTTCATCTCAAAATTGTATAAAAAAGTAGTACGACCATCAGGGACGTGGTGAGACAGCAGTAGATCTACAAGTGATGTAAAACATAATACATCAAGGTAATTCCAAAAACCAATGGACGTGAGAATGGAGATAACTGAATAACATTTCTCACCATGAAACCAGAAAAGAGGGGCTTACAACACAATGGGAGGGGACATGGAACAAAGAGAAGAAGATAATAAGGATTGGGAGGGGAAGGAGGGTCAGGGGGGTGGTGGGGGGGGGAAACAAGGGGGGAGGGGGAGGGAAGAGGTCGGGAGAAGCAGGAATACCTAGGGAAGGGATAGAAAAATGTAGGGGTGTGGGGTCAGCTGGGGACAATAAGCAATGCCAGCTTCCCGTTTGCTGCTGATTAGTGTTGAGCGAACACGGACTGTATTATTCGTGTTCGTACCGAATAATTGGATTTTTTGTACCCGAACACGGACACGGACACTTTACTGTATGTTCGGGTAAAAATCCGTGTTCGGTCGTTTTATTTCCGGGTTTTGCATGCTTTGGCGCTCTTTTCATGGCGGGCTTTCAACAGCCAATCAACAATCGTTTAACTGGTGTGCCTTAAGCCATCCCAGCCATGCCTGCAAATGTCTCAGTAGCTGTGATTGGCCGTCTGAAGCATGTGACCAAGTCTTTATAAGTTCGAGGCAGCCGCAGCGGCGTCATTATGCTGCTTAGATTCAGGGACAGAGCACACATCAACGTGCTGGCTGCTGATTAGGGAAAGATAGGCAGGAAAAAACCATTTGTGTCCGGATAGAATTGAGGGACAGGTCGGAGTGTTTAGGCAGGGCGAGTTGTAGGCATTTTAGGGATAGAGTCTGCTGAATTATAGGGTCAGTGTCTTCTTCAAACTACAATCGATATTGCTGTGTGGGGGGTGGGGTCTGCACTCAATCCTGATCTACGATCTCTTCTCAATCCTGTTAGGGACAGAGTCTGCTGAATTTTAGGGAAACTGTGTTCTACAAACTACAATCGATATTGCTGTGTGGTGTGGGATTGGAGATAGGCAGGTGTCAGTGATCCACATCCATTTTTCTGTGTGTGAGCTGCAGTGAACACAATCTTTTTGGGCTGCAGTGAACACAATCTTTTTGGGCTGCAGTGAACACAATCTTTTTGGGCTGCAGTGAACACAATCTTTTTGGGCTGCAGTGAACACAATCTTTTTGGGGTGCAGTGAACAAAATCTTTTTGGGGTGCAGTGAACACAATCCTTTTTGGTGTGCAGTGAACACAATCTTTGTGGGGTGCAGTGAACAAAATCCTTTGTGGGGTGCAGTGAACACAATCTTTTTGGGGTGCAGTGAACAAAATCCTTTTTGGGGTGCAGTGAACAACATCCTTTTTGGGGTGCAGTGAACACAATCTTTTTGGGGTGCAGTGAACAAAATCCTTTGTGGGGTGCAGTGAACACAATCTTTTTGGGGTGCAGTGAACACAATCTTTTTGGGGTGGAGTGAACAACATCCTTTTTGGGGTGCAGTGAACAACATCCTTTTTGGGGTGCAGTGAACAAAATCATTTTTGGGGTGCAGTGAACACAATCTTTTTGGGGTGCAGTGAACACAATCTTTGTGGGGTGCAGTGAACACAATCTTTTTGGGGTGGAGTGAACAACATCCTTTTTGGGGTGCAGTGAACAACATCCTTTTTGGGGTGCAGTGAACACAATCTTTTTGGGGTGCAGTGAACACAATCTTTGTGGGGTACAGTGAACAGAATCTTTGTGGGGTGCAGTGAACACAATCTTTGGGGGGTACAGTGAACACAATCTTTGTGAGGTGCAGTGAACACAATCTTTGTGGGGTGCAGTGAACACAATCATTGTGGGGTGCAGTGAACTCAATCTTTGTGGGGTACAGTGAACACAATCTCATACTTCTGAAGGTTTGAGGGTGCTGCCTGTTCCATACTCCCCCTACTCCTCATCTAGCCTTTTAGGGGTACAAACAATAGTAATTGGGGCCTAGTGTGGTTGTGTACGTGTGATATACATACACTTTTTTGGGATCATATTTTCTATTCCGCTATTTAATCAAAAACCTTTGGGGATCAGTTAAATTGGGGGATAGTCTGTGTTGGTACGTGTGAGAGAGATCCACCTTTCCAAGTTGTTGGGGTTCATCTCATACTTCTGAAGGTTTGAGGGTGCTGCCTGTTCCATACTCCCCCTACTCCTAGCCTTTTAGGGGTACAAACAATAGTAATTGGGGCCTAGTGTGGTTGTGTACGTGTGATATACATACACTTTTTTGGGATCATATTTTCTATTCCGCTATTTAATCAAAAACCTTTGGGGATCAGTTAAATTGGGGGATAGTCTGTGTTGGTACGTGTGAGAGAGATCCACCTTTCCAAGTTGTTGGGGTTCATCTCATACTTCTGAAGGTTTGAGGGTGCTGCCTGTTCCATACTCCCCCTACTCCTAGCCTTTTAGGGGTACAAACAATAGTAATTGGGGCCTAGTGTGGTTGTGTACGTGTGATATACATACACTTTTTTGGGATCATATTTTCTATTCCGCTATTTAATCAAAAACCTTTGGGGATCAGTTAAATTGGGGGATAGTCTGTGTTGGTACGTGTGAGAGAGATCCACCTTTCCAAGTTGTTGGGGTTCATCTCATACTTCTGAAGGTTTGAGGGTGCTGCCTGTTCCATACTCCCCCCTACTCCTAGCCTTTTAGGGGTACAAACAATAGTAATTGGGGCCTAGTGTGGTTGTGTACGTGTGATATACATACACTTTTTTGGGATCATATTTTCTATTCCGCTATTTAATCAAAAACCTTTGGGGATCAGTTAAATTGGGGGATAGTCTGTGTTGGTACGTGTGAGAGAGATCCACCTTTCCAAGTTGTTGGGGTTCATCTCATACTTCTGAAGGTTTGAGGGTGCTGCCTGTTCCATACTCCCCCTACTCCTAGCCTTTTAGGGGTACAAACAATAGTAATTGGGGCCTAGTGTGGTTGTGTACGTGTGATATACATACACTTTTTTGGGATCATATTTTCTATTCCGCTATTTAATCAAAAACCTTTGGGGATCAGTTAAATTGGGGGATAGTCTGTGTTGGTACGTGTGAGAGAGATCCACCTTTCCAAGTTGTTGGGGTTCATCTCATACTTCTGAAGGTTTGAGGGTGCTGCCTGTTCCATACTCCCCCTACTCCTAGCCTTTTAGGGGTACAAACAATAGTAATTGGGGCCTAGTGTGGTTGTGTACGTGTGATATACATACACTTTTTTGGGATCATATTTTCTATTCCGCTATTTAATCAAAAACCTTTGGGGATCAGTTAAATTGGGGGATAGTCTGTGTTGGTACGTGTGAGAGAGATCCACCTTTCCAAGTTGTTGGGGTTCATCTCATACTTCTGAAGGTTTGAGGGTGCTGCCTGTTCCATACTCCCCCTACTCCTAGCCTTTTAGGGGTACAAACAATAGTAATTGGGGCCTAGTGTGGTTGTGTACGTGTGATATACATACACTTTTTTGGGATCATATTTTCTATTCCGCTATTTAATCAAAAACCTTTGGGGATCAGTTAAATTGGGGGATAGTCTGTGTTGGTACGTGTGAGAGAGATCCACCTTTCCAAGTTGTTGGGGTTCATCTCATACTTCTGAAGGTTTGAGGGTGCTGCCTGTTCCATACTCCCCCTACTCCTAGCCTTTTAGGGGTACAAACAATAGTAATTGGGGCCTAGTGTGGTTGTGTACGTGTGATATACATACACTTTTTTGGGATCATATTTTCTATTCCGCTATTTAATCAAAAACCTTTGGGGATCAGTTAAATTGGGGGATAGTCTGTGTTGGTACGTGTGAGAGAGATCCACCTTTCCAAGTTGTTGGGGTTCATCTCATACTTCTGAAGGTTTGAGGGTGCTGCCTGTTCCATACTCCCCCTACTCCTAGCCTTTTAGGGGTACAAACAATAGTAATTGGGGCCTAGTGTGGTTGTGTACGTGTGATATACATACACTTTTTTGGGATCATATTTTCTATTCCGCTATTTAATCAAAAACCTTTGGGGATCAGTTAAATTGGGGGATAGTCTGTGTTGGTACGTGTGAGAGAGATCCACCTTTCCAAGTTGTTGGGGTTCATCTCATACTTCTGAAGGTTTGAGGGTGCTGCCTGTTCCATACTCCCCCTACTCCTAGCCTTTTAGGGGTACAAACAATAGTAATTGGGGCCTAGTGTGGTTGTGTACGTGTGATATACATACACTTTTTTGGGATCATATTTTCTATTCCGCTATTTAATCAAAAACCTTTGGGGATCAGTTAAATTGGGGGATAGTCTGTGTTGGTACGTGTGAGAGAGATCCACCTTTCCAAGTTGTTGGGGTTCATCTCATACTTCTGAAGGTTTGAGGGTGCTGCCTGTTCCATACCCCCCCTACTCCTCATCTAGCCTTTTAGGGGTACAAACAATAGTAATTGGGGCCTAGTGTGGTTGTGTACGTGTGATATACATACACTTTTTTTGGATCATATTTTCTATTCCGCTATTTAATCAAAAACCTTTGGGGATCAGTTAAATTGGAGGATAGTCTGTGTCGGTACGTGTGAGAGAGATCCACCTTTCCAAGTTGTTGGGGTTCATCTCATACTTCTGAAGGTTTGAGGGTGCTGCCTGTTCCATACCCCCCCTACTCCTCATCTAGCCTTTTAGGGGTACAAACAATAGTAATTGGGGCCTAGTGTGGTTGTGTACGTGCGAGATACATACACTTTTTTTGATCATATTTCCTATTCCGCTATTCAATAAAAACCTTTGAGGATCAATTGAATTGCGGGATAGTCTGTGTCGGTACGTGTGAGAGAGATCCACCTTTCCAAGTTGTTGGGGTTCATCTCATACTTCTGAAGGTTTGAGGGTGCTGCCTGTTCCATACTCCCCCTACTCCTCATCTAGCCTTTTAGGGGTACAAACAATAGTAATTGGGGCCCAGTGTGGTTGTGTACGTGTGATATACATACACTTTTTTTGGATCATATTTTCTATTCCGCTATTTAATTTAACTGGGCCTCCATGCGAGACCTGTGTGCCTTGTTGCGCTGTTTTGAGTACTCCACCAACATGGCCAGTGGCAATGACGCCGTTCTCAGCTTAACTATCCCACTTCTATGCCTCCTTGAAAAAACAATTCGGGCGATGATGGAAGAGGATGTGGCACAGGATGAGGAGGAGGAGGAGGATGAAGAGGTAACATTTCCAAGGCTTTCAGGGCAGTCATTCGCAAGGGGCTCCGAGGGTGGGTTCCTGCACACGCAAACGCCAGGGACGCAATTGTCCAGCAGGGGCACAGTTCTGGAGGATGAGGAGGATGAGGAGGAGGAGGAGCTGGAGGAGGAGATGGAACCATGTTCACAGCAGGGTGGCACCCAGGCCAGCTCATGGCCATCACTGGTGCGTGGCTGGGGGGATACAGAGGACACGGACGATACACCTCCCACAGAGGACAGCCTTTCGTTGCCTCTGGGCAGCCTGGCACACATGAGCGATTACATGCTGCAGTGTCTCCACAACGACCGCCGAGTTGCCCACATTCTAACTTGTGCTGATTACTGGGTGGCCACGCTGCTGGATCCCCGTTACAAGGACAACGTACCGTCCTTAATTCACTCACTGGAGCGCGATCGCAAGATGCGCGAGTACAAGCGCACGCTGGTAGACGCCATGCTGCTGGCATTCCCATCTGACAGCGGGGCCACAGTGGAAGCACAAGGCAGAGGAGGAGGAGGAGGAGGTCGCCAACGCAACCAGGGCACCGCCAGCACCTCAGAAGGCAGGGTTAGCATGGCCGAAATGTGGAAAAGCTTTGTCAGCACGCCACAACAAACAGCAGCACCAGCAGCTCAGATGGAACGTCTTAGCAGGAGGCAGCATTTTACCAACATGGTGGAGCAGTATGTGTGCACACGCCTACATGTAGTGAATGACGGGTCTGCCCCCTTCAACTTCTGGGTCTCCAAATTGGGCACATGGCTTGAGCTTGCCCTTTACGCCTTGGAGGTGCTGGCGTGCCCTGCAGCCAGTGTATTATCTGAACGGGTATTTAGCACGGCTGGGGGCGTTATAACAGACAAGCGCAGCCGCCTGTCCAGAGACAATGTGGACAAGCTCACGTTCATTAAAATGAACCAGGCATGGATCCCACGGGACTTTTCCGTACCTTATGCAGAATAGCAATGGATACCGACCTTACCCACCCATTGTTCCATTTTTGCTCTTTCTCACTCTTTTGGGGTGTACCCTCATTTAAAATTTTTGAAAAGAAGCAGTGTTGGCTACCTCGTCCTCCTCCTCAGGGCCAGATTAATGTAGGGGCTATTGGAGCTGCAGCTCCAGGCCCCTACCTTTTATATAGGCCCCGGGTTGGCCATATTCACTGTTACCGCTCTTCTGTCACTTGTAAACACAGAAGTCTGGCTTCTATGCTCGCTTCCCCAGGCAGCACCCTCAGAACCTCCCCACACAGCGTGAAGGCCGGACAAGGAGGGACAGTTGGCGATGCATGGATGTGTTTATGGGCTTCAGAGACAGCATCCCATGTTGAATTAGGCATGCATGGCTGCACCCTTCCTCCTCTGGGTGCATGGCAAGGCACGGCCCTTAAGGCCCTTCAAAATCCTCAGCACCAAGCCCATGATGCTGTTAATCCGGCCCTGGTCCTCCTCCACCGCCGCTTCCACCTACACCGCCCATAGGTGTGCGCAGCCTATTGCATTAAGGTGTGCACCCCAAAGTTGAAATACACATGCATGTGTTTGCCAGCAGGGAGAGTAATGTATCGGGGCCATGTACCTGTAGGCAAGGAGAAATAGAGCAGAGCAGGTCCCAGGGAGATCTTTCCCATCTCCTCACTGGCAATGCTATGTGCCCTAGGTGATTAGGGTGTGCCCAGGCACACCCAGCACACCCTGTGCGCACGCCTATGTCACCGCCACATCCACCACCACCTCAACCTCCCTCCTACTCCATATGGGCCTCGTCCTTCAGAGATGAAGAAGAACATTGTTTTATTTTTCTGTTTTTTTTTTGTTGTTTTAAGTTATTTCCCTATCCACATTTGTTTGCAGAGCACTTGCCATGCTCTTAATTACGTTTTGCTGCCATTTGCAGCACTCTAGCCCTTTCCTTTGGTGTTTTAGAGCCATTTTAGTGCCTTAAAGTTCGGGTCCCCATTGACTTCAATGGGGTTCGGTGTCCGGGAAAAGTTCGGTAAAAGTCCGGGACACGGACCCGGACTTTTTTTTAAAGTTCGGCCGAACCCGTCGAACACGGACATCTAGGTGTTCGCTCAACCCTACTGCTGATCCCTAGGGGAGATAGGGGGGGTGAACAGAGCAGAAAGAAATCCAATGGACCACGTGCGGCACGTCAGTTGTGCAATCTATGCGAATCAGGTGACACCCTGAAGTGCTCTGCCCTCGTCCGACAAGACAAACAGATTCCAACAGCTCCACGTAGCAGTATATAGTTCCCTCCTGCCCTGCGAGGTCAGCACCAGGTCTTCGAAATCATTAATTTGCTTGACTTTAGACAGCCAAAGCCGTATCGACGGAGGGGTGGCGAACTTCCATCATGCGCCTATGCAGGCATTAGCTGCGATGAATAGATGGCGTAGAATCGATTTTTTGTAGCGATCTGGCTGAACAGAGGAACAGTGTAAAAGAAATAGGGCCGGGTCATCCTGGAGAACATAGTCGGTCATCTGCTGGGATATCTTCCTCACCTCCTTCCAGAAGTCGCTCAGTAAAGGGCAACTCCAGAACACATGAAGCATGGACCCACGGTCTTTCTGACATTGCCAACATCTGTCCGACGCCTCGGGGAAGAAGCCGGCTATTCTCATCGGAGTGTAGTACCAATGCGTCAGCACCTTGTAATTTACCTCCTGGAGACGAGTACAAATCGAGGACTTGAGGGAGAACCGAATAATGTTCCGACGCTGAGTTGCTGTGAAAGTCCTCTGCAGTTCTTTTTCCCACTTCAGGATACCGGGAAGAACGAAGTCACCCTGAGGCTCCGAGAGTAGGGCGTAGATCTGAGATAGGGCATGGGGTAGAGGAGTGTCGCCCGAAAAAAGGGCCTCAAGTGTCAGCGGTTTCTCAAAGGATGAACGAGGACCCAGCTCCCGAAAGAAGTGCAGCATCTGAAGTGCCTGCCAATGGGTGAGTAGAAAAGGGCCGTCCGCCGCCATCAGCTGCATAAGGGAAGGCCAGGTCTCACCCGAGCCAAAATGGGACACCCGGAAACGCCCCGACTCTAACAGGGTTCGGAATCTTCCGCCACCACATCCCATCGGACAAAACACTTTTTTCAACTTTGATAAGAGTAAAGGGTGAGATCCCCTGCTGGATTTTTATTGCTCCCATGGAGGAACTTGTCCTATTAGTTTTGGTATCCATTGGCAATATAATGTAACAGAAAGATGATGGAAATCAGAAATATTCACAATTTTTACCAGAAAAAAAGTTTTGGTGAACTGTTAAATGTGGTCTTTCCTCTCACTAAATGGTCTTTTACTTCTTTTTGTGTCTCTGGCAAAGGGAAAATAGAAAAATACACCCTATAGGGATACAGATGCCAATAAAAACTTGACAGAGGTTCTAACTCTTCCCTGCTCTATCCAAGAGTAGAGCAAAAGGTGCAGATAGAAACAGGTTTAAAAAAATTTAAATAACATTAATTGCAAACCTACTTTAGGGCTCTTTCACACGGTCCGCCTCCATAGGCAGATCCGTGCTGCTCAGCAGGGGATCGTAAACACAGATCCCCGCTGAGCAGGAAGGTGACAGCTCCCTCTCTGCTCTGTGTGCGGAGAGGGAGGTGTCAGAGCCCCATGCATCTCAATGGGGAAATCGGATGAGAGCGGACCGCCTGTCCGCTCTCATGCGATTCCATCCATCACGGACAGGATCGGATGCGGATGGCAGCGGGTGTCAGCGGACATGTCTCCGCTGACATCCGCTGCCCCATAGGGATGCATGGGGGATCCGATCAGATATGCCTAAAAAACTGACAGGTGGATCTGATCGGATCGCTCGTGTGAAAGGGGCCTTACACACAAAGAAACAATTAAGAAGAACTTCAGTGTTAATTCATATTTTTCAGGAGTGTTCAATAAAATGTGGGCATGTGCAATCTTCACATCTTTCAAACAGTTATTCAGGTGCCAATTCTTGATTGGGCAGCTGCTCAGTATGCTTAGATTTAAATGAGTGGTGCACAATGGAAAGGGTTTTTACTAAGTGCTCCAACAGCTTTCTACTTTGAAATCTGACACATGGTCGACAGGTTTTCTTTTTGGTCCTGTAGGGTGAGTGCTAGAGAATAATTTTAGAGGCCCCAGTCACAATTACCATTAAGCACAATAGGACTGTGCCTATAGCACCAGAGGCAAAGAGGCACTCTTCCCATGTAGAGGCATTGAGCTGAGCACACATTTTTCACTCATAAGAAATATAGGCAACTAAAATAAAGGTGGTTACACAATATTTTATTTCTGATTAGGACAAGTAAAATATGAAAATTTACTGTTTAATATAGGTGATGTTAGCAAATAGGTGTTGCTTTTGGCACCAAAAGTTGTATGCCTACAGGTTCCAATAATAAAATTCCAGCCATGATCAGGGAACATAACCACAATTATCAGGAAGGAAGGCCAGCACTTTTTTTTTTTTTGGCTAAAGGTAAAAACATGACCATTGTGCTAAGAATTTATCTTAAGGCAGTGTATTGAACCAAGAACTCTCTTGGACATAATAAGATGGCTAAATTAAATGCAGATGTCACTGTGCTTTACAATACCTTACTTTGAAATGCCTTTTTTTTACAGTGCCTTGCAGTAAAAACACAATTTAAATTAACAAAAATAGTTAAAATATGGTATTTTAAATTCACTAAAGTCTCTATCTAATAGATCAGTTAAATTTACCACATTCTGTATATATTCCATATTGCTTTCTGTGGTATTTTGTATGCTAGAGGTCTATCCACAAAGAATATTGCATGGGTTTTCACCTGTTAAAATAATACTATATTCTAATAAATTTCGGAGTTTGCTCATTAAAAAAAAAAAAATAAAATAAAAAATACTATATTCTTGCTGGCGCAAACTGTGAAGTCCTATGAAGAACATGTTGAACAGGACAGAAAAATAAAGCATTTAAGATAGAGAAAAAAATAAATATTTCCTAAAATAAAACACTGATTCATGGGAAGTAGAGGCTTTCAAAAGTAGAGCTGAGTAAATATAGCAAATCTAGCTGAAAGTTCACTATTATTTCTGCTACCATGCCGTCTTGTACCACAAAATAGTGAACTGGTAAAATGTGGACCAAAGGCTCACTTACCACTTCACTGTATACCAGCATGGCAATCAGCCACCCCCCCCCCCCCCCCCCAACAGCATGCCCCTATATACTCTCATAAGGAAGCACTGTTCTTCCTAAGTGGGAGACCTAATAAAGAAGTACACTACTTTCTTATTGGGTTACTAATGTAATGGGATGTGAATGCTAGTCCCAAATGCCCCAGTGGACTTAAAACAGGGTTTTTAATTCATTTGGGTGACCAGAGAAGGTAAGTAACCTGCACTCCCTTGGAATATGAGCTTCTAGTCTGTGGGGCTTGTTGCAAAATGTACAAGCCATTCTATATTTATGCACTTGCATGATTTGTTGATCCTTTTCAATAGCTAAATAACTTTACCCTTCTAGTCGTTCCTTCTGTTCCTTCCTTCTTTCCTCCCGCAAATAGGATGTTCACTTTTCAAAGGGAATTTTCACATTGCAAGGGAATTTTCCTTTAGCTTAGAAAATGTGGGGAAAAATCACTTTGCAAGGAATACCCAATGACGTTCAAGAAAAATAAATAAAACAGGATTTTGCTTGCACATGATTGGATGGTGTAAGTCAGTAGAGCTTCACCTCATTCACTAAGCTAAGGAAAAATTCCCTTGCAAAGTGAACAGCTTATTTGCATTTAGTAAATCAACCTCAATGTGTCTCAGAACCAATTAGTGAATTCATCTATGTTTTACAAATGTATGACTAATACCAACGTATATGCATAATGTTGGGGGTGTCTGTACTTCATTGTGTACACCTGTGATAAATTTATTACATTGCTTATTAAACAAATGTATTTAAGAAATTTCCACACAGAGCTGCAATTGTACCAGGATTACTGCACAGTGTTGAACACTGTAGGCACAATTGACTTGCATATTATTATGTGTCAGACCTTGATATTTTTCTGCCACATCTTTTTAAAATAACCCAGTGTTTATTGAGATAATTACATAAGGTCATTGCCTCTCTGCTTGAGATATGAATGCAAATAGTTAAAGAAAACATCTTACAATAATTACTTACTGTTAATCTTCAAGATTCCTCTGGTGGTAGAAATATTATTTTTGTCTATTAAATACATGTACTTGCAGTGTGTGGTCTACTGACACATTATTTGGCTTTTATAAAGGTAAGGAAATAAATATTAAAATATTTGATATATTTATTTAAAATAATAAAGCTTCAATGTAAAAAAGCTTCAGTTTCAATGTACATAATTTATCATGTTAATGAAAACTGCTATCCTTTATATAAATTTTAAGCAATTAGGATTAAAACTTTCTACTACTAAATGCTTTCACGCTTACCTAAATATTTCTTAAGCAGCAATATACAGAGAGTTTTATTACAAACATATACATTTTATTTATTTTATTTAAAATAAAAGTCTAAAAATATTTATATTTCAATAAAGTGACTGTATGTCTATTTTTCTTAAAGTCATTATAGACTGATGTACTCTGTTATTTCAAATAATCTTAATGTCAATGGTCAACTTTTCCTTTAATAATGTATTACACAGTATAAATAGCCAAAGCAGCATCACTCAGTTATTACTAGAATAAACTGTACAGTAGGTGTAAATTCATATTGCTACAGATTTTCTAAAGATTGAACTAAAGAACAACATTTTATATTTGTGTAGGGTTACGAATATTAAAACACTGCTGTTCATTTTTTTTTTTTTCAACAGTTTGCTTATAAGCATTTTTCTGTTTTAGAAACTCAGCACTTGGTGCTAAGTGATCTTTCACAGTTGAAAAGGTTTTCCAGAATAAACTTAATGTAGATTGTCAGCAAAGTAACAGGAGACCGTGTACACAGGTGGGCAAATAAGGAGAAATCTGAAGTGGGCAGAAGTATTATAAATATGGTGGATAAAACAAGCCATGGGACCAGATGTACATCCGCTACAAAGTATCTTCAACATTACAGAACAAGTACTGGTAAATGTGATTAACTACTGCTAGATATTGTTTTCTGTAATTATTGTAATAAATAATATGTATTTGTATAGATCAAATAATTGTGGGTGAAACTTGGGAAGCACTTCTTGAGATAGCATTATTAAACAGAATTTGTCACTATACTTAGAGATGCAGCAAGCCTCTAGAAAATGTGGGGCGTTAATGTTGTAATGCAATGCTAAATTTAATCAGTGCATGGTATTTTTGAATAACTAACCTTAACAACCAAGCACTGTACAGAGCTAAGGTCGTACAATGCCATTCAATTTTCTATGAATCTGCACAGCCAATCAGTGGCCATATATATTTTATGAAACAATTGGTACCTCTAGGCCTCAGTGCATTTTTTCCTATTTCTTGCTGAGTGCCCAGGGACCCCAAAAATGTGGGGAGTTCCGATGAAGAAACTGTAACCGTCTCCCTCTCCTGTCTCTGGTTTCTTGGTATTGGTCCATTATTTGGAAGGGCATTCTCCTCAACCAACAGAGAGGCACTAAAAAGAGATAGGGGGAAAATGTTCTCTTTGCATCCAGGTTCATATTTGCATGTAAGCAGTGAACTTTTGGTTTGCCAGTCAGTCATTATTCAATATCCATCATGAAGTTTGGTGCACTAACCATCCATTCATCATATTCTACAGAAAATCCAGGTCTCAGCAATAATATTCTATATTTATAAATACGGTGGATTAGACAAGTCATTGGGCTGGATGTGCATTTTTTTTTTTGGGGGGGGGGGGGGGTTGCACCATAACAGTTATTCTCCCATTGATTCCTTTGCAGGACCCATCATGTGCCCTGTCAAAGAGCATTCTAATTTTAAGATCTTAATTTTCATCAATCAGTATTTACCTTCTCCACCTGCAGCTGGACAGGTTTCTTAACCACTTCAGCTCCGGGAGATTTTTCCCCCTTCATGACCAGGCCATTATTTGCCATTCAGCACTGCATTACTTTATCTGACTCTTGCGCAGTCATGCAATGTTGTACCAAAACAAAATTTGTGTAATTTATTTCACACAAATAGAGCTTTTTTTTAATATTTTGCATTGAGGTAATAAGACAATGCCGAATAAGGCACAATTTTTGAACAATAGTGCAAACAGGTATAAAATCAAAGTACAGGAATGTGTTTCTTTCAATTATTCATAAACATAGAATCTCAGTAAACCGGGAAATCCCAGCATTGAGTAAACCCAATATAAGTATCAGTCAGGGTAACAAGACCATATATAAAAGTATGAGAAGTATGAGAATAAAAAAAAATTATATCAGAACCCCACTGTACATTTCTATATGTATCATCATCAATATAGAACTATATGTTCCTTCAAAATATTTTGTTATTATTGAAGAAATCGGATCAAAGAGAGGGAAAAATTGTAAGAAAGAAAAAAAGGTAGGAAAAGGGGAGTAGATCAGGGAAAAGAAAAGAAAGGAAGGAAGAGTCAGTCAAAATTTTATTAGGGTACTGATAAATATCGTATCCATGGATGCCATGTCGCATCAAATTTCTTGGTGGAATTGCAGAGAATACAGTTAAGTTTATCATTAACCATTATCCAGTTAATTTTATTATTCACATACTCAAGAGGAACCATTGACTGCTTCCAGTATTTAGCAATAGTTATTCTGGCAACTAAAAATATATAAGTAATGAGTTTTGTCAATTTTTTGGGAACCTCCTTGGAAAGTTTTTGAAAAAGAGCTGGTTCCAGATATGTACAGATATTAATCCCTGTCACTGAGTGTATCAGATTGAATACAGGAATCCAAAATCTAGTGACTTCCCGAAAATTGCCACCAGACATGATACATTGTACCCATCTGGCCACAATGCCTGAAGCACATGGGGGATGCAGATGGATGCCTCTTCGCAATTCTGTTTGGGAATAGAAACCAACGTAGGAGCATTTTATAATTTGCTTAAATTAACAATGTGTTAATGGATATTTTGGCTAACGCATAGGCAATATCTTGCCAGTGAGATCATTTAAAAGTGGTATTTAAATCCCGTTCCCATTTATACATACTGTAAAAGACAGTTTGGTGGTTGGATCAGTAAGAGTGGCATATAACGTAGATAACTATCCATGTAGGAAGTTCTTCATTTGACAAGGTAATTCAAAATTTGTAAATGTAAAGGGTCTCTTTAGTAAGTTGAGTTTAGATCCTATAAAATAAATAAACTGATTGTGTCGGAATAATTCACACGAGGGTATTTGTAGAGTATCTTTAAAGTATTGTAAAGAGTATGGTTGGTCGACATTGAGATAGTCCCCTATCCTAAAAAGCCCCTTATTAATCCACCATAAAAATGTAATCGGAGTCATTCCGGGAGAGAACTCAGGATTGCAAAACAGGGGGCCAATGGGGTATGTGGAGATGACAGGGGTTTTCAATGTTTTACTCCATCCCAAACCACTGTGGAATGGGACAGGGTATGGCATAATATAGGTGGGTGAAGACACACAGAAAGCCACAATAGGGAACCAATGGCATAAGGGTGGCACGAGAGAGCTTCAACAGAGATCCAAACAGCTGTGGATCCCTTGTCTGTTGTATAAGACAGCTGAGTTATTTGAGCAGCTTGATAATAAGCTTGTAAATTAGGAAGGCCAAGTCCACCACTCGGTTTCGAGACATACAACATCAGTTTATTCGTTCTGGGTTTTTTATTGCCCCAAATAAAACAAAGAACTAATTGTAAACGCTGCAGGTCTCCTCTCGGGACAGCAATCAGTAGGGTTCTAAAATAATAAAGTATTCTGGGTAGAAATGTAATTTAAATAGAGTTAGTTCTGCAAAACCAAGATAATGGACAGTCTGCCCACCGTTGAAGATCTTCCCGAAGTCGATGAGAAAGTGAAGGATAATTAGCCCAGTAGAGAGGGTCAGCTGAAGGAGTCAGTTGGATACCTAAATAGGGAAGAGAGCGTAGTGCCCATTGAAGGCTAAGTGTTGTGTAAGGTCTGCACCATAGAGGGAGGTAAAGAAATAATGTTGTTTTTTTGGGTCTTCAAAGAAAATCCTTTGGTATTTGGGAAAATTGGTGTAGCAAAGTCAAAGGCATTTTTGCTGACATTTCTTAGTGGGCCAACTCTACAGCAATGACTAATTAAAATGTAAGCATGATTTTACCTTTATATTTTTATTATGGGAAGGCACTATACTTACCTACATATTTGGGTATAATATCTCTATATAATAAGGGACAATAAAATTTGAACTAAAACTATGATGTAAAACCTAGTGATTAAACTTCTCTATGCTATCTTTGTCCAGACAACTCCTACATGATATAAGAAGCTTTCACAATCATGTGTGCCTCCAGAGGGGTCCTTGCAGTCCCATTTCTGGAACCAAAGAGCCATGACCTGGCAGGGGGAACATACTTGGTAGCAGCACTGGCACTTTCCTCCCTTGATTCTATCTGCAGCGGCTTATACCAGTTATGCGATTTTCTGTGATGATCTTAGATTGGTCAGTATACAATTTCTCAATGAAAGGTGTAAGACACTGTACCTGATGTATATAGTTGGATATGAATTTATGTGTTTTACTTTCATTTCAGACAGCAGTGTATATATTTCTTCCAGATACCTCTGAAAAACAAAAAATTGAAACGCGTTAGTTGTCCTTGATCCTTATATACATTTATATATTGTGACATTTCTCTGTTATCTACTTCAATGTATATTGCCGCATTTTTCCTTGTTTGTTGTTTTTTTTCATGTATTGTCTATATACATATTTTTATCTCTTTGTACAAATAAATGAAATAACTTTTATCTACGCATGCATACTCTTTTTCAGGTGCCCATATTGTCCCAACTCCAGAGGGTATTTTTTTGTAGGGGTTAACATCTAGGGCTATCAAGGGGTAAATGTGTGCCTATCAAGTGTTTACAAGTGCATATGTCATTATGAATCACAGGACAGCCAGGTGGGCACACGCGTGCACCCCCTACCCAGGAAAAAAGAATCACGTATAATATATATATATATATATATATTTGATTCTGCAAAGCCAGTCAGTTGGCAACTGGTTAATTTTGCTATTTTGGGTGAATGTTGACAAAAGGTCTACATTTCTAAGCTAAATATATCTATTGTATAGTTTGTTTTCCTCCATTAGTTTTTCCTTTGTCATGCAATGCAATCAGCATACTTTATCTGCAGTTTTCTGTGATCCTGTCACTGTTAAGTATTACATTGGCCTGTAGTGACATAGCTTGGGAGAGGATCTGGTCTACAGTGTCTACGTTGCTTCCTGGTAAAGTGCCAGACGTGTCCATTTTGGGGTTCTTAAATGTTGTACTGAAAGGGGCCACACATGGTTCTGAAGCCCTCTGGTGTGACTTCACAACTAAAAACAGACACAAGTCTGGTTGGCTAGGCAGTAAAGAACTTCCAATTACTGGTCACTGCTACCAGGGGGGATCACATGACAGAAGATTCAGTTAAGTTTTTCTTGGTTGTTTAAAAAAAAACACAGACTGGGTGAGTGCTAGTAGAGGGGGAAACAAACAGGTTGCTTTGTTTTTTATAAAGCAGAGATGTGTTTTAAAATCACTTCCGGACTACCCACCGTGTATTTACGTTGCTACTTTGATTTTAAATACCGGGGTTATGGCAGCAGATAGCTGCCATAACCCCAATATTTTTTTATATGGCAGGCGGTCCGCTTTACCATCAAAGAAGTCCCAGTGATGGATTTGCCACGGCATCACTTTAATGGGCGGCGGGAGAGATGCCCACCCCTCTCCCACTGCTTTCCAGTCGTTTTCCCCGCTTATAGGAGCTGTCGGTAATGGGGAAAATTATCTGATCCCCTCTCCTGATGGGCAAGAATTCGAGTGAGGGCAAGATGACCCCCACTCGACTCTATGCCCTTGGAGGACCGGAGCGACATCAAACGTCACTTCGGCCCAACGATCTTAAAGGGCCATTTTTGTTTTTTTATTGCTTTTAAGTGTAAATGTGAGACCTGAGGTTTTTTTGACCCCAGATCTCACTTTAAAGAGTACCTGTCCTGCTTATTTCTATTACAAGGGATGTTTACATTCTTTGTAATAGGAATAAAAGTGATCAACATTTTTTTTTTTTAAGAGGACAGTGTAAAAATAAAAAATTTTAAATGACAGCGCTTGCTTGGAGGACTCCAAGTAGCCTTGGAGCTCCGCACTGCTCCGGTCCTCTAAGCCCCGCCACAGCCTTCAGAGCACTCATTTCTGACCCGCTCCACCAGCGATCGACCTGAGAACACCCATGGAATAATCTGATGTCTGGAGGCCCTGTCAGGAGAAATCTATCCAGTCAGCTGGATCACATCCTGCGACAGGCCGGTCCATCCAAGATGGCGTCCGCTACCACACGAGGCACAGACGGTGATAAAGAGGATTCCATTGCTGACCAAGAAAGATGCCTCTAGCCCAGCAATGACTCCTATAATACATGTCACAGTGAGTAATCAGCCCCATGCTGCCCCTTCCCAGCATCTACTGAATCACTGATTGGGAGGACATGTGAAGACCTTATCCTAATACCCATGAGTGACTTTCTTCCCCCTCCCCAGATGCATGTGAGAAGGGGGCCCACAATCCACATATCACCCCTTCTGATTTCCCTTCCATGATAGCCACTTTTTCCACAATGCTGTCCAGGGTTCTGGCCCAAACAGCTGCACAGATCACCTCCTCCATCCAAGCTGAACTGCAGCATTTGGGATGGAAGTCATGGAAAATAAGGCTGATCAATCTGTAGCCAGAATTAACCAAAACACTTCCAAAATACAGGACATCCAGGATAAGTTGGAAACTGCATTGTCGAAAATAGATTACCTTGAAAACTGTTCAAGACTATACAACTTCAGAGTCAGAGGACTCCCTGAATCAGTGAAAGAGAATTTAACCACGCAATTTGCTCCTTCATCAAGGACTTAATCCCAGACATCCCAGAACACTGTTTGGACTTGAGCACAGAGCCTTGCAACCAATGTGATCTGACAGTCTAACGAGAGACATTATAGTTAAACCCCTACTGACCTGTCAGGGGAACAACGCACCAGAAGGTTAACCCTTACCTAGATCTAAGTGAGAAGTGTTTTTAAGGAAATAAAGTCTTTGATTGATACTTTAATTTGGACCTTTCTTCTTTCTTATATACATTGAGCTGATTGCTATATGAAGACAGTCCAAGGAGATATCATAGGATATTTAAAGGCTTTGTCTTTTTATACTGAAAGTGAGCGCGCATTTTAGCCACACACTTTGGTGGAAGATAATTCACCCATTTTTTGTTTTGTTTTTTGTTTTTGTGAAACACTGCATAGTGTTTTTTTATAGAGGTGGATTGTTTTTTTCCACCTGATATCACTTCACTTGCACAATTACACATGTCACAGCATGTTGGTTCATATGCACTGCACTGATTGATGAACCTTCTATGTCACTTATTATAAAGATAATTTACTTTTCTTGACAATATTATACTATATGCTTTTTTTTTTTTCATTTATATATCTGGGGAATCACATCACAGTTTGTTACCAGCATTGACTCTAATTGTTAGAGCTGATAGCACCAGATTATCAAATCCTTTAGTGGATGAACTTTTCACAGACTTTTTTCTTGAACTTTCCTTTTTGGACTATTAATATTATTTATATTTTTTATCTTTGGACTTACATCTCTCAATCCGTTTTTTTTTTTTTTTTTTTTGCACTTTTTGGCATCGTTTGCACATTTAGAAATTCACTGCAATGGGGAAGATTATATAGAATTGTGCTTTATATGTATTCAGCATTTGATTTTTCATTTATATATATATATTTTGGAAGTTTATCATATTGTTTTTTATCTATTACACTTTCTGGTTTATCTTAATATTATTTTAACTTCATCACACATCTGAATAGCGCACTACCCTTTTGCTTTTATATAGTTAAACCCCACTTTTACTCTGTTAAGATGGGCTCACTATTCAGGGACATCGGGTCCAGGTCTTTGCGGACCTCTCCCCTTTTACCATATAAAGATGTTGTTCTCTGAAACCCATCCTTTAAGTTCTGGCTCAAAAGGACATAACATACAGATGGTCTTTTCCATTTCGCCTGAACTTCTCATATCGGAAAAGGCCCACAGCTTCTCATCATTCTCAGAAGGTGAACGCCAACTACACCTGGAGCTGATTACTCAAGAGATCTCTCCTCCTTCCATCACCAGGGGACTCTCATCTGCTAAGAGGCCTTCTCCTTCTAGTCCACTTACTCTAGATTGGCAGAAACAGCAACCAAAGAGGTCAAGGGACTCTCAACCTCCCTGAGGAAGTATTCTGGATTAGGGACAACTGGATCCTGTTTAGCACTTTTTGGAACTTATCTATCAAACTGCCTTCCTCTCCCCATGATTTGTGCTAGCTTTTAGCATTGTTTACTGGGGGACTCCTCCAAGAAGGGGGGGGGGTGGGAAGAGGGGACTGATAGTCCTATTCCCCAATGTTTGACGAGTTCGAAGTCTAATTTGCCTTTAAGTTTCAAAGGTTTTTCTTACACCTTCCTTTAGTTCTACTTGGTCATATTTGTTGTTAAGATACAACTGGGATGTCATGCAGGGTGGCTCCTAGGGTTCTCCCCTTTGGAGGGGCGAACTCTGGGACCCACTATATTCACTGGATACATTGCTCTACAGAATATTATGATTGACCCTGTGCAGTTGCCTCCTTGATGCTCCTGGTGGGTAACAAAGAAATCTTCACTGTCTGATTGCTTGACAGGGATAGGGGGCAGCTGGGAGACAACTGTTCAAACCCTACTCTTTTCATGTTTTAAGGAACAGTGCTCTGTTTTTTGGAAGTTTGTTATTATACTTTTAGGCGGGTGGACCGATGTGGATACAATGGGCCTCCATTTGCCGCTGATACATTTATGTTTTACTCTCAGTGGCAGATTAATGTTCCCCACCACTCTCAGTTTTTTTGGTGGGAAGTTGCTGGACCCTTCCTCACCTGAGTTAGGTTACTGGGTTTTTGGTTTCATTGTCTTTCTAATTGTTCTCTTCTTGTTCTGTATTCTTTTGCTTCCCCTTCTCTACCTTCTTTCTCTAACTTCTCCCGTTCCCTGCCTGGAACTCCTCTCACATTGATTTGCAGGATTGAGGAAGACTTTGGAAAGGCTGTGGATGCATTGCATGACAGGGCGACCTGTCTTCACTGGGTGAGATTTTCAGGTCCCTCCCCATTCCGATAAAGAAAACACTATTCTCAAATTTAAATTGAAAATGATCTGCTTTGTCTGGGGGAGGAAGGGTTACCTTTGTCCGAAAGAAGTCCTCTACCGACTGAAAAATCAAGGGGGATTGTTCCTACCCAATTTTTGGTGGTGCTATTAGGCTGTGCAATTGTCTCAAATCTCTACAGTATACTCTAGGGGTCCCAAACTGATTGGATTGCTATGGAAAGACAAGTAGTTGCCCTGCACATTATAGACTTTCTGCTCTGGAGCTCTCCTAAATGAAGACCCACAATCCTCACACCCACCCTCTCTCACTCCCTGGCATTGTGGAATGCTCTATATAAACAAGCTTCCTAATCTCTAGTACCAAACTACTCTCCCACCTGTTTAATAACCCTTCTTCTCCCCCGGGTTTGAATATGCAAGCCTTTCCTTGGTGGCTCAGAATAGGACATATTTTAACTAAATGGGTCCCATTTTTCTCGTATACTGTGCGGGTAAACTCAAAATGACTCCTACTAAGAAATTTAGACTGTCCCAGATTTTCGCACTTCTGGCTAGACAAACCTGACACCCCCTCCCCCCTCCCAAACTTACAACCTACGAACAATGGTGTTCCAAAGTTATGGCATCTCTACTATCTATTGTGCCCTGGCTGACAAGGCAGATAAACCACCCTATGCTCAGTCCTGGGAATCAAATTTTGATATATATTGGGGCCTGGGCAAGTGGTTCCAGTCACTCCAACGCTCTTACAAAGGTATCATGAACATATCTCTTATAGAAGCGAATGTTAAAATACTCACGAGATGGATTATGTCCCCGTCAGATTAACCAGGCTCTACCCAGATGCTTCTCCCCTGTGCTTCAGACGGTGTAATCTAGTTGGCTCCATGTTTCACTCATGTGGTCTTACCCCCATATTAGAGGTTATTGAAACAAATGTCTCCACCTAATACGGAAAGTAACTAGGGTTGTTGTTCCTCAGGATCGATCTGTAGCCCTTTTGAACCACAAGGTAGACAAAACCCCTAAAAATACACAGACCTTGATCTTCTTTATGTGTTTGGGAGCTAAAATTATGATAGCAGGAGCCTGGAAGAAGACATTGGTCTCTATATCAGCAACAAAACGGAAGGTCTCCTGGATCCTGTCCCAGAAACAACTTGTTGCTAAACTTTAAGATGGAGTGTGAAAGTTTGAAGCAGTCTGGGAACCTTGGGTGCTTTATGTTTGAGTTCACTTGTACTCGGGCATGGTATTCCCCAAAAGGACCCTTCTGGCAGACCTACTTCCCCTCCCCTTGCTCATTGACCTTTCTTTCTCTAAAAGCCTCTTGGCTTCTCCCTCCTTTCTTCTCTCTCTCTTCAATTTTCTCTATTCTTTATCCTTAATTGTGAAATCCTTTTTCTGCTTATCATGTTACTATATGGAGTGCCCAGATGGTTGAACACTTGTTTCCAAAGGGGAACTCTTTTTCTTCCACTTATTCTCTTATATTTTGATAGCCAAGCACAAGGTTTTTTTTTTTTGGATACGAGAGTGGATCGTTGATTCCTCTTATCCCTCTCTATACCTGGCTCTGACATTAGCTTTACTGGTGGCTTTGGACGGGGGCTGGAGGGGGGCGGCTTCCAGGTCTCCAGATACCCGTGATGGGGGTCTCCACATCCACAGTTTGATTCCAAGGGTGTGGCCTGTCTGTTCCCCACTGGGTTGGAGGGGCCCTGGCGATCTTACAGTAAGAACAATAATTCTAGCACTAGACCTCCTCTCTAACTCCAAACTGGTAACCAGTAGAAATTTTTAAAGCCTCGCTTATGAAGATTTTTAAATAAGGAAGTTTGTAGCTATTCCACGAGTGTGTGCAATTTTTAAGCATGACATGTTTGGTTTCAATTTACTCAGCATAACATTATCTTTCACGTTATAGAAAAAAATTGGGCTAACTTTACTGTTTTCTTATTTTTTTATTCAAATATGATGTGACATAAAGCAAATATGGTGTGACATAAAGTATTGCAACAATCTCCATTTTATTCTCTAGGGTCTCTGCTAAAAAAAAAAAGTATATATATATATATATATATATATATATATATATATATATATACAGTGCCTTGCGAAAGTATTCGGCCCCCTTGACTTTTGCAACCTTTTGCCACATTTCAGGCTTCAAACATAAAGATATAAAACTGTAATTTTTTGTGAAGAATCAACAACAAGTGGGACACAATCATGAAGTGGAACAACATTTATTGGATATTTCAAACTTTTTTAACAAATAAAAAACTGAAAAATTGGGCGTGCAAAATTATTCAGCCCCCTCAAGTTAATACTTTGTAGCGCCACCTTTTGCTGCGATTACAGCTGTAAGTCGCTTGGGGTATGTCTCTATCAGTTTTGCACATCGAGAGACTGAAATTTTTGCCCATTCCTCCTTGCAAAACAGCTCGAGCTCAGTGAGGTTGGATGGAGAGCGTTTGTGAACAGCAGTTTTCAGTTCTTTCCACAGATTCTCGATTGGATTCAGGTCTGGACTTTGAATTGGTCATTCAAACACCTGGATATGTTTATTTGTGAACCATTCCATTGTAGATTTTGCTTTATGTTTTGGATCATTGTCTTGTTGGAAGACAAATCTCCGTCCCAGTCTCAGGTCTTTTGCAGACTCCATCAGGTTTTCTTCCAGAATGGTCCTGTATTTGGCTCAATCCATCTTCCCATCAATTTTAACCATCTTCCCTGTCCCTGCTGAAGAAAAGCAGGCCCAAACCATGATGCTGCCACCACCATGTTTGACAGTGGGGATGGGGTGTTCAGGGTGATGAGCTGTGTTGCTTTTACGCCAAACATAACGTTTTGCATTGTTGCCAAAAAGTTAGATTTTGGTTTCATCTGACCAGAGCACCTTCTTCCACATTTTTGGTGTGTCTCCCAGGTGGCTTGTGGCAAACTTTAAACGACACTTTTTATGGATATCTTTAAGAAATGGCTTTCTTCTTGCCACTCTTCCATAAAGGCCAGATTTGTGCAGTATACGACTGATTGTTGTCCTATGGACAGAGTCTCCCACCTCAGCTGTAGATCTCTGCAGTTCATCCAGAGTGATCTTTGGCCTCTTGGCTGCATCTCTGATCAGTCTTCTCCTTGTATGAGCTGAAAGTTTAGAGGGACGGCCAGGTCTTCGTAGATTTGCAGTGGTCTGATACTCCTTCCATTTCAATAATATCGCTTGCGCAGTGCTCCTTGGGATGGTTAAAGCTTGGGAAATCTTTTTGTATCCAAATCTGGCTTTAAACTTCTCCACAACAGTATCTCGTTCCTGCCTGGTGTGTTCCTTGTTCTTTGTGATGCTCTCTTCGCTTTAAACAGACCTCTGAGACTATCACAGTGCAGGTGCATTTATACAGAGATTTGATTACACACAGGTGGATTCTATTTATCATCATTAGTCATTTAGGTCAACATTGGATCATTCAGAGATCCTCACTGAACTTCTGGAGAGAGTTTGCTGCACTGAAAGTAAAGGGGCTGAATAATTTTGCACGCCCAATTTTTCAGTTTTTTATTTGTTAACAAAGTTTGAAATATCCAATAAATTTTGTTCCACTTCATGATTGTGTCCCACTTGTTGATTCTTCACAAAAAATTATAGTTTTATATCTTTATGTTTGAAGCCTGAAATGTGGCAAAAGGTCGCAAAGTTCAAGGGGGCCGAATACTTTTGCAAGGCACTGTATATATATATATATATATATATATATATATATATATATATATATAAAAAATTGTGACATAGGTGAGAAAGGTGACACAATGCCAGAAAAAAAGACTATGGTGTATTTGTCATGTTCGTTATAATACACGCATGATATGCTTTTTGGAATTTGTTGTGTACAACATATATATACATGTACAATATACATATATGTTGTGTACAATATACATATATTTAATTAAGAAATATAATTTTTTTTGTGTGTGTGTGTGATATGTGGGGCCTCGGTTGCATCTGATCATTGTCCTGTTTCTTCAATTGTCTGGCACCTGTGAGACGTCTTGTTTGGGGATACATCATATGTGTATTACAGCTTTCATGGCTGTTACAACTGATGCATCCATTACTGTTGTGCCCGTTTTTTTGATGCTTTGCTGTTCCCCTTTGGGTGCTCCTTTGTGTATGTAAAGTTCTGTGTGTCTCTTTTTTTCTCTTTCTCCCCCCTGGCTGTGGTTTTCTAGATAGGAGGCAGGACACTGATGCTGATTTTTGAATCTGATTGTGATTGTTTTTGCCTGCTCTTGGTGGAATCTTTTCGTTGGGAGAGGAGGGGAGACATGGATGCCATGCCCCCCTTTCTCCTTCGATCCTAGCCGCGGCGTTTCTTAGCTACGGTTTCCAGATGTTTATACTTAATGCATCGCGGGCCACCAGACGCGTCACTTTTGGTTGCTTAACCGGACATGCCATTGCTGTACACAGGAACATCCTCCCGCACGCATGCTATGTGCGGCATTTGGCGGGCGGATGTGGGGGGCGGGAGGCGAGTGGAGGGGGAGGAGGACTGCTCTTTGCTTGTATTTAAACCCCAACTCTTCCTATGTGGTGGTTTCATTCTGCTCCTGGAGGGCATTTGATATGCAGGTGAAGGTCAGATACTACAGTATTCCTACTGGTTTCTACAGTCTGTTTAACTTATATATGCAGTTAAGGGAACACCTGCCTAACTTATAGATTGCCTTTGAACTTTGTCTTATTTTGATATGTTTTGTAGGCTTTACTGGATTACTGGTATTCTTTCTGGCTATCCCTTGAGCCTGGCGGCTTGTTGGAGTTTTTTCATCTCCTTCTGCTTTTTCCTGTACGGGCTTCTGGTAGGGTGCATCCCCGCCCCTCCAATGAGCACCATGCGATTTTGGGGATTAATTGCTCTATATGGGGAGGTTGTCTCCCCCTTTTTTTTCCTTCTCCAATATAGTGGGTGAGTTAAATTTTTTAGGTGATCTATTGTTGCTTCTATTGGCTCATTTTACCTTATCACTTTTACTTTTTACTTTTCACTTCTGGGCATTTTCAGCAGTTATTACTTGATCACTTTTGACTTTTGCACAGTCTAGATAATTACACTTGGATGTCTTTCTGACATTCCCTGTAGTATTACCCCTTGCTATTTTGTCACCTTTCTCACCTATGTCACGATTTTTAAAATATATAATTTTAAAATATGTATATATATATATATTTTTTTTTTGTATTTTCCCAAAGGTCTGGCTTTGATGTATTTTAAGTTTTCCATCTGCTATTTTTAATACCTATCTGTTGGTTCACTTCACTAAAGGAAAACAATCTTATCTAGCCCAGTCACATGGTTACTATTCTGCATCATTTGTCTTTGTGTGAACATTTTAGGTGTGTTTCCTTGGATATTTATATCATTTTGGCCCTTTGATAGACGTTAAGGCAGGATGTTGTTTAACTCTTTTCGAAGGGTAAGAATAGAATTATTCAATGTTTTTTGGTATTTACTATAGTTCTTCTCCCCTTCCCTGTCCTTCAACTTGTTTGAAGTCCTGTTTGATCCGATGCATCTTTGATCCCTCACATCTCCTCCTCCCTTTCCCCTCCCCCTCCATTTCCCATTCTCCATCCCCCTCCTCCCCCCCCCTTTCCCCTTACCTTCTCCCCCCCCCCCTGTGTCTCTGATGCTTGTCCATTTTTTTTCCCTTTTTAGACTTTGTAATGATGTATTGATTTATTAATTTTTTGGCTAAATTTTCACTTGAATTATTACATTGAATGTATATTGATATGTTTTGTTGTTTATCTTAGATATTATGATACTTTGCAAATCTGTCTGACATATACATATTGGCTGGATCCTGAAGAAGCTATTAAACGCGTTGATCAATCAGCAGATTACACTTTTTATACTCAGGCTCTAGGAACTGTTATGCAGATGTATCATTAATCCTGACTGTATCTGTTTTAGAGAATTGCTTGTACAAATAAAAATGCTCAAATTTTATATCGTATGTGGATGTACATTTTTAATATGTATTTGGCACACTCAAATCCCCACTGTCCAGGTCTGGTAAATACATTTCCCACCAATTCCCCCTTCCCCTTTCCCAGTTGTTTTCCATTACCACACCTGGATTGTACCTTTCCTTCCAATAATTGTTTTGGGGACGGTGCCTGAGTTTCTGTAGACTACCCCTCTCTATACAATTTCCAGCTGCTCCTAGCCCCTCCCTCCTGTTGGGTTCCCCCACAGCAAGTAACTTGCTATGGGGGGCACCCGAGCTGAGCTGCAGCTCCATGTGTACATTTAGACATGGAACTGCAGTTTGGCCTCGCCCCCTCTGTCCCCTGATTGGCTAACTGACTTTGATTGACAGCTATGGGAGCCAATGGCGCCGCAGTTGTGTCTCTTGCGCTGTAGCACATGCTGGATGTCAAATGCCCTATTGTTATACACAGTGCTGAACCTTACCGACTCGACTCTAGTAGTCCTAGAGGAATTCTTCTTGTGTTTTCTGATGCACTGAGGCCTACTGGCCGAGGGGGAATGTTGCAAAGAGGTGTCATTTTCATACAGCGACCAGTATTTCACATAGGCCTCTTCTATAAGGTCTATTTTGTAACCCTTCTCTACAAATCTCTTTTTGAGAGTTATGCCTTGTTCTTCATAGTTTGTTCTTTTTGTGCAGGTTCTGTGTAGCCTGCAAAACTGACCGAAGGGGATATTCTTAATCCATCTAGGATGGTGGTTACTTTTAGCATGGAGATAAGAATTGCCCCCATTTGGTTTGAAATGAGTCCTAGAAACTATGCTTCCATCAGGATCTGCTCGTAGTTCGAGGTCTAAAAAGACCAGACAGGTTTCATCAACAACATGGGTAAAAGAAATCCCAAAGGGGTTATTCGCACAATGCCTAATAAATCCCTCCAGATCCTCCCCTGTACCATCCCAGATGATGAGTATGTAATCTATATATCTGGCATACATTGCCAAGTTCATCCTGAAGTTTCAAAATGAGTGAGTGGTGGTGTGCGGATGGAGATTGCTGGACCCATGGGTGTACTGTGCCTGCACAGAGACAACTGTCCCTGGACGTGAAGGACGAAATGGCGTTAGCAGAAGTGACATCAATTAGCTGGAACGCATGACGTGGCGACCCAGAAGTCCGCCAGCGGCGTGCGTTCCATCAGAGACAGCAGCCAGATATGCGGCAGGGAGCTGCATAATCTGGTCAGCTCTTCTCTGCCTGCACCCCCTCACCACCTCTTGTAATGCTGCGAATTATTATATGCACACCACAGGGATTTCTGGCATCATAGGACAAGCACACTATGCATTTTATGGCACCACCCCTATGTGGTATATTCAGTGCAGGAGTGAGTCTGCTACAATCAGTAATCATTATTGACACTGGCTGGGGGAGTGTAGTATACTGATAGATCTCAGCAAATGGAAAAACACATTCACCTGGGATCCTCATCTGGCCAGCTATGACACTCTCCTAGGTGCATGTGGGGTATGTATATGTTGTGTATTATACAAATGGTCCTCCATCATCAGCAAAGGTTTTGAGTGTTTTTACTTATATTTTAATTTTATTTACTAAGCATTTATATATATTTATCTGCAATTTTAGCTGTATTTTCAGTTGCATTTTTCTCTGCCCTTGTACATATGTGCTACCGATTTGATCATGCAAATATGGTGTATGTATTGCATGGGTATCATGAATCCACCCTGCTGGGGGTTGAATGGCAGTGACACAAGTGGAAGGGGTTTAGTATCATTGCCGCACCCCAGAAGGAGGGGTTCCTATGACCACACGGATGACGCTTGGGCCATTTACTGCTATTTAAACTTGTGAGTAGGTCATGACACAGTGGCTCTGAGGAAGAGGCGAAGCCTCAAAATGTGTCAGCCGTTATCCAAACAGGACTATGGACAATTATACAGACTACTCCTGACACTCAAGCAATTAAGTCTGATATCATCATTTTTCACCTCTGTTTGTGAGTAGCCATTTTTATGTTATATTAACCACTTGACGACCGCCTCCTGTATATTTACTGCGGCACGCAGCCGCTTACAGGCAAAGTGACGTAGTACTACGTCGCTTGCCAAAGAGCCTGTAGGGGGCGAGCACGCGCCGCCACCGGTGCGCTCCCGCCCCCGTTCATTCCCTGCCTAGCCAGTGCGTGTTACCGGTGGCTCAGATGGCCGCCGGCCACTCGTGATCTCCCGCAGGAAAGGGAGAAAGACAGACGGCTGATGTAAACACAGCCGTCTGTCACTCTCACTGAAGTAGGCACAGAGGCTATGCGATCCTGCTATATAGGATCGCATGTCTCTGTGGTTACTTCACTAGCCATGCCCCCTAACAGTTAGAATCACGCCCCTAGGGACACACTTAATCCCTTGATCACCAATAAAGTTAACCCCTTTCCTGCCAGTGTCATTTTTACAGTAACAGTGCATATTTATAGCACTGATTACTGTAGTAATGTCACTGGTACTCCCAAAAATTTCAAAAATGTCAGTCAGGTGTCCGATCTGTCCGCCACAATGTCGCAGTCCCGTGAAAAAAATCGCAGATCGCCGCCATTACTAGTTAAAAAAAACAATAAAAATTACATAAATCTTTCCCGTAGTTAGTAAACACAATAACTTTTGCGCAAACCAATCAAAATACGCTTATTGCGATTTTTTTACCAAAAATATGTAGCAGAAAACAAATTGGCCTAAAATGTTAAAACGTTTTGATTTTTACATTTTTTTGAGAATTTCATATAAAAAATCTGAAAAATATTGTTATTTTTTCAAAATTGTCACTCTTTTTTTGTTTATAGCGCAAAAAATAAAAATCGCACAGTGATGAAATACCACCAAAAGAAAGCTCTGTTTGTGGGAAGAAAAGGACGTCAATTTCATTTGGGTACAGTGTCGCACGACCGCACAATTGTCCGTTAAAATCACGCAGTGCTGAATCGCAAAATAGGGCCTGGTCTTTAAGCAGCCAAATCCTCCGGGGCTGAAGTGGTTAATAAAGCCAAATTATTGAGGATAATGCGCTTGGTTGGTGTGTCCTTCTTTGTGTTTTTTGTTTGCAGCCCTGAAATCTATCCACGGCTGTTCTTTAAATGTAACCCAAAGATTGTCCCAACTATATATACTATTGTGGTTCATCATACCCCACTTAAATTGTTTCTTATGGACTTCACCCAGACCCATTGTGTGCAAGATGCAAGGGAGCTAAAGGGAACCTGAAACATCTCCTCTGATGGTGCCCAAAGCTTCACCACTTTTGGACTGGCAAAGTAAACACCATTAACAATACTTTATAAGTAACCTTCTCTCTTGACCTTAAATCTTGCTTATTGGGTATACTGGATGAGGTTATAACGGACATATATGTCAGAGAGGCGGTGTCCAGAGCATTGTTCCAGAATTGAAAGCTGATCTTGCAACACTGGATCTCTCTAACCTCTCCAACTTTAGGGATATGGTTAGCCAACATGGGATTAACTTTGAGATATGAGCTCTTAATATATCAGCATAGAGGCAGGCCGACCTGGTTCAATAGGATTTGGGGATGCTGGCTAGCTACCGCTGGCTTGGCTCCATTGGACCTAATTCTTGATAGACTATTACCTTGAAGTGGGAACTTAACCACTGTGTGTCCCCTTGGAGTGAGTTTAATTTAAAATACTTCAATTGGTTTTATAAACCTGCTTTGTCTTTGTACAAGAACATTATTCTACTTTATGTTATGCGAAAGTATTGCATAATGTAATAATGCATTGTTTATTGTACTGTTAAAAGTTGTTAATAAACTTTATTCTGATTAAAAAAAAAAAAACAATCAGTGATCTTAATAGATTTTGTTTGTTTGTAATATAACTATTTTGTACATCTTATTTGGTTGCAGATATGATCTATTTTTTATTTTTCCTAAACACTTTACAATACTGAAATGTGATCTTTCTTGTAATTTCCTTTGCTATGAAGCAAAGACAAACAGACAAAGCAAATGCAGGAAATTGTGTTCATAATTGATGCGCAAGAAATATTTTTAGCTTGCGGCCGAACTTACACCTATCATTTCAAGGCCAAATGTTTTGTATGAAAAGTTTTTGCTTTACATTTTTTCTTTTCATTTCTTTAGGCAATTCACCTTTGACCACAAGGATTTATTAAAAACTGGATGCATTGCCAAAAATGTGCTGTTCATCCAGCTCATTGAACATATGTAAAGCACGGTGTGATAATATAAGACAGAAAGTGATGGGACCACAATTAGTCTTTACCTTTCATTCTAAAATTTCTCAACCCTGTGACCCAGTAACCGTCTGATCTCATACTGTGACTCCAAATATACTAATTCAGCACTAAAAGGTCTTTGATGTTGGTTTACAGACAGATACACTGTACTTTTTCTTTGCTTCTATAAACAAACTGAGGCAAGACTTTCAATTTTTGTCCTAGCAGTTTGGACATTTTATACACTTTCTAAATCACAGCTTTACACAGATCTGAAGCCTTGTTGGCGTTCTATTTTGCTGTAATGCCAAATAATGTTTTGTTACCTTTCAAATTTTAATTTTATGTAGACATATTTTTAGAGTTCCTTACTCTGACTTTGCACTTTTACTTTTCCTATTGTTTAAAAGTGATATTAAACCCTTGTTTAAAAAAAATAACAAACATGTTATACTTACCTGCTCTGTGAAGTGGTTTTGCAACAGAGTAGCCTAGATCCTCCTTTTCTTGGGTCTTTTGCTGGCACCCCTGGCTCCTCCCTCCTGCCGAGTGCCCCCACAGCAAGCAGCAGCTCGGCCCTGCCCCCTCTCTGTCCTCATTGGCTCACTGTCTTTTATTGACAGCAGCGGGAGCTAATGGCGCCGCTGTTGTGTTTCAGCCAATCAGGAGGGAGAGTCCCGGATGGCCGATCACTGATGTATTAGGGGGACTGAGGTAGCTGCTGCTCACAGAAGGTTTTCTATCCTAATGCATAAGGTAAAAAAAACCTTCTGCCTTTAGAACCACTTTAAGTGTCTTAAATGAAAGCTGATATACGAAGTCTGCATGGACTGTTTTAGTTGACCATCTTTTCATCTTTTGAAAGGGCTAGTTGCTTGCCCATCATGCTGATCCTCTGTCTTCTATACATTTTAAATCATGAATTACTGTGAAAAACCTAAATGCATCAGACATACTTTAGTGTCAGTTTGGTGTGTCAGAGTAGGTTTACTGCAGTATATTGCAGTTTGTCAGTATAAAGTGTTAGGGCAGTAATACTGCATTATATTGTGGTGCGTCAGGGCACTTTTACTGCAGTATATTGCAGTGCATTAGTGCACGTTTACTGCAGTATAATTAAGTGCATTAGTGCACGTATACTGCAGTATATTGCAGTGTGTTAGTGCACGTTCACTGCAGTACATTGCAGTGCATTAGTGTAGGGTTACTGCAGTATAGGTAAGTGCATTAGTGTACATTTACCACAGTATAGTGAAGTGTGTTAGTGCTTGTTTACGGCAGTATATTGCAGTGAGTTAGTGCACATTTACTGCAGTATAGTGAAGTGCATTAGTACACGTTTACTGCAGTATATTGATATTGCACTGTTTTAGTACATGTTTACAGCAGTATATCGCAGTGCGTTGGTGCATGTTTACTGCAGTATATTGTAGTGAGTTAGTGCACATTTACCACAGTATAGTGAAGTGCGTTACTGCATTTTTACTGCAGTATATTGCAATGGGTTAGTACACATTTACGGGAGTATATTGCAGTGCGTCAGTGCACGTTTACTGCAGTATTTTGAAATGCATACTGAAGTGCACCAAACACTACTTTTCATTGATTAATGTTCATCCACATACACATTTCTCCATCTCTATTACATTTAGTTAATAACCTCCCCGTATCATGTCTGGGAGGCGAACAAAGAGAGGTAAAGTTCCCATGGCACTGTGAGGGGACCAGCAGCATATGTGTCCACAGCAAAGGTGGACGTTGTCCGCCCTCAGGCAGGGCATGATTTCCTCTGTTTATTGATGTTGCCTGTGCTGTCCAGCCACAGCATGCAGAGGAGGTGGTGGACTGGCCTACTAAACAATCCTCATCCTCCGTCACCCAAGCGGAAACAAGTGCGCAGTCCTTTGCACCTGCCAGAGCAGTTTATTCTACCACCTTATCCACAACTACTCCTGCCATAGCCCCAGCATCATGCATGGAGGAGTCAGCTGAATTATTTGAACACAGCGTCAGCCACTTGCTCCTTGGTGATAGACAGCCATTACTTGATTCAGATGTTGGTTCTGAGTGAGGAAGGGAGTAACATGAGCCTACAGAGAGGGGAGAACATTGATAAACAACAAATTGGCAGTAATGTTACTCCATGAACATGGGCCTGAATGTACTATAATTTGACTTTTTCATATAAGGATTGCTCACTGTGCTGCAAAACTTTGTTATTTCCATCCAAAGTCTGCCAAAGAGACACCGGCATTTTTGCAAAAAATCTCCAATCTTGTTCCGAGTGGACTAAATTGTGGCTTCATCATACAGACTGGCTCCCCAAGCCGTTTACAATTTACAAAATAAAGAAAGTTTGCAGGTAAAATTAATTTAATTGTATTTTATTTTCTTTATATACAGTATCTCACAAAAGTAAGTACACTGAAGGGAGGGGATCATGCTCTGATTCACTATGTCAAAGTACATGTTGGCATTCATGGTCCCCTCAATGAACTGTAGCTCCCCAGTGCTGGAAGCACTCATGCAGCCCCAGTCCATGACACTCCCACCACCATGCTTGACTGTAGGCAAGAAGACACACTTGTCTTTGTACTCCTCACCTGGTTACCGCTTGACCCTATCTGAACCAAATAAGTTTATCTCGGTCTCATCAGACCACAGGACATGGTTCCAGTAATCCATGTCCTTAGTCTGCTTGTCTTCAGCAAACTGTTTGCGGGCTTTCTTGTGCATCATCTTTAGAAGAGGCTTTTTTTCTGGGACCACAGCCATGCAGCCCAATTTGATGCAGTGTGTGGCGTATGGTCTGTGCACTGACAGGCTGATTCCCACCCCTTTAACTTCTGCAGCAATGCTGGCAGCACTCATATGTCTATTGCCCAGAGACAACCTTTAGATATGACGCTGAGCACTTGCACTCAACTTCCTTGGTCGACCATGGCGAGGCCTGTTCTGAGTGGAACCTGTAAAGTGGTGGTGATAAATAATTAGGGCTATGAAGAAACATGTGTATATATATATATATATATATATATATACATAAAAACAAAACAAAAAACAGAGCCTGGCACATACTTATCTCAGGTACAAAGGTTCAGGAGTATCAATTATAGTTTAGACATATAATTTATCAAGCATGTCACAATTAAATTAGTGTTAAACCCTTAGCTTTTTTTTAGTAGCTTAACACATGGAGCAAAATATATTAAACATTCCCCAGTAAGCTACAGGCATTCCCCGGGTTATGAACACGTTAGGTTCTGTAGGTTTGTTCTTAAACTGAATTTGTGTGTTGTATGATACATTTTTTAAGTGTAACTCGAGACAAAAAATATTTTTAAGCTTTTGATAGCATAGGGAAGGGTTAACTGGTCATGCAATGATGTGGAATTGCTGACAGGTCAGCCAGACAGCAGGTGTCAGCATGTGGTGAACAGCAAGATGGCCAACCGGTGGTTTTTCAGGACTAGCGTGACGTCACTCTGCCTTTCTTCTTAAGTACGAGTTGTATGTAAGTTGGATGTTTGTAACTTGGAGACTGCCTGTATTTGTTAAAATTCTTACTACAGCACTTGCAGTTTACAACTTTTAATGCTCCTGGCTCATACTCTCTCAGTGATTGATCCTTGAACTTCCAGTCTGCACAGGCAAAAGTAAACAGTGGACAAATGTTCTAACCCGAACAGTGAACCCCATTGAAGTCTATGGGAGCCAAACAGGAAAAATCAAAAGTGCCAACTTTGAAGGCTTATATGTAAGTAATTGGCCATAAAAGGGGTATGGGGGTCTGGGTACTGCCCTAGAGGACATGTATCAATAAAAAACAATAAAAGTGAACAGAAAAAATGAAATTTCTAAAGAAAAAAAAACGAGTCAAATGCCATTTAAAATGACTCTCAGTTACAATTGCCGTCACCCGGGTATTGAAAAAATAAAGAAAAAATGGAGTGGAGTTCCCCCAAAATCCATACGAGACCCTTATCTGAGCATGCAGCCTGGCAGGTTAGGAAAGGCGAGGGGACAAGCGAGTGCCCCTCCTGAACCATACCAGGCCACATGCCCTCATTATGGAGGGGGGGGGTGTGCTTTGGGGTCAAAGCACCTTGTCCCCATGTTGATAAAAAGGGCCTCTTCCTCACAACCCTGGGCTTTGGTTGTCGGGGTCTGCGGGTGGGGTCTTATCAGAATCTGGAAGCCCCCTTTAACAAAGGGGCCCCCAGATCCCGCCACCCCCTGTATCAAGTATATCATACCCCTACCCATTGACCAAAATACGTGTCAAAAAATAACAACCACAAAAAAAAGTTTTTGACAAGTCCTTTATTAAAAAATAAAAAATCATTTTTTCTCAATGTAAATCCATCGTTAATCACGCCGCCTGTCAGACCTGAGAAATAGCAAAAATGGCCTTCCGCCGTATGCCTTATCTGCGCTTTGACATTTCTTACATAGGAAAGGGGCAGTGCCACCTGACTACGTCACCTGGTGGCCCTGCCCCTTCTGATGTCACGTGGTGATGTAGCTGGGTGGCCCCGCCCCTTGCCTATATAAGAAATGTCAAAGTGCAGAGCGGGCTTATGGCAGGAGGCCTCCCAAGAGGCGAGAGCATTTTTAATTTTTTCTATTTTTGGGGTCCGGTGGACGGCTTGATTGACGATGGATTTACATCCAGGGACAATATTTTTTTATTTTAATAAAGGACTTGTCAAAAACAGTTTCTTGTAGTTATTACTTTTTTAGGGGACCCCATGTTGAAGGGGGCTTTAAGGCTCCAATAAGTCCCCCGCCTGCAGACCCTGACAACTACAGCCCAGGGTTGTCAGGAAGAGATCCTTGCCATCAACATGGGGACAAGGTGCTTTGGGGTGAGGGGGCAGAGGGCATGTAGCCTGTTATGGTTCAGGAGGGAGGGGGAACTTGCACATCTCCTCCCCTTTCCTAACCTGCCAGGCTGCATGCTCCGATAAGGGTCTGGTATGGATTTTGGGGGGCCCCACGCAGTTTACATTTTTTATTTTTTTTATTGGCACTTTTTTTTTTATTCAGCTGTCAGCAGGGAAACCCATTGACAGCTGATGACTTATAAGTTGTTAAGGATGCCGCTGCCAGCTTCCCGGCCCCGCTCCTTAACCACTAGCTTACACTGCGGCCTGATTGGCAAAGCTTTGCCCAATCAGGGCACATAATGCACTGTGCAGCGCTCAATGCATTGCTAGGTGTTTGTCGGGGGGGGGGGGTTAACCGTCGAACACTCATGCTCGGGCTGAACCGTTCGCCCATCCCTAGTGACTCTGTGTGTAGAGAGTTAGTGTAGTGTTAATAAAGTGTGTGAGTATAGTGTAGTGTCAGTGTAGAGTGTTAATGTAGTGCAATGTTTAACACAGCATTACATAACATTTAGTGCCATATACAATGTTGTATACCCTTTTTCTTTTTTTTTGGTTACTGCGTGTTTTGTCTTTTTTTTTCTCTGCCTGCCCACTTTTTTTTTATTTTTTTTTTTAAATTGTCAGCCGCTTTTTTCTTTACTGCGACGCTGGTGTTCCCCCGTTTTTTATTTATTTTTTATAGTTTTTACATTTCTGTCAGCATCACTCCTCAAATTAAAATGCATTGAACACTATGTTTCATTCTTTAATGTGCATCCACCCACACGTTTCCCAGTTTCTATTAAATTTGGATAGTAAGCCCCCCCCCCATAATGTCTGGGAGGCTAACAAGGAGAGGCAGATGTTTCTATGCCACTATGAGGGAGCCAGCAGCTTATGTGTCCACAGGCAAAGGTGGAAGTGGTCTGTTCTTAGGCAGGGCACATTTTTCTGTTTAGTGATGTTGCCTGTGCTATCCAGCCACAGCATGCAGAGGAGGTGGTGGATTGACTTACTAAACCATCCTCATTCTTCTCATCCTCTGTCACCCAAGCTGACACTAGTGCACAGTCCACCACAGCTGCCAGAGTGGCTTATTCTTCCTCCTTGCCCACAGCTGCTCCTGCCATAGCCCCAGCATCATGCATGGAGGAGTCAGCTGAAATATTTGAACACAGTGTCAGCCACTTGCTTCTTGAGGATGCACAGACATTACTAGATTCTAATGTTCATTCTGAGGTAGAGGAAGGGAGGAACACAGAGCTTACAGAGAGGGGAGAACACTGATAAACAACAAATTGGCAGTCATGTCCGCCCCCCCCCCCCCCTCAGCAGCAGCATATTTCCAAGTTGGCTCCAGAGATGATGAGGATGGAGGGGATGCTGATGATGAGGGCACTGACATGACTTGGGGGCAGGATATGGCAGAGGAGGAAAGTGAGGGGGGAGAAATAACCCCAAAGAGGCAGGATGTCCTCCAGAGGCAGCCATCATGGAAGAGTAGAGAGCAGCCACCCAATTCCATCAGATTGTGGAGCTGTTATCTCCCGTCTCACTTCCCACAGCTCAGCTGTGTGGGCCTTTTTTAACACATGTGCAGCTGATCACAGTGTTGCAATTTGCAATCTCTGCCATAAGCAGATCAAGAGTGGCAAAAACACCAGCCATTTGGGTACCACATGCTTGACAAGGTATTTAAACTTCCAGCACTTAGGCCGTTGACAAGACCAAATGAATGCCAGACACAAGGGACACAATTATTCTCCTCCTCACTCCTCGCCTTTCAGGTCTACCCCCACTATATTTCATGACTTCTCAGCAGCCTCCACTGACAGGCATTATGGTATAGCAAAGGGTGTCAAAGGTCCTTGCGACACGCATGCCAGCAGCACACCACCAGCTGTAGAGTATTGCAGGCAAATTTCGCTGCTCCAGCTGCTGCATCAAAAAATAAAAAAACACACTCCCTGCCACCCACATGTCCAGCTTGTCCCAATTTCCGGCTTTACAAGTCTTGCCCTTCCCTCTGGTGGATTCTGCCCCCTTGTGTGAATTTGCAGAATGTGCTGTACCACAATGGCAGGTTCCCAGTTGCTATTTCTTTGCACGTAAGGCCATTTCAGCTTTGTACCATCACGTAGAAGGCAATGTTTTGGCATAGTTGGGCAAGGCAGTCAGTCGCAAGGTCCATATTCCTACTGACACATGGTCCAGCAAGCATGGTCAGGGGCAATATATCTAGTTCACAGCACATTGGGCAACTCTGCTTGCAACTAGGAAGGATGCAGGACAGGGCTCAGTATTCGAGCTTGTTTTGCCTCCACATCTCCATACAGCTGGTGGTGATGATGTGAGATCTGTAAGCTCCGACCCCTCCTCTGCCATGCCTTTCTCTGCTGAATTGTCCTATGAACCACCAGTACCCCTAAGTGTTCAAGGGGCTTTTTAACGAGTCAGGCTAAAAAATGCCAAGCAGTGCTTCAGATGGTCTGTCTAAGGGACAGGAGCCAGGAATGGTGATGTGTGATAATGGCACTAACCTTTGACACATGTGCCATGCCTGGCACCTGTCTTCAATTTGGTGGAGCAGTGTTTCTTAAAGCGGTACCCAGGTTTGCAAGATCTTCTAAGGCAGGCCAGAAGAGTTTGTTGCCATTTCATGCTTTCATACACAGGCAGTGTTCAGTTGGCTGAAATTCAGAGGGAATTCCACCTGCCCATAAACCACCTGATTTGTGACATTCCCACCAGGTGGAACTTGACTTTGGCAATGCTGCAGCAGCTGCACATGCAGCAGAAGGACGTTAATGATTACCTATGTAAGTAAGGACAGGCTCAGGGCAGCTTGGCTTTTTTTTCCCCATGCTAATGGCTACTGATAAAGGATGCATGCATTGTACTGTCACTATTTGGGGAGGCGACAAGGATGGTGAGCTGTGACAATGCATGCATTAGTGACACAATCCCTCTTGTGTTCCTGCTAGAGCACACTCTGAGTGGCATTATGGACAATGCACTCAAGGAAGAGCAGCAGGAGGAAGAGGAGGACTTCCTTTCCTCTTAAGGTCCACTTTATGCAGACACCATTCTTGCGATGCCACAGAACACACAAGAGGAGAGGGGGGAGGAGGAGGAAGATGAGGAGGAGTATTCTAGCAGTTTTGGAGGCATAGAAGCAGATGAATACATACATCAAATCTTAAGGGATGGTTTTCAGTCCCCAAAAACCTTGGGAGCAGTATGTGGCTGGGAGGAAGCAGTTCAAGATATTGTAATCCTCAGTGCCCCAAAGAACTCTACTTCTCGTGGCACCGAAAAAATTGCAGTGCATGGGCTCCCTTATTCTTCAAAGCCTTCGAAAGGACCCGAGAATATGTGGCATCAAGGAGAAGGATCATTTTTGGTTGGCAACCCTCCTTGACCACCGTTAAAAGGGGAAAATCTCGAAACTCATCCTGCCATCGCAGAGGAAGCACAGGATTAAATATCTTGAGGAGACCCTAAAGAGAAGTTTATGTAATGCCTTTCCAGACTCTGGTAGGTTACAGTTACATAGTTAGCTTCTATTGGAGGAGCGGTGGAGAAGGGGACCCCCTCAGTGATGCATTTAAAAAAAAATTGTCCTCTGCGCTGTCATCTTCAAGATCCCGTTGGCAGAGTTTGCATCATATGGTGGAAGGTTACCCAGGGGCAAACAGTTGACAATCCCCTGGTTTTCTGAGTCATGAGAATAGACCACTGTCCAGAACTTGCCCATTATGCAATTGAGCTGCTGGGCTGCCCTGTATCAAGCGTGCTTTCTGAGTGGGCATTTAGTGCTGGCGAAAGTTTTATGACAGATAAAAGAGCGCGGCTCTCCACAGACCCCATTGACTGGCTGATATTTGTCAAAATGAATCAGTCCTGGATTAGCAGCAGTTATCAAGCCCCTGATGCCTATGTCACTGATTAAGTGTTATTTGGATCTAGAATCTCTACAAAACTGTCTAGGCTGCCTAACTTTCTGGGTGTTGATTTTATATTGAAGTCATTTTTGGTAGAGGTTTCCTGGGCACAATTAACACCCAAAGACCAATTTTTCTGCACCTGTTAGACAGGTGCATCAAAATGCAATTATTTACAGCAAGGCCAATTCTTGCTTTCATCAAGAGTACCTCTAAAAGATTATAGGGTGACAGCACCACCAATACCTTAAGTCCAATTTTAGCAACTGTGTAACAGGGGCATTAAATTTTAATTTTTTATACCAAGGGCAATTTTTGCTTTCATCAAGAGTACCAAGGTTAGGGGGTGAAGGCACCACCAGCCCCCAAAGACCAATTTTTCTGCAATTGTGTAACGGGCGTCAAATTTAAATTTTTTATAGCAAGGCCAATTCTTGCTTTCATCAAGAATACCTCTAGAAGGTTACGGGGTGAAGTCAACATCAACAGCCAAAGACCAATTTTTCCACAACTGTGTGACAGGGTCCTCAAATCCTGCGATCACCTACTGGCCATAGAGACATTCTCCTCATCAGCCGTGCCCCTATGGGTGTGGTCTCGATCGGCACAGTGAGGTATTGGCTCTCAGCTGAGAGGCATGGAGTGCATGACGCACTTTTGCAATTGGCGGCGTGTGTTCCATCCACTACACAGCAGCCTGCTCGCAAATTAAGTAATGTATATACTTATACTTATACACACAGGCTCTCACAGACATCCACTCTACGTGGGGCAGTGATGGGGATACAGCCATAGCATGGCCCTGACTGGCATAACATTGACTGGGTAAGAGGCTGGAGACTATTCTTCATGGGAGAGACACACACCTTGGTAAGTGATGCCCATTTCTGGGATTCACATGTAGTCTTACACTACCTATTCTTAAACTGATTTTCATGTCCATTCTGTTTTTTGTCTACTTCTGCATTTTTATATTTTCATTGAGGTACATATTTTAGTACATGTAATTTTATTAAGTGATCCTTTTTTTAGTGTCTAATACATTTCTTCTAATGGTTAGGATCAGCCCAATTTTGGGCACTAGCTTCATAAATGTTTTTATCTGGTTGGGCAGGCTGACTTGGGTCGGCACCCCATGTACACACCCCTGTGGGGGAGGGTCTAGGTCTAATTGCACTTGGTTCAAGAGGTCAGTGTTAGGTATATTCAGCAAGGGCTTAGACATGGTCCATAGGCTCTGAGGAAGAGGCTAATTCTGGAAACACGTAAGCCTTTAAGCTTCAGAGGAAGATACACCCTTTTGTTCTGATGCTGATGGCAATACATCCATTTACATTCATTTGATATGCTTGTACCAAGAATTTGTTTATGAGTATTTTTATACCTTTTATCAAATAAAACCTTTGTGGATGATAATGCACTAGGCCGGTGCATCCTTGTGTTTGTTTTTCAATTTAAATTTTTTTACAGCAAGGCCAATTCTTGCTTCATCATGAGTACCTCTAGATGGTTATGGGCTGAAGCTGCCGCTAACACCCAAAGACCAATTTTTCCACAACTGTGTGACAGGGGCTTTCGATTAAATTTTTTTTACAGCAAGGCCAATTCTTGCTTTCATATAAATATACAAAAGAGTGTTTGCCAATATCTCACCTAATTAGGTGCAATCCAAGTGACTCAAAAAAATAAATAAAAATAGATACAGAGCTGATATTTACAGAGACTCTACTAACATTCATCCATAAACTTCAATGGGGTGCGCCGTTCGAGTCTGAACTTTTGCGATGTTCAAGAGTTCTGTAGCAAACCGAACATGGGGGTTTTTCGGCCCATCTCTACTTCTGAGCTAGCCTCCAAGGGATCTGCTAAGTTGGAGAAGTACGCATAGTTATTGATGTTGATCCTCCTACAGTGATTGCTGAAGCAGTCTTCTACAAACTGTCAGGATTAATCAACAATGGGATTAGAAAGAACCTGAAGAATCCTGACAAAGAGATTTCACCCCAGCTGACTACAGCCCAGCCATAGTATACTACATTTAGCCATCCCAGGGCGGGGCGCTACACATCATCACAAGGGAGGCTTTTACAGTTAAAAAGCTTGTATAAAGTGCTGGTGACAGATTTAATAATTCAGAGAAACATGGGAGTAGCTACAGGGTTTGTAATGGCGACCCCACCCATGCTCCAAGGAGTCTTTGCAGCTTTCCTGTTACACATGGACAGGAGAGGCGTCGGGGGCAGCAATGAGTAAAACTAGCTAGATCTGCAGCAATTTGCTCCACTTACAGCAGCTAAAAGTCTGCTTCTCCTCCTCTTCTTCATCGTTGTCATTCAGCTGCTGTAAGTGGAGGAACTCCTGCAGTACCGCACAGCAGAGCCTTATTCCATCACCTTACCATCCCACTCACTGTTCTCCCTCACAGCGGCACACTGCAGGAGAGATGACAGTTGATCCTGCAGTTCAGTAAGTTAGGAGGTCATTGTAACCAATCAGATGACCTGGAACTGCAACCAATCAGGAAATTCTGATACTGTTATGTGACAGTACTAGACCTTTCCTAATCGGCCGCAGTTCCAGTGCTTCTGATCTGTTCCATGTAGTACACTTGTACAAAGAGCAAATGACTCCTGCGCTTAAGGGGTGGCCTTGCGGCTGGTATCCAGAAAATGCGATTCAGGTCAAATTGTAGTAAATTCAGGCTGTGCTGCCACTCTCAACGGGTCGTGGTAACCCAAAGAAGATACTGGAAAAGAGAAATGGACAGAGGGCGCACCAGCCTAGCACATTATCTTTAAAACAATTTATTGTAATAGACATGTATACACATTATACTCACAAAACGATTATGAAACACAGGCAATAAGCAATGAGGGACCACCAGGAGTCTCCACTGAGCATCCTCAGCTGCCGCAGGCCGGGGAAGGATGTAGACATCCAAAGCGGTTTTTTGGAGGTCTACATCCTTCCACGGCCTGCGGCAGCTGAGGATGCCCAGTTGAGACCGCTGGTGGTCCCTCATTGCTTATTGCCTGTGTTTCATAATCGTTTTGTGAGTATAATGTGTATACATGTCTATGACAATAAATTGTTTTAAAGATAATGCGCTAGGCTGGTGCGCCCTCTGTCCATGGAGTACACTTACCTGACTACAACAGCAGCTTCTGTATAAGGTATGCAAAGAGGGGTTCCTGGTTTACATGGCCTCTGCTTATTTTAGGGGGGGGCTTCTGATGTAAAAGGGGACTCCTAATGTGAAGTAAGAGACTTCTGATGTAAAGGGGGACATTGATGTGAAATGGGTACTCCTGATTATGAGGGGGACTCTGGTGTGAAATAAGGGCTCTGATGTGAAATGGGGAACTGTAATATTGAGGGGGACTTTGATGTTAAATGAGGACTCCTGATTTAAAGGGGGACTCTGATGTGAAATGGGAACTCCTGAAGGTGAGGGGGACTGTGATGTGAAATGGGGACTACTGATGTGAAATGGGGACTCCTGATGTTAAGGGGGACTCTAATGAAATTGATCTTTTAAATGTTTTTAACCATTTAAGAAATAAAAATACTGTTAGAATACTGCACTTAGAAGTGCCTTCCTGGTCTCTTTTATTTTATGCTAGAGCTGCTTCTCTTCATTGCTCCAGTGCTATTCAATCTTGTCTATGACGTTTCTCTGGTAAAGCTTATTGAAAGAACTTTTGGCAGAAGTGCCCCATTCCCCCACTCTTTTCTGATTTAAATGGTCACTGCTGATGTGAAGGGGAACTCTGTAGATAATCAATCTGTGGTAGAAAAAGACTACCAAAAAAGATGGATGGGGGCTCGAGGTGTCCGAGCCTTCATCCAGAAAATACATGGAAGGCCATGAATGAGCATAGAAAAGAGAGAGATGTAGAGAAGGGGAAAAAAACAAAGGCTGGGTAAAAAAGGGAGAGAAAAGGAAATGGAGAGGAAGGAAAAGGGAGGGGGAGAGAAGGGGGACAGGAGGAGAACAAGGAAGGAATAAAGAAAAAGAGGAAAAAGAAAAAAAGAGAAGAACAAAGAGGCAAGAATAGAAAGATGAGAAAAAAGAAGAAGAAAAAGGGGGGAGCAGAACAAAGATCCAAGAAAAAATGATGAGGGCTGGTGGGATTTTAATGGTACCGTAGAAAAAAATCATAGAAGAGGTGATAAAATCAAGTATTTTATTTATACATCATTAAAAACCAGGTAGGGGAAGACATTTGTATATGTATACAAACATATCAACGAGTACATACAATACAGTAACAAAGGTATAGACAATAGGCGATGATAAATATATAGCTCATCCGATGTGCAGGACCTCGGAGAATTAACCCAACATGTTTCGCAGCCTATTCGGGGCTGCTTCTTCAGGGGTCTGTAACATGCTATATAAGAAGAGAGTCTTAATAGACCTATGTAGAAACAAAACAGGTAATAAACAAACAAACAAGATACAACTTAATGGTTAAACATGCACATGCGGCTCCTGTGTATACAATGCACAGCCCATCACCACAAATCGTCACCCGGCAGTGCACCAAGGAGGAAGAGAGCCCGGGATCCCCACAATACGTCTTACCCACGGATGTGGAGGAGAAATAAGACAAGGATAGTCAAATGGCGTATGTGTTGTGAACCAAACGAGGCACCCAGAGGGATACCAATAGGGTTCGAAAAGTAAAAAAGGAGAACACCAAAAGTTTCCAAAGGGATATCCAAGGGAAGTGTTTGCTCAAGAAGGTAAGAGTAAAAATAAAATTAAAAAGGCAATAGTTTACCTTCAATAGTACTGAATTATATATGACTCGATAATGAGATAGAGTGATTTTGAACCCAAAAGCTCCTATCTCTAAAGAGAGAAATATAAAATATATTTAAAGACATAACTACTCCTAGCAAAAAAGCAACTTAGGAGGACAAGAGGGAAAGAGAGGGAAGGGGAAGGAAGCCAGGGAACATAGAAAGGGAAAAAAGCAGAACAAAAGAAGCAACACAGGGAAAGGAAAAAATGGGAAAAATGGAAAGGGGGAAAAAACACCAAACACAAAAAAAGAAAAAAGGGGTGGGAAAGGAGGGGGGAGGGGGAGGAGTAAAGAAGGAAAAGCAAGGGAACAGAAAGAAAAAGAAAGAAACGAGAAAAAGGTGGCTACCTCACAGAGAATGCTGATAAATTATGGAGAGGCCGATGGAGGAAAAAGCAGCTAAGCATCTATAGATACAGTGGGTAGTGTCTAGTTGTCATGCTCATTCTGAGGCATGCCAAAGGAACCTCCTAAAAGTATCCAGATAGGGTTGTCCCAGTAGCACAAAGCACCTAATAGGGAGATACAGAAATAAATTGAAAATGAGACATAGCCTGAGGGTTCGCATAATAGCAAACCTCCGGGCATGGCCATCAATCAAGCAGCAGACCTACGGGCAAGACCATCGACACGTACTTACCCACATGTATTCCGATAGAGAGCATGGCCTTCTCACAAAGGTATAAAACGCCAAGCCTCCCGCTTATGTACTACCTCAACCCGACGCCGGACGCACGTCATAGACATGCGCCACGGCGTGGGTCAGATCCTCAACAATGCGCGCACCGGAAGAGCGCATAGTGCTGCACTGAACTCGGCCGCACCACGCAGCCGCATGCAGCCATGGAGAGCGGCTCTTTATCGAGTCATATATAATTCAGTACTATTGAAGGTAAACTATTGCCTTTTTAATTTTATTTTTACTCTTACCTTCTTGAGCAAACACTTCCCTTGGATATCCCTTTGGAAACTTTTGGTGTTCTCCTTTTTTACTTTTCGAACCCTATTGGTATCCCTCTGGGTGCCTCGTTTGGTTCACAACACATACGCCATTTGACTATCCTTGTCTTATTTCTCCTCCACATCCATGGGTAAGACGTATTGTGGGGATCCCGGGCTCTCTTCCTCCTTGGTGCACTGCCGGGTGACGATTTGTGGTGATGGGCTGTGCATTGTATACACAGGAGCCGCATGTGCATGTTTAACCATTAAGTTGTATCTTGTTTGTTTGTTTATTACCTGTTTTGTTTCTACATAGGTCTATTAAGACTCTCTTCTTATATAGCATGTTACAGACCCCTGAAGAAGCAGCCCCGAATAGGCTGCGAAACATGTTGGGTTAATTCTCCGAGGTCCTGCACATCGGATGAGCTATATATTTATCATCGCCTATTGTCTATACCTTTGTTACTGTATTGTATGTACTCGTTGATATGTTTGTATACATATACAAATGTCTTCCCCTACCTGGTTTTTAATGATGTATAAATAAAATACTTGATTTTATCACCTCTTCTATGATTTTTTCTACGGTACCATTAAAATCCCACCAGCCCTCATCATTTTTTCTTGGATCTTTGTTCTGCTCCCCCCTTTTTCTTCTTCTTTTTTCTCATCTTTCTATTCTTGCCTCTTTGTTCTTCTCTTTTTTTCTTTTTCCTCTTTTTCTTTATTCCTTCCTTGTTCTCCTCCTGTCCCCCTTCTCTCCCCCTCCCTTTTCCTTCCTCTCCATTTCCTTTTCTCTCCCTTTTTTACCCAGCCTTTGTTTTTTCCCCTTCTCTACATCTCTCTCTTTTCTATGCTCATTCATGGCCTTCCATGTATTTTCTGGATGAAGGCTCGGACACCTCGAGCCCCCATCCATCTTTTTTGGTAGTCTTTTTCTACCACAGATTGATTATTCAACTGGGATGTCGGTACTTTGCTAATATTTTTTGTATATCAAACACTTTAATCCTTTATAACTCTGTAGATAAGGACACATTATGCCAAGGGGGAGCTCCTAATGTATAAGGGCACTCCAGCTGTGAAAGGGGGGGGGGGGACTTTTGATATAAAAGGGGACTACATATACTTTGTTTAGTACTGGTAATAAAGTATTACTCAGCCCGTAACTGAATCGAAATGTATACATGCCAGAATTATTTCATTAAATCTTTATTTATGTAAGTGAGTCTCTCACACATACTACAGTAATTATGAAGTATTTTGTGGGAAAAAGGACTGTAGACTGTGTACAGTATATACTAAGTGTCGACTTAAATTATTTTTAACTATGCTCCTTTAACCACTTAAGCCCCAGAGGATTTGGCTGCCCAAAAACCAGGACCTATTTTGCGATTCGGCACTGCGTGATTTTAACGGACAATTGCGCGGTCGTGCAACACTGTACCCAAATTAAATTGACGTCCTTATTTTCCCACAAACAGAGCTTTCTTTTGGTGGAAATTGATCAGCTGTGCGATTTTGACTTTTTGCGCTATAAACAAAAAAAGAGCGACAGTTTTGAAAAAATAACAATATTTTTCACATTTTTTTATATGAAATTCCCCACCCCCCCCAAAAAAATGTAAAAATCTAAATTTTTTAACATTTTAGGCCAATTTGTTTTCTGCTACATATTTTTGGTGAAAAAACCGCAATAAGCATATTTTGATTGGTTTGCGCGAAAGATATTGCGTTTACTAACTACGGGTAAAGATTTATGTCATTTTTATTGTTTTTTTTTTAAACTAGTAATGGCGGCGATCTGCGATTTTTTGTGCGCGACTGCGACATTGCGGCGGACAGATCGGACCCTTGACTGAATTTTTGACACTTTTGGGGGTACCAGCGACATTACTACAGTAATCAGTGCTATACATATGCACTGTTACTGTAAAAATTACACTGGCAGGGAAGGGGTTAACTTTATTAGAGAGCAAGGGGTTAAGTGTGACCCTAGGGGCGTGCTTCTAACTGTAAAGGGGTGTGGCTTTTGATGTAACCACAGAGACATACGATCCTACATAGCAGGATCATACAATCTCTGCTGTTACATCAGGGAGAATGACAGGCGGCTTTACATCAGCCACCTGCCTTTCTCCTTCTCCAGAGGGAGATCGCGAGTGACCGGCGGACATCGGAACCGCCGGTCACTCACGAGGGGATGCCCGTGAATGAGTGGGGGCGGGAGCGCGCCTCCGGCGGCGTGCGCTCGCCCCCTATTGGCTCGCGGGCGAGTGACGTACCCATACGTCACTTTGCCTGCACAGGGCTGACCGCCGCAGTATATGTACTTGCGGCGGTCGGCAAGTGGTTAAGCCACCCCAATTGTCAGCGCATTTTTACCACACCTATTTTTGCCACAGTGCACTACGCAAGTTCCAAAGTTGGGTGGTATGCTGTAAATGTGTCATTAACCGGCTCCTAACTTTTCTGAATGAACACATTGAATAATCAGCACTGATTCACTCACTGTTCATTCATAACTGAAGCAAACAGTGTTTACTATGCTTCAGTTTGTGAATGAACATGAAGCCACTTAGCACAGTGCACTTTCCAATCATTCACTGTCAGATTGGCAACAAATAATTTGCTGCGCTTTTGGCCCCACACTTAAAAAAAAGCCAATCAGCAGAAAATAAAAAACAAGAATTCCTCGAAAGAAACAAAAGCCCTGAAATACCACAATATAAATTACAAAAATAAAGGCTTGATTGCCCAAAGAGCTAGCAATTAGATTTAAAGTACCTAACTGACCCTAATCTTTGCCTATGCAGTCTCTGTATTTTTTCCCTGCAACAGCTTCTAATACACTGTCACTACAGCTGCTCCGTACCAACCCTTTTACAAAAGTACCCATGCAAACTCATCGCTATCCAGTCATGTGAAAAGCAAATTTCTGCTTACTCATTTCATCTGCATGATTGGATAAATAAAGTGAATATTAACACAATTTATTATGTGAGGATTTTCAACTTCATTAGTAAATCAGTGGTGTCAATATGTGTGTGTGTAAATATATATATATATATATATATATATATATATATATATATATATTATATATGTGTGTGTGTGTTTATATAACACACAGATAATGTGATGTGTGCGCATGCAATAGGAAGAAACACAACATAAAAAGTTAAAATTCTGGTGTTTAACCTAATTATGTTTAAATTGTAATTTGTTTAATGAATTAGCAAGCGGTCCAGAGACAGCAATTAATTAACTTTTTATTTAACGGTAATTGAATCATCTTTGCAGAAGTTTGAAGAGGTCTATTAAATTTAATTTACTAGCTTCAAGTCTAGGCACAGCTTACAGTACATGTTGTTTTTTTATGCTAGCAATTTGATCATATAGTGTGCATATCCATCTTAAAGATGTTAGAAAATAAATGCTACTGACCCCCCACTGTGTTGCAGAGGTGTAAGGTTATCAATGCCCTTAAACATATACCATGTTCATATTTAGCATGTTTATTAAATGTGTGGAGGAGATTCCCCATCTGCTTTGAGCTGCTTAGGGTGGACAAGGAACAACTGAAATTCCTCTTGTAACACCTTTACTGTTGTTAATACATTACATATTCAGGGCTCATTCACCAGTAATGTAAATGTCTACAAAGACGTTCTTTGATGTACCATGTGTGCAAAGATTTACCCACCTGCAGAGAAGTGTAAGAAACTTCTTGTTTTATATTTTTGCACCTACAAGGCATTACTGACAATTGTTTAGGTAAAGCAATAACAAATCCTTTTTTTCTTTCTAAATATGCATTGTGTTCGGGGAAGTACAAAGACCCATTTTTGTGTCTGCAATGACTATTGCCCTCCAAAAATAGAAATTAATATATGCTTGTATTTACTTATTTACTAAAAGGTTTTCAAACTTGATTTGGAAAACTCAGTTCTGTGAGTAGTGGAATTTAGTAATACTTTTTTTGAAGCCCCAATCTCTTTAATTGGACAAATTGTGAACTCCTAAATTTGGAATTGAACTCTAGAATCATTGCCCAAAAAAGTCAGGCAGAGGGCATAGGACGAGTCATCACTATTACCAGTAGGGACAAGCGTTGGTTTGACTCTGGGTTCAGTCCGCACCCATGTCTCTCCAAATCAGAACGGCTGCACATACACAAAGGGGCTTGTGACATCATTGCCACATAGCCATGTTAGGTCAGTGACATTGCCCTACTGTAATATAGCTATTTATGTACAGCTGTAAGGCAGAGAATATTCAAGCCACATCTGATTGGCTCAGAATTAACAGCTGCCGTCTGGGTTTGACCAAAGCCAAATTTGGACCAAACCCAAACGAATTACTAATTACCCCTGCAGCTGATAATTTGGTGCTTTACTGACTTACCATTTCTTTCTTATATCATAGCTGCCTCTCTGATGACTGGCAATCTCATGACTGATAGAAACATAATTAAAAACAGCTGTTGAGGTTCAAAAAAACCTGATCGACCAAATGGATGAAACAGAAGCAGAGAGATGCTTGTCTGCAGGTCTTCAGGTACAGCTTCCTCACCAACAAGAACAATGAGCAGAACAGTAGTGACATCACCAGGTCTCACTTCAAATTTTATGAGAGTAGCATTGGGAGACAGAAATCCCCTAGATCACACACTGAAAATATATAGCTAAGAGGTTTGAAGAACTAAGGTACCTAGACACATGTAGAACACTGTATTTTTCAGAAGGAATTCAAGAAAAGGTTTCTGAGGTTCTAGAGGTATTTGAGTTCAGGTCTACTTTAAATTTTTAATACTAATGAACAGCTCACTATATTGCTAGTTGTGGCATTATGGCTAGCAGGTCTAATAATTGCTTAGTAACAACAATTATCCCCAAGACAAGTAACATGCATGACAACCCACCTTGCAAAGTATTATGGATCTACTAATACTTTTTTTCATATATATATATATATATATATATATATATATATATAAATAAAACATGCCTGTCTTCATAACAGGTTGTACAAAACATATTAAGGAGGATGCATAGTACAGAAAGAAGAATGATTAATCCACATGCATATGTTATTCATGAATACAATCAGGTTGGTCCAATTATGTTTGTGCTTTTAACATTGAGTATAAATTGTAATTTGAGGTTTTTATACATAATAAAATCATTTATAAGCCTCAATTTAAAAGTTTGTTGTTTTTTACCTTAATTTGAATAGCAGAAATCTTCCTGAAATCACAATTTTCCACTATTTACATCTTGGAAACAAAACATAAATTCAGTAAGGATTCCTGATAGAAGTTGTCTTATATAGTCATCAGAATGTATATCTTTACAATCACTTTTACAATATATTTTTTTATTGCAATAGGTTTTTATTAGAGTTTTAAGAGTACAAGATCCTGCAACTGCAGGTATTGCAAAGAAAAGAAGAAGAGGAAAACAACAGCAAGGTTATATACCTCACAGGGCAAAATGGTGTTTCAAGACATATTACAATGCAATACAGGAAATACAACAAAATGTCGAAACATAGTAATAATTATACAACAAATTTTGAGCACCCTGTCTTTTTATTATTAATCTGGCTGATTATTTTTAGAAAATCAGTACATTTTGGTTATATTATTATTCTACACTATATTAATATACACTAATTTAAATATTTTTTAACTAACTGTACTGACATTTATGTCTAATTGAATTAAAAAAGAGTTACCTAAACTTATCTTTTTTATTACATGATTGTAAAAATGTTATCCATTTTTCCATTTTCTGTTCATCTGCTGCTATGAATGGTTAGGTCTCTGATCGCTGTTCAGAAAAAGACTGTTACATTTCCGTTGGTGCTTTGTGCAGCTTTGATTGTAAGCCCACACTGGGTCATCCACATCCTGTTGTGTCAAAGGTAAGTAAATTACAGCTGTTGCGAAGATCCTTGCAATACTGTTTTCTACCACACCAGAACTTTAACCTGGCAATGAGGCTGTATATTTCATTAGGTAGTCCATTGTCTATCACAGTAGAGAGATGGAGAACCGAGGGGCTGTATGTAAATGTTTGTGTACTCTGGACTATGTTACACTGTGGATGGTGCCTTAAGTGACCAGAGAGGTTATGCATATTTAACACCAGCCTTTTTTTAGATGAGTAATATACAAGAGAGTAATTAAAAATTAAAATATTTAGAAAAAAAGATACTTAGGTTCAAGCAAGAGCTCCCAGATTAAAAAAAGAACATAGGAATGGAAGAATTAGGTAACTGGGATTACCATGAGCTTCTCAAAGACCTTGATCCAATGCTTAATCCCTTGATCAAATACTAGATCTCCCCATAAAAATATCCACAACCAAGTTTTCCAAAACTTGAATTCACTTAATGATTAATTAAAGCATGAATATTATTAAAATCATCAATGAGGATTTTGCAATATGAACAGTAAAATATACACCACAGTACATACAATGTAAAAACAATTGCATGCGTGAAAGAAACTGGCAACAGTCAGGTAAATACTTTATAAATCTAAGATGATAAATATGAAACAATAATATTAGTTATTTGCTACCGTGAACATCTAATATGATTAATATAAAGTAATAAATAATAATATTAAATATTATATATATCAATATTTCAGTAAATTTGTAGAACATTATGGAGTTCATATTATTTATATAAAAAAAAGATATACTTAATTTTAGAACATTATGGAGCTCATGGCATTTTTTGAAAATCGTATATTTAAATTTAAAGAGAAAAAAATATCTATCTATCTATCTATCTATCTATCTATCTATCTATCTATCTATCTATCTATCTATCTATCTATCTATCTATCTATCTATCTATCTATCTATCTATCTATCTATCTATCTATCTATCTATCTATCTATCTATCTATCTATCTATCTATCTATCTATCTATCTATCTATCTATCTATCTATCTATCTATCTATCTATCTATCTATCTATCTATCTATCTATCTATCTATCTATCTATCTATCTATCTATCTATCTATCTATCTATCTATCTATCTATCTATCTATCTATCTATCTATCTATCTATCTATCTATCTATCTATCTATCTATCTATCTATCTATCTATCTATCTATCTATCTATCTATCTATCTATCTATCTATCTATCTATCTATCTATCTATCTATCTATCTATCTATCTATCTATCTATCTATCTATCTATCTATCTATCTATCTATCTATCTATCTATCTATCTATCTATCTATCTATCTATCTATCTATCTATCTATCTATCTATCTATCTATCTATCTATCTATCTATCTATCTATCTATCTATCTATCTATCTATCTATCTATCTATCTATAGATTGATATATGATATGTGTGAGTTCAGTATTCGATCCATATGTCTTCTTCAGTCTGAAAACGTTTGTAATCTCAGATACTTCATACATGAGGGTTTACTTATCTCTCATTACTGGTAATGATTCTCATGTAATGTACCCACAGACAGAGGACTTGTGTAGACCACACCAAGTCAACTGATCTCAGGGAAACAATTGATCATCAATGATAGGTTTTCGTAACCACTGGTACTGACTCCTGGATCTAACGTTGGCCCTACTATGCAAATTTTTACAATATGCTGAACAAACATTAGGTATCTATTTAATTTTCTATCACTGTTTTATGAGATAGAGAGGCAATTTTGGAACCTTCTATGTACAAAATCTCTTATTTCCTACAAGGAAAAAGTTTTGCTTCTCTTATTTTATTCCTAGTTGTGTACGCAAACAGCAAACCAAACAGTATAATAAGGTAAACTATTCACATATTTTTTGTGTCTACAATACATCTTCCTTACTTAAATTGTGTCTTTCAACATTTCCAAATCTTTTTTTGCATGTGAATGTGATCATATAAAATATTATCAATACATGTACATGTTTAAAAAAAAAAAATAAAGTTTCTGTTTAGAGTTTTAAATTCTGTATGTATGAAAGGCAAACATATTTGCTTGTTGTTCAGCTATATTGTAATTTTTCTTATCGGCTTCCTTTCTTACTGCACGTCTATCAGTTTACTTACAAATTGATTGAAAAAAAATAATATTCTTAAAAATCAGTGGTCATTCAGAACGGATTCTATACCACCAACTGTTTGAAGCACAATAGAACTGTCATTACTCATTAGTAGAATAATTTACACATCTGCTTAAATCAAAACAATATTGTACAGCAAGTAGATGAAAATATTAAAAATCCCCAGCCCACAAACTTTATAAAAAGGCAAAATGTTTACTTATTGATATTCCACTGTATTTGTCATTGACAGTTACATTGACAGTAATTGTAAATGGGGGATTCTTGGGTGTTTGGTAGTAATTGATGATAAATCAGACTTTCCTTCATGTGATTATTAAAAAAAGATCATTAAAAATTTTACTGTAGCTACATATTTTTAATGCTAAATAAAGCTGTGCTTCAGTAACAATATTTCACAGCAAGAGATATAAATAAATGGACTAACATCTGTATTTTGTTGAAATACATCTTAGGATCCTTCCTATGTTCTTAGGATCCCTCTATTATGTTCATATCCCAATAACTATATATTTTTTAATTATTATGTACATACATGTGCATTAAGAAATAAAAGCCTGCTACAGTTCTACAGCAGTACTCTTGCATGCTCAAAAGAGCTGTGCTGACCCCCTGTGGCTAAATGAGGGATGCAGACGAGGGGATTTATTTTATTAATATTAACATATTATTTACATGTCTACTTAGCTTTGTATGCACTTACAAGCCTCAACCTAGGATTATGGTAGATTTAAATTCAAGATTGTAAAAAAAAAAAAAAAAATTACACATAGTGAATGTATTTGGAATTTGTCGTGCTGTTAAATTTTTGTGGAGATTAAGCATGCTTTGTTTTGATATTTATTTTACTTTAGAAGAAAGCTGCATGCTTTCTTACATTACATAAAAGCATTTATCAATGAGTATTTATCTAACTAAATATTTTAGAGCAAAAATATTTACTTGCTGCAGTTAAAATCATGCATTCCTTACATAGTATATGCATTGATAAATTCAAAATCTACCATTTTACGTGTTAATCAACAGGTTTTTTTTTTTTCAGTTTTTTTTTTTGTTTGTTTTTTTTTTTTTAAGGAAATCTTTCTCTTATGCATGTCATTGTTACATGTCATTTTTCACTTTATTATTCATTTTTAGAGACCTCAAAACACAGGTATGTGTGGTCTGACAGGGACATGTACACAGTGGTCTGAATTGTGTATGGGCAGATCTCAAGTGGTAAGAATCAGTATGGAAGCTCAGAGTATAACAATTTCAGAAATAGGCTTTGATTTAGATGTTTTTATTGACAGGTTCCCTTGAAAAAGAATAAGGGCTCATTCAGTCCTATTCATTGCAGTGAGCTGCAGTCATGCACACATTATTTCAACTGTGGTCATTACACGATGCATGCATTAGTGCATCGTGGTGCCATTCATTTTCAATGAAAATGTGAAAAGACAATGTCAAAAATCAAAGCACCTCTGATGCACGTGCTATGTCAAAAAAATAAATGAATTGGTACATGTCAGATTTTTGAGATGGTTTGGTGCATTCAAAAAAAAAAAAAAAAAAGCAATCAAATTATTAGGCTGCTTTAAAGTGACACTAAATGATACCCTTATTTCTATATATATATTCCATACCTATCTACCACGTAATGGCACTGGAATTTATTTTTAATTAAGTTGTTTCCTACTGTGTATTTCTGCTTCCTTGTAGTGTACTCTGTAGTGTACTCTTTGTTTGGAATGAGCAATGCACATTAGTTGTGGTCATGTGCACTGCTCTATACACACTACACATCCCATAGTCAATAGTCCCTAGTCCATCTTGGGCAAGAGAGAGTGGCTACATTCCCACAGTGGGACCACAGTGAATGAATGTAGCCACCCTCTAATAGAAAGTTAAAACACAGCAGCAAAAAAAAAAAAAAAAATGGAATTTGGAGATTTGGAGGAAGCTAAGAGTAATAGAAGGTACTTTTTGAGTTAAGAATATATACTTGAATAGAATTTAGTTTTTTTAAATCCAGAGTTTACTGTCACTTTAACCGAACACACATTAATGCTCAAAATATGGTTAATGCACCACAGCAGTCCGCATAAATTTGAATGCGCTATTAAAGTAGAACACAAAACTAAATCACCAAACCACTGTTTAAATATACATGCAAGCATTAACACTGACTAAAATAGATTTTTTTCACATGTAAAAAGCACCAAGGTGCTTTTATAGGAAGCTTTCTGAGCTACATTTTTACTACATTTTTACTCAAACTTTCTTAATCTCTCCCAAATTTTTAGTGTACGGAACCTAGCTCCACTTCCTAGCTCCAATTTCTGTTCATTGTGCCCATTCCCAAATCATGTTGTTGATATTCTTTGAACACTGTAATTCTAACTAAAATATTCCATACAGTGCCTACTGATAGGGGGACTTTGAAATAAAAATTACTTTTGTACTTTGGCAAAAACTAGAGGAATAAATAAATGTAGTTTCATGTACTGTAGCATTTCATGTAAAATGTATGTAAGTCCAAACTTTTTTTTTTTCTTTTTCAGATAGAATCGGATATTTTTAAAAATATATATTTTTAACTACCTCTTGTGGGGTGGTTAAATGAGAGAACAGGGGGTGCAGGGGTGCATCCATCACACCCACCACAGAGCATCCACAACAACAGCTAATGCTGACAGCTGTCTAGCTTTTCAAGCAGGAGCTGCTCCTGCCACCAGTTAGATCTCAAAGATAGGCAGTTCAAAGCAAGGGAGGCTCCTTCTTGACTCTACTCATTCAGCCGAGGAAGGACTGCCTGGTCTGATAAGTGGGTTATGGAGGAGGGAGTTGTACTTGCAGGAACAAGCGGGGGAATTTGTACTGTAGGAGAGCTGTAATAGGGGGATATGTACTGGGGGTGGGGGTGGTTTTACAGTGGGAGATATGTGCTAGGGAGAGCTGTTTTGGAGAAGATATATACTGAGGAGAGCTGTACTGCCTAGAGTCGAATTAGGGGAAGAACTGTATTTGTGGAAAAATGTACCAGGAAGATCTTTACTGGGAGAGATCAGTACTGAGGGAGGTTGATACTAGTGCAGGATCTGCATTGGAGAGAGCTTTACTGGGGTAGCTATGTACTGAAAGAAAGCTGTACTGAGGGGAGATCTGTACTAAGGTATGGTTGTATTAGGAGAGAGCCATACTGAGTGGGGAGAGTTGTACTGAGGGGAGATCTGTACTGAAGAGAAATCTGTACTTGAGGGAATGTTTTACTGTGAGATAGCTGCACTGGGGGAAGATCTGTGCTGGAGGGAAATATGTACTAGAGGAAGATCTGCATTGAGGAGAGACCTGTACTGGGGGAATTTGGCTTTGAGAGGAGGGTACTTTTTAAAGTACCTGACACCTGCACTTTGCAATATTTACTGCTGACATCTGCACTCTGTATGTGTGAGTATACCAGAGGAATACTGAATTAAAATTCCCTACGGTCCGGTCAGTAACATGTTCTTACTGCAGAAGTCTGAATCTCATTTCAGTTCTATGACTCAGATCCTTCATATCACAGCTCCCCCCCTCCCTTTACACCATAGCCCCCTTTACATAAGTGTCTTAATTCCTCTCCTTCACATCATAACTCCTTTTTACATCACAGAACCCCTTTCACAGCACAACCCCTCTTTACATTAGTGTACACAGTCACCCCTTCACATCTGAGTCCTCCTTGCAATCACAGCTCCTCCCCTCCCCACATCACAGTCCCCCCCCCCACCTTTACTCCAGTCCCTCTAGCAATCACGGCTCCTGTTCCTCACATCATAGCACCCTCCTCATATCACAGCTCCCCCATCATGTGCTTTAGCTGTGATAGAGAATACAGTAATCCCCCGCTCCATCGCGGTTCAGTTTTTGCGGTCCCAGTAATTCGCGTTTTTTTTTGTAATGTTATTTTACTATATAAATCATTAAAAATGAAATATTTTTGTGTTTTCCATAGCTCTTGCTCTGTCTCTTAGTATCTTTTATGTGTTTAAATGAGTTTCTATTGTTTTAAAAGTGTGTTTAAAGACCTTAAAATGCTTTTACACATACAGTGACAGTAAAATAAACATGCCTACAATGCATTTTAATAGGGTTTTTCTATTTCGCGGAATTTCACTTTTCGCGGCTGGGTCCGGAACGTAACCCCCGCAATGGAGGGGGGTTTACTGTACATACAAAGTGCTACTGAGAAAGTGGTTTGGAACATATTGGTGCAAGGCTTGTAGGCACTGGCTGGTCTCTTAAAGTAGATGTAAACCCCTAATAAATGTCCTGTAGGAAGCAAAATGCTGTGTATCTTGGAAAATTTGGGGAAGGGGGAAAGAAAGGGATTTTACATCTTAATGCTGCTGCAGTCTGTGACTATCTACATGCACTACATTGATAACTGGCAGCAATAGTTTTTTCACAGGCCTTTTTTCTTAAATTGTGACTGTGGAATATGCCTGTGCAGTGTGCATCAGCACAGAAGCTAATAGTTACATTTGGGAGAGCATATTATAGTAGGAGCACATGACAGAGTTAATAACAGGCAGGAGATTATGGGAAAAAGGACAGAACTTTGTCACCCTTGTTTGTGCCCAAGCAAGGACCTTTATAGTATTAGTATCACCAGCTGTTATTTTCATAAAAAAACTTGTCATTAAAATATAAATAGGCTTTCCAAGTGATGTTATCATGCTAAGGCATATATGAGATTTTAGTGGTTGGCATTTACTATTCACTATTAAACGATGCTTACGTTTTTTTTTTGTTTTTTTTTTATCTGCAGTGCCGTGTTACATTTTCTTATGTGCACTGTCTGTGTGCACAGATCTGTACAATATTGTTGCGCAACAACCGAATGATAGCTAATTCTGTCAATATCAACACCTACCCTACTACCCAACTATTTTTTTCCCAATATTTAGTTCTTTTTTTTTCTAAATTATAATTTTTAGCTTGCGTTGATTAGAGCATGTTAGGCATTTAATGCTGACAATATATGCAATACATGTACATTTAATAAATACTTGATTTTATCAGTATCATTCACAGTGGCTGTTTGGTAATCGTCTGTGATCCAGGTTTGATTTGTTTTATGAAATGTCAGCTTCTTAGTCACAATTTCCCCCTTCCCCGTCCCACTACACTGAAGGCCCTCTCTTACATGACACCTCCAGCAGGGTGTACCTCAAGAGCATATTGGCCACCTCCAGCCACTGGTACATTCTTGACACCCAGTAGTCCATAGATATAATCACTTGTAAGCATTTTTGTTACATTCTTGTTGTCCCTGCCCATGTTTTTTTGACTGGAGCAGGAAAAGCCTTATTAGAAAAAGGAAAACCATAAAAAATAAACAAAAAAGAAAATCATAAATAAAAATACAAATCCGTAAATAATGTTAAATATATATATATATATATATATATATATATATATATATATGTAAAAAAAAAAATTGGGAAAGGTTCCCCTAGGTTTGGGACTTTATAGGCACAAAAATTGTTAAGAAAAGTTTTAAATCTTCACAAAATATAGTTTATTCAAAATTACAAAAATACAAATCCAAGATTAAAAACAGCAAGCAGCAATCAAATGACAAGTGGTATAACCGTGACTGTTCCGGAACCTGAGACCCAACATGTTTCGGAAAAAACCTTTTCCTTCTTCAGGTGTGGTTCTTTTGCAGTGCTCTAACAACAAAACAACAGCATGGTAATAAAAACATAAGGGTAATAACTTGTACAGTTAAATATTAATGTAGAAAAAGAAAATGGATGGGCCAGGGGGACTTGTCTGACACTACAGGGGACACACACAAGTATACCGTATTTGGTAAGTTTTCCTCCTACTATGGAGCTGACATATACAAGCATGTACGCAATTATCCCATTTTGACTATACACTTTTCATTATCCAGAATACAGTTGCTTCACATGTTGTGATTTGGACCCCTATTTGTTGTGGACTGCTCCCATGTCCGCCGGGGGGGTACTAGTCCCAGTCGTGATCCCCTAGGTCTCCAGTTGCTTTTAGAACCGGCTATACAGGTGGGTCATATGTTGGCTGGCGCTTACCTCTGTTTTTGACCTACCGTTATGAGATGTATTATGTGACATGTTTCCCAAATAAGATATGCACTGACTCTACTTTCTCTTAATGATCCTAGTAGCATTGCTTTACATACCCACGCTATCTGCCCCTGAGGAAGCGGTCACCCGCGAAACATGTCGGGCTGAGTTTGGGTTTAGACACCCAGGTCCATCACATCAGACCCACCAGTTTTACCATCTCTGGCATAGGTCTGCAGTGGACAGCGTGATCTACACCCACCCTCCGTGGATATTTGGCTTTCCCAAGCCTGTATATTGTATGTACTACCCAATTGCTCTGTATGCTGTAATATTATTAGTGTTTTATCAACACGATAATAGTTACTTTTAATGTTTTTTCGTTATTTTTGGTGCTTGTATCAATAAAATTTGTGTATTTTTACATATATGTGGATTCTTTGCTATTTGTCTCGATGACAGTATCCCTTTAAAAGTCCCCCTGGCCCATCCATTTTCTTTTTCTACATTCAATTGGGACGTGGATACTTGTAATTCTTTTGCTAGCTAGCTGTCCCCTTTTTGTTTATACTAGTTAAATATTAATGATGATACATAATAAATACACATATTCATAGTCTTCATAAACATATGCATTTTTGACAAAAATAGTTTGTTGAGGCACTTACATGGTTAAACTTGCATTGAATTATGATGCTTGCAAATCAAGTTAAAATCAAGTCGGTTGACCGTACTACAGATTGGCAGTGCTTTTCTCCTTTTAGGGATCAAGGATACATCCTAAAACTAGATTGGGTATGATATTGGATATAGTCGGGTGAATATTCCTCCTGTGTGGCCACCTGAAGTCTTAGTGTATGGACGCCAGAACCCAATTTACATTTCCAATTTGCTGAATTGATTCAACTCAGAAACTCAGAGGTCGGCCATTTTTCTTGTTGTCCACAGAAACAACATTGTGTCTTTGATGCCTGCTACCTGCCTTAATTTCTGTATCTGGGTGAGTGCATACCCTATGAGCTTTTAATAAAATTGTTGGTTTTAAGGATAATGCACTATGGGCCTATTTCTTTTCAATCTCTCCCCAATTTATGAGGTGTAATAACTACTCAAGGAAGATTTGGCTATCCGTTGTGCACTATCTCATTTTTACATTTTGGAGACCGAAGAGTCATAAGGCTGTGTATGTCCTATGGAGATTCTGATCCGAGAGGGTTTTAGCGGTCCCATAACCACTTGCTGCTGTATCCCCGCCATCCTCTGGTAAGAGTCAGTGTGTGGTGGCTGGGATTTCACTTCATCTTGTGTTGATTCACATTGAGATGATTAGATGCGGACCTTTCATCTACACTTCTTGTGATTTGAATATGGGCTTTATAGAACCATATGTTAACATCATTTTTGGTTCTTGTTAAATTAGCGCTGCTCTATGTATTTTATCCTATTTGAAACCTCCCAGTGTTTTGAGTTTAGGGGTTCATTGGTACATACTACTTTACTGCGCAAGCATGCAATGATGCGATGCAAACAAAGGGCTGTTTGCCAATGCCAGCAAAAACGATACACTCTACAGCCCAGAAATAGTAAAAAAAGGCCCTAGCAAAATAAAATAAACCTCCTCACAATAACGCCCTGATTTAAGGAAGGGTATGAAGACCTATGGCAATAAGATTCTATGCTTACATTTGCTGCCTGCCCTTCTCCCTGACTTTAGGATTCTCCCCGTTTGTCTACCTCCTTTGGGAATTCATCTGGGTGTTGCTTCCAGCCTTGATACCTTCTCTGCCATTATGCTATTGCTGGGTGACCAGTGCATCCCTATGCCTTTAAGGAGGGGTGGGCTCAATCTATCCATTATTCTATATGTGCTCCAACTTTGGAGCCCCTCAAGATTTATAGAGTTAGGACTGCAGTAGACTAGGGTGCTGTGAAGTAGCCCTGCAGCTTACACATATATTTGTTAGTGTGTGCAAAAACAAAAACCTGGTTTTACTGTGAACTATTAGACAAGACAATTTAGGATTTTTTCTGTGTTGTTTTTTGACATACGTCATCCTTCCATGTGCTCCTTGCTGCATAGGCCAGTTATAGGTTGAGTGGTTGCCATTTGTTTTTGTTTTTTTGTTTTTTCTTCCCTACATTTTCTGCTGCCTGCCCATCCCATATATTGTGGAAGATTAGGCAGACTATGGCCAAAATTGCCCTGACTATAAGGAAATAAAAAAAATATTTATGCAACCTGCCCTATTTCCTCCTCCTCCTCACCGTCAGAGGGGTTCCTTTCTCCAATGGAGAATTGTGGAAAATAGATTATTCACAACAATTCCCCAACGTTCAACATTTTGTGTGACTCTCCCAAATCCTACCCCACCTGTTGGCGTTGACCACTCCAAGCGGTAGACTTTGCGGACTCAACCCGGCTGACCTCTGGTCTCTGCAGGCCTGGAGGTCAAACTGATTAAACCCACAACACAGACTGCATAATGGTTCGTTCAGAATGACCTGATAAAATGTTTATTTGCTCACAGTTTATATAGCGAAATACTCACATTAGAACACATTGAAAATCCAGTTACGCCCCCCCCCCTGGTGACTTGTAACTTTCCATAATTATACGTTAAGATTCATACTTGACCTTTTGTGGAGAGAACAAAGATTAGCCCAGCCGGATTCTCACCCAGACCAAAATATGTCTAATATGTTTGGAGCCTGCAGATCCCTTGTTTTGGGAACTGACAAGATAAGTGGGAACGAAGGACACTGAAACCTAACTAGGCTTTTCCTTGTTCTTAGCAAAATATAAATCTCACCCACAGCATACTAATATCACAATGATTTAAAATGTCTCCCATATACTAAAATGGCTGAACTCTTGCTCAATGCTCTTTCAATCCCCTCTTAAAACATGAACATGTTTTCCTATTAGGCCACGTCATTATCTTAATTTCGCCTACTACGTCTAGTTTGCAAATATTGCATATACGTATGGGGAATAGGAGTGGCACTCCTGGCAAGGCATATTATAGCAAGCTTAAAAAATGCATATAAAAGAAAAATAAAAACTACCACTAATACTATGGTGGTGGCGATCCCCTTTTACCATCCAAAAATACCTGATCCCGAGAAAAACTCATCCCACGGATTGGTAAGGCCTGAATTCTTCTTAAGCTCAACCGACAAACTCTCTAGCTTTTGGATAGCTAATGTGACCTTTCCATTGGGACCAGTATTGCTGGGGATGTATGTGCAGCATGTACCTATTTTCTCTATCATCTGACAGACACCTCCTTTCTCTGCAAGCATCATATCTAATGCTACCTGATTCTGAAAAGCCATTTGTGAAGTGGACTCTAATTGTTCTGCTATTCCCTGGAGGGCATCTCGCGTGTAATTAACAAACCTCTGTTGATTATAATAAAGGTAATTTATCTAATCTACATTCTTATTAGCGGTAACTATGGGGAACAACGATTCAAATACAGCCGCTACCTGATCTCGGGCCTTAAACTCATTTGGGACCCCTCTTGGAACACCTATGGCATCTATATAAACATGTAGGTCAAAACTACCCATGGGGGGCTCTCTCTTTTGTTTCCCTGTAGTTCTAGTGTTCCCCTTAAGCTGATGTGTGTTTTCGTCATTTTCAGTGAATATGTGTAGGGGCATTATTGCTTTAGCAAGGGCACACTCTCCTGTCCATCTCCTGGGCAGCCTAATCCTTATTTTCATATCTCCACATATCCAATATATGTCTCCCAAAGACATTGTTTGATTCTCTATAACAGTAGACCTGTAGGTGGAGCAATAACCCTCTGTAAAATTTCCTAAAAATCTACCCCCAACCCTGTGTCTGGAATAACATGTGTACCTACCTGGGTAAATGGTGACAGATCCAGTGGACCCAGACTCTTTAGTTATAATGGGATATTTCTTTTTCCATGTTTCACAGTTAGAATGGTTACTAGAGGTATTGGTAAAACAAGTTTCTATATTCTCAGGTATGTTTAGGGGCACTGTACCTATAGACATAACAATCTGACATCTGACAGCTAGCACTATACCTCATCCATTCTAACCATAAGTTTACATCAGAGAACCCTGTCTTTATGGCCATCTGCTATAGCTACTATTTCTCCCAAACTCTGCACACGGGGCCTGAAAGGATTTGTTTCTTGTACCTGTGATGGCCATACATGTCTCTTAGCTGAAAAGGCTTTCTGAAGCTAGTGTACCCTGATCTCCACCAGATACTCAAAATGTAAATTCCACTATCTTCTGGACTAGGATTTTCTATGGTCAGTCTAAATTGCTCGGGAACATGTTTAACAATTGTCATTCCGCTTATAAGTGTCTTCCCATTTTTATCCTTGCTAGTAGTAGGTTTGTACTCCCAATCGTCTCCCGTGTTACAACCCACTGATCCCCAATAGTCACAATTGTCTCCCCAATATTTGTCTGTGACACATATAAATACAGTTAGTTATGATCCAGGTTGGAATTAACACTAAAAATACTAGTGCCATCAACAAAATCCACAGCTTGCCAAAGTTCTTTGCTATGAATACAGTAATTTTGCTAACTTTCAGAGACTATAACACCTGCTTAACTCGCTCTTCGAGGATTTTCAACACCTGCTTCTCCTCCTTTTATCTGTGTCTTTATCTGTCTCTTTGTCTTGCTTCGCACAATCCACCTTTTTTTACTCGACTGGCATGGATCCGGGCTTGTTGGGTTTCCACAAGGACAGCGATTCTGGTCACTGCGACTACCTTTCTCTTTTGGTCCAAAACGAAATCCAGCCTTGGCCTTGTGATGTGGCGACAGCTTGACCACTACTTCATCTCCCTCCTTCAAGGGATGGGTTGGTACCTGTGAAGAGAAAAGAAAGGTGCGAGCAACTTTTTCGTTCCACTTGATACAAAAATTTCAATTACTTTTTTCTTTTCTCAACTTGTCTTTGATTGTCCTATACATCCTTTCCACTATACCTGAACTCTGTGGATGACAATCTATTTTCAGGATTTTAACTAGTTCCTGACACCTTTTTGATATGAAAGCTGGACCATTATTAGAACTAATTCAAAGCAGGCATCCCCATCCAGGAATAAACTCCCGATTGAGAATGCGCGCCACCGTGTGGGCATCTCCCTTTTGTGGTCCTAAAAGCTTCTACTCATCTGCTGAACATGTCCACTATTAACTCTTGTTTCTTCCCTGTGTTGGGCCTATGTGTGAAATCTATTTGAAGATGCTCATGTTTGGCCTTATGTGTTTGTTTGTATTGTTCCTAATACAGGTGATGCACCTAGCAACATATGCTTTCACTAATTTTGGCCTGTAAATGCTAAAAACTTCAGTAATACTTCATATGTTCTTTCCCACCCCCTGTGTCCTATTCTAACATACTAGGCAATAGACAGTGGGGCAAAAAATTTGGGGGAGCATACCCATGTATTTCTAAAGCTGCTGCAGCTATGAACCAAAAGACATGTATATTAAAAAAGAATAGCGCGCAAATGCAAAAGAAATTACTACCAAATCTGAAGACAATCCATAAATAAAAATGGGGATTTGGTCCCACCATATGGCCATATCGTGCTCAAGCCCACTACTGCGTCAAAGTACCCCATTATCAGTGGGTCCTACACTATCCATGAAAAAGAGATGAATCCAGCCTTTCTAACCCTTGGAGATAATACTCCTTGCTGGGAAAGATGTGCAAATGCACTACAGGGGACCCCTCCTATATCCACTTGATGGTGGACACTGATTGAGTACAGGTGTGTATATCCACTTGATGGTGGACACTGATTGAGTACAGGTGTGTATACATGTTCAGGGTTTGCTCCCCCAATTTTTTGCTTGTTTATCATGTATTCAGTCTGACCAGACTTCTGAGGTTGAGCACCCCACCCCCCACACACACCTGTACTCAATCAGTGTCCACCATCAAGTGGATATAGGAGGAGTCCCCTGTAGTGCATTTGCACATCTTTCCCAGCAAGGAGTATTATCTCCAAGGGTTAGAAAGGCTGGATTCATCTCTTTTTCATGGATAGTGTAGGACCCACTGATAATGGGGTACTTTGACGCAGTAGTGGGCTTGAGCACGATATGGCCATATGGTGGGACCAAATCCCCATTTTTATTTATGGATTGTCTTCAGATTTGGTAGTAATTTCTTTTGCATTTGCGCGCTATTCTTTTTTAATATACATGTCTTTTGGTTCATAGCTGCAGCAGCTTTAGAAATACATGGGTATGCTCCCCCAAATTTTTTGCCTGTTTATTATGTATTCGGTCTGACCAGACTATCGAGGTTGAGCAACCCTCCCCACCCCCCCCCCCCCACACACACCTGTACTCAATCAGTGTCCACCATCAAGTGGATATAGGAGGAGTCCCCTGTAGTGCATTTGCACATCTTTCCCAGCAAGGAGTATTATCACCAAGGGTTAGAAAGGCTGGATTCATCTCTTTTTCATGGATAGTGTAGTACCCACTGATAATGGGGTACTTTGACGCAGTAGTGGGCTTGAGCACGATATGGCCATATGGTGGGACCAAATCCCAATTTTTATTTATGGATTGTCTTCAGATTTGGTAGTAATTTCTTTTGCATTTGCGCGCTATTCTTTTTTAATATAATAGACAGTGGGGCGCTAGCTGCTGTGCATGCTGCGGGGATACAGGATCTCCCCTCTTTTAGAAAAAGGCTATTCTCAACTTTTTCTAAATCATCACACAATTCCTTAAAACCTGTTCTGTAGCATGCGTTTGTAGCTCTAACAATGTGTGATCTTTTGGCCTGGAGCAGGAATCATCTACAAAAACATCCTCTGCTCCCCTCTGTGAAGGGCACATTCACTCCTGGAGACGTGTCCGGATATATTATGTCTATACAATCATGTTGTGGTCCTCCAAACTAAATTTCTTGGGAAAAAATTCACTTTTTTTAATTAAAAAATAAGAAAACAGTAAAGTTAGCCCAATTTTTTTCCATAATGTGAAAGATAATGTTACGCCAAGTAAATAAATACCCAACATGTCATGCTTCAAAATTGCACACGCTCACTGAATGGCAACAAACTTTGCTACTTAAAAATCCCATAGGCGAAAATTTAAACATTTCTACAGGTTACCAGCTTAGAGTTACAGAGGAGGTCCAGGGCTCAAAATATTGCTCACACTCTTAACGATCAGGGCGATACCTCACATGTGTGGTTTGAACACCGTTTGCATATGTGGGCAGGACTTCTGTATGTTTTTGATTCTGCGCGCGAGCTGACGGGGACAGGGCACTTTAATTTTTTTTTCCTATTTATTTTATTTGTTGTTTTTTTTTTTACACCGTTTAAAAAAAAAAAAAAAGATCATTTTTATTCCTATTAAAAGGAATGTAAGAATCCCTTGTAATAGAAATAGGCATGACATGTCCTCTTTATTGTGAGATCTGGGGTCAATTACACTAAAAAAGGAAAAAAAAAAAACAACATTGAAAAAAAATTGGCCCTTTAAACCGGTTGCTAGGCAATGACGTTTGCCGTCGTTACGGTCCTCCAAGACCAGGATGAAGGAATTGCAGCAGCTATTGAATTGATTGAAACAAGTGGACTATATTCCACAACACAAATTAGGCTTTTTGAAAAATTATTGATTTTGATCTTGAATATTTTCTTTTTCAGGAAATGTTTATACAACAACTAAAGGGTGTTGCTATGGGTTCCAATGTCACTCCATCATTCGCTTGCACTTTTATGCATACATTTCAGGATAAATATATATTTAAGGACAAACTTTTTCAGAAACATTGCACCACTTGGTGGCGCTATATCGATGATGCGTTTGCGGTATGGTGGGGCGACATTGGAACCCTATATATGTTCAATAATATGCTGAATTTGTTCAGCACGGATATAAAATTCACGGTGTGTGTTGGTGGTAAATCTGTGTCATTTTTGGACACTATGGTTTACATTGAGAATGGAAAAGTGGAATCTGATTTATATATTAAATCCACAGATTGAAACCAACTATTGGGGTTTGATAGCTTTCATCCGCCACATGTGTTCAGATCAATTATACAAAGTCAATTGATTAGAGTGGAAAGAATCATCAGCAAAAAGGAGAGAAAGCAATTAAGAATAAATGAAATGTGTAAAAAATTTAGAAATCATGGATAATTTGTTACAGCAGGAATTTGGGAGATTTAGATATATATAGAAAAGGGTTTCATCAGCAATAATAAAAAATCTAGATAAAAACATCTTCCTTTTTCACTGCAGTACAATAGTTATAGTTAGAGAATATTTAAAATCATTAGAACACATTGGAGTTCATTACAACGGGCATACCCTGAGATAGAATATTTTCAGGAAAACGTATAGAAGGAACACGACAATAGGAGAAATATTAATACATTCAGATCATCAAAAAATAAAGAAACCTATGGAAAAAAGGACATGTTTGGGTAGTAAGAGAAATGGATCATATCCTTGTCTTAGCTGTATACAATGTGGACAAATGAGGAAAGGTGGTGTCTTTATACATCCTAGTAATGGAAAGAAAAATACATAATTCGAAGATTTTATACATGTCAAACATCATATGTGGCTTATGCATTAATTTGCCCGTGCGGACTGATATTTGTTGGTGAAACCACACAAAAAATTAAAGATTGTACGTCACAACACCGAACTTCAATTAGGAGTAAACAGCCGGGGTTACCGGTACCTAAACATTGTATGCAGCATAATAATAAGGATACTGAAATACAATTCATGATTTTGGAAGAAATAAAAAAAACAGAAGGGGAGGAGATAGAATTTTAAGGCTGATACAGAGGGAAGTTTGGTGGATTAAACAGTTAAATTCTTTATACCCTAATGGGTTAAATAGAGATTAGGACCTCTATTTATTCTTGTGAATAGGATGATAACAATTATGATTTTTTTTAATATTGTTTGATAGCATGTACATATTTTCCTTTGGTATATGAGGAGTTTAAGGAGAAATCTTGAATAGATTGGGTAACCAGATGGGAATTTGGTGATGAGTGTGCTATTGCTGACATTCACGTGTGGGCTGGGTACTCTTGGCTTTGGGGTGCCAAATCTACACATCTAATGAAAATAATATGAAACAATGATGTGGTTTTTGATATAGAAGATTAGTAATAAATGATTGCAGTTAGCTATGTGGGGGTGGTATGTGCAGGTGTGGAAATTTGGCAATCGTTTTGAGGTTGTTGGAAAATAATGGGTTAAAGTGGATTTGATTAGAAATTGTGATTAAGGAGACACACCTGTGTAGTGTGAGTCTGGACTAGAGGTGTACCGAACTGTTCGCCGGCGGACAGTTCCTGGCGAACTTAGCATGTTCGCGTTCTCCGCTGCGGGCGAACATATGCGATGTTCGGTCCGCCCCCTATAATACATCATTGAGGCAAACTTTGACCCTGAACTTCACAGTCAGCAGGCACATTTCCAGCCAATCAGCATACCTCCCTCCCACCTCCTATAAATAAGCAAGGGCAGCATCCATCTTAGATCATTCTGAAGCAGTGTGTGTTAGTGAGAGCAGGGAGAGCTGCTGCTGTTAAGCTAGGGACATTTAGTCAGTGTTCCTGGTCTTGCAGTGTTCTTGGTCCACTACTGCTGTAAGGACAGCATCCTGACAGCACCCCAAAAAGCCCTTCTAAGGGCTGGTATTTGTGTAATTTTTTTTTATATATGTATATATATATATATATAGTGTCCCCAAAAGCCCTTTTAAGGGCTGGTAATTGAGTTTTTTCTTCATATATATATATATATATATATATATATATATATCTATATCTATATCTAGTGTCCCCAAAGGGCTGGTAATTGAGGATTTTTTTATTTATATATATATATATATCTAGTGTCCCCAAAAGCCCTTTTAAGGGCTGGTAATTGAGTTTTTCCTTTATATATATATATATATATATATATATATATATATATTGTACACTGCAGTTGCCTGCCCGCTGTGTGTGAGAGGCCACAGACCCACCACAGACTGTACTGTGTGCACACCACACTCATTTCGGGTGGCACAGGCACAGTACCTTGCATTTTAAAAAATATTTTTTTTTCCTCTGTCATAATTGCAGTGAGTGCTGTGTCAGGTCCACAGAGTGCACTGTACCCACTGCAGTGCACTGCCCACCACTGATATATATACGGTGGCACAGCATCTTGTTGCAATTTGAAAAAAAAAATATTTTTTATTATTGCAGTTGCCTGGGCTGCCAGTGACTGTCAGGTCCACATAGTGTACTGTGCCCACTGCAGTGCCACTGCGTGCCCACCCACCACTGATATATAAGGTGGCACAGCAGCTTGCAAAGTAAAAAAATATATATTTTTTTTATAATTGCAGTTGCCTGGGTGCCAGTGACTGTCAGGTCCACAGAGAGTGTACTGTGCCACTGCCCACCCACCACTGATATATAAGATGGCACAGCAGCTTGCAAAGTAAAAAAATATATATTTTTTTATAATTGCAGTTGCCTGGGTGCCAGTGACTGTCAGGTCCACAGAGCGTGTACTGTGCCACTGCCCACCCACCACTGATATATAAGGTGGCACAGCAGCTTGCAAAGTAAAAAAATATATATTTTGTTAATAATTGCAGTTGCCTGGGTGCCAGTGACTGTCAGGTCCACAGAGAGTGTACTGTGCCACTGCCCACCCACCACTGATATATAAGGTGGCACAGCAGCTTGCAAAGTAAAAAATATATATTTTGTTTATAATTGCAGTTGCCTGGGTGCCAGTGACTGTCAGGTCCACAGAGAGTGTACTGTGCCACTGCCCACCCACCACTGATATATAAGGTGGCACAGCAGCTTGCAAAGTAAAAAATATATATTTTGTTTATAATTGCAGTTGCCTGGGTGCCAGTGTCTGTCAGGCCCACAGAGTGTACTGTACCCACTGCCCAACACTCCTATAGGGTGGCACAGCTCCTTGCACTCATAGTACAACACATAAAAAAAAAAAGACAGGCAGAGGCAGGCCACCCCGCAAGGGCCGTCGTGGTCGTGGTGCTGTGATTTCCTTAGGCCGTAGAATAATGCCCAGTGTTCAGAGGCCACCACAGACCCTGAACTCAAAAAATTCTGAGGACATAGTTGACTGGCTTACACAGGACACCCAATCGTCTACAGCTTCTGCTCGGAACCTTAATGCACCATCCTCCTCCAGCTCAGCTTCGGGCACCTCTCAATTTACCACTCGCCAGCCCGCCGGCACCACCACCAACACTAGCACCACAGCCGCTTCACTTGATCCGTCAGAGGAGTTATTTTCACATCAGTTGGAAGAAATAAGTGATGCGCAACTATTAGTGCCAGAGGATGTAGATAACGGGGATATGTCTCAGTCAGGCAGCATTATACACATGGACGTACATTGTGATGATGATGATGATGTTGTACCTGCTGCTGCCTTTGCTGAGTTGTCAAGTGAAGCGGCTGATGATGACGATGTGTCTGTGGATGTCACCTGGGTGCCTGCTCGAAGAGCAGAAGAAGAGGGGGAAAGTTCAGATGGGGAGACAGAGAGGAGGAGGAGGAGACGAGTTGGAAGCAGGGGGAGGAGGTCATCGCAAGGAGCTAGTGGCGCAGTCAGACAGCATGTAGATGCGGCACCCTGGGTCAGCCAGACAGCACGCCAATCAACGCAAGCTGTTGCCACCACCAGAATGCCGTCCTTGCAAAGCTCAGCAGTGTGGCATTTTTTTTGTGTGTCTGCCTCTGATATCAGCGATGCCATTTGTAACCTGTGCCAAAAGAAACTGAGTCGTGGGAAGTCCAACACCCACCTAGGTACAACTGCTTTGCGAAGGCACATGATCTCACATCACAAACGCCTATGGGATCAACACATGAGTAAAAGCAGCACACAAACTGAAAGCCACCATCCTCCTCCTGGTCCAGCATCTTCAGCCACGTCAACCACTGCTGTCCTCCATGCCCCCTATCAACAACCCGCCCCTCCGCCTCTCACCTTCAGCAGTTCCTGCTCACCTGCCCACAGTCAGGTGTCTGTCAAGGAAATGTTTGAGCGTAAGAAGCCAATCTCACAGAGTCACCCCCTTGCCCAGCGTCTGACAGCTGGCTTGTCAGAACTCTTAGCCCGCCAGCTTTTACCATACAAGGTGGTGGAGTCTGAGGCCTTCAAAAAATTTGTCGCTATTGGGACACCGCAGTGGAAGGTACCCGGCCAAAATTATTTTTCACAAAAGGCAATCCCCAACCTGTACTCTATTGTGGAAAAGGAAATCATGTCACGTCTGGCACACAGTGTTGGGGCAAGGGTCCATCTGACCACTGATAGCTGGTCTGCAAAGCACGGTCAGGGCAGGTATATCACTTACACTGCGCATTGGGTAAACCTGCTGGCGGCTGCCAAGCATGGAATACGTGGCTCTGCTGCAGAGGAGTTGGTAACACCGCCACGACTTGCAGGCAGGCCTGCTGCCACCTCCTCTACTCCTCCTACTCCATCCTCTTTGCTAACCTCCTCGGCTGAGTCCTCTTCTGCTGTTGCATCTTGCTCCACACCAACTGCACCCCCCAGCTCCCCAGGGGCTATTCCACATGCCGGATACGACAGTGTCACGCTGTCTTGGGGTTGACTTGCCTGAAAGCAGAGAGTCACACCGGACCAGCACTACTGTCCACCCTGAACGCACAGATGGATCAGTGGCTGACCCCGCACCAACTGGAGATCGGCAAAGTGGTGTGTGACAACGGAAGCAATTTGTTGGCGGCATTGAATTTGGGCAAGTTGACACATGTGCCGTGCATGGCACATGTGTTGAATCTGATTGTGCAAAGCTTTGTGCAGAAGTACCCAGGCTTACAGGACGTCCTCAAGCAGGCCAGGAAGGTGTGTGGCCATTTCAGGCGTTCCTACACGGCCATGGCGCACTTTGCAGATATTCAGCGGCGAAACAACATGCCAGTGAGGCGCTTGATTTGCGACAGCCCGACACGTTGGAATTCAACACTGCTAATGTTCGACCGCCTGCTCCAACAAGAAAAAGCGGTCAACGAGTATTTGTATGACCGGGGTGCTAGGACAGCCTCTGCGGAGCTGGGTATTTTTTTGCCACGTTACTGGATGCTCATGCGCAATGCCTGTAGGCTCATGCGTCCTTTTGAGGAGGTGACAAACCTAGTGAGTCGCACCGAAGGCACCATCAGCGACATAATCCCATATGTTTTTTTCCTGGAGCGTGCCCTGCGAAGAGTGCTGGATCAGGCCGTAGATGAGCGTGAAGAGGAAGAGATGTGGTCACCATCACCACCACCAGAAACAGCCTTACCATCGCTTGCTGGACCTGCGGCAACACTGGAAGAGGAGTCTGAGGAAGAGGAGTCAGAGGAGGAATGTGGCTTTGAGGAGGAGGAACACCAACCACAGCAGGCATCCCAGGGTGCTCGTTGTCACCTATCTGGTACCCGTGGTGTTGTACGTGGCTGGGGGGAAGAACACACCTTCAATGACATCAGTGAGGATGAGGAATTGGACATGAGTAGCTCGGCATCCAACCTTGTGCAAATGGGGTCTTTCATGCTGTCATGCCTGTTGAGGGACCCTCGTATAAAAAGGCTGAAGGAGAACGACCTGTACTGGGTGGCCACGCTACTAGACCCCCGGTATAAGCAGAAAGTCTCTGATATGTTACCCAATTACCGGCAGTCGCAAAGGATGCAGCAGCTACAAAATAAGTTGAAAAGTATGCTTTACACAGCATATAAGGGTGATGTCACAGCACAACAGGAATCCAACAGGGGAAGAGGTGAAAGTAATCCTCCTCCTACCACCACAACCACGCCGGCAAGGACAGGACGCTTTACAGTGTAAGATTCTGGTACCTTCGGTACCCTTCCAGCCCATTTCTTCCGCTTTGCGTCCCACCTTTTCAGCTAGGTGGAAGGCATATACCTGCCTATCCCTTTAAGCCGCATGACGTCATCACTAGGCGCCGCTCTGAGCGGCTATTTCAATCGCCGGCTTTCACTCACAAGGTGTTCGTGCAAACCGCTTGTTATACAGCCTTGTCTGACGCTGCCGAAGCCTCCAGCTATTTCCCCAGTATCTGGATAGACCGGAGTCTCACTACTTGATCCTGTATCTCGCTACTGATCCTGTATCTCGCTACCTGATCTTTATCTCATTACCGGACCCCTCATCTCTCTAAACCAACTAGTGATAAGTACCCCACAGGGGATTCCTTCCTATCAACTTACACTATCTACTCCTGCATACTAAGGACTGTTGCTATCTATGCATTGCTATTTCTATCATCTGCACTGTTACATAGATTGCTAGCTCTTGAGTCTACTACCATCTATATCTTTGCACTAAGTTAGCAATTCCTGTACACTTCATCTGCTGTCCCCTACCACCTGTTACTTGTACATGATTGCTAACCTATCTGCATACTATCTATCACCATCTGCTAACACTCCTGAACATTACTATTGAGTGCCTATCATTGCTATCACTACTCACGCCTGTCCTTTCAGCACATCACCTCTATACTATCGTATACAACCTATCACTCCAGGAACATCTTATCTGAGTGTCTGTATATTTGCATGCTGAGGCAGGCTGGGCCACAATGATGAGTCTGGAGAGTTGGATATGGTGATTCAACACATCTCTACATGACTACTGAGTGGAAATTCTGCAGCTGCAAATCCAGTTCACTAAACAAACGCCGGAGCGTTACAGATTGCACGAACCCGGAAAAAAAAAATGGATTCAGCAGAATTAGCCACTCATGTGATACAACTAACACAAAAGGTAGATGCATTAATCCTTTCCCTTGCCGAAGTGAAAAATGAAAATCAGACTTTGAGACAGCAGATAGCCCGTGTTTCACAGCTCACTGCTGCTCAACCTCGTGAGCCAAAAATAAACCCTCCTCTAGTGTTTACAGGTGATCGAAAAAAATTTCGTGAATTTAAAAACGCATGTCAATTGCTTTTTAATTTAAAACCTCGTACTTACACTACAGACCAAATTAAAGTCTGCACCACTATCTCATATTTGTCGGGTGATCCACGAGCTTGGGCAGACTCTCTCTTTGAGAAAAATGACCCTCTTCTTAACTCCTATCCTTTATTCTTAGCAGAACTCGCTAGCATATATGAAGACCCAAATAGGCAGAGTACTGCTGACAGCCAATTGAGGGCTTTAAAACAAGGAAGGAGACCTGTTGAAGACTTTGTAGCAGAGTTCAAAAGATGGACCCTTGATTCAGGGTGGAATGATGCATCTTTGCGAACCCAGTTCAGACTCGGGTTATCAGAAGCCGTTAAAGACGAGCTCGCCCGAGCGGATTTACCTGGCACTTTGGATGCCTTAATACAACTCAGCATCAATATTGACAGGCAACTGCGAGAAAGAAAGGCTGAGAAAATGGGAGTACCATTATCACAATCCTTCTCGGGTTTCGCCCGTTGACCCTACTCCTATGGAGGTAGGAACCATACGCCCCCCATTATCGTCTACTGAACGAGCCAGGAGAAGATCTGAAAATCTCTGCATGTACTGCGCCTCCCCGGATCATTTGATAAGCGTCTGTCCCCTTGTCCGCAAAAAAGAGGGCGAGTGTTCACCTGTCTTGCTGGGGGGATTAACAACTTCTTTTTCTAATCCCTATCTTTTTATTCATTTGACCTTACAGTGGGACCACAATAGGATCACGACCAAGGCTATGATCGACACAGGATCTTGTGGGAACTACATTGACACTAGTTTTGTTGCTTTAAATAAAATACCTATTATTTCAAAATCTAAACCTGTCTCTGTTAGTTTTATTAACGGTATTCTGTTATCTTCTGGTCCAATTACCAATCAGACACAAGCACTCCTTGCTACTGCTAACGAGTCTCATGCTGAGACCACCACTTTTGATGTATTACCTTCACCACATTTTCCCATTATTTTGGGACTTCGCTGGTAACACATACATCAACCAACCATTGATTGGAAAACACGGACTCTAACCTTCCCCTCTCACTACTGCGAGACCACGTGTAACCTCCAATCATATATAAAAATCCTGTCCATGGTGTCAGATGAAATTTCACCACCACCATGTTATCAGGATCTATCAGAAGTCTTCCTTGAGAAAAATGCTCAAGTATTGCCTCCCCATAGGAACTACGATTGTTCTATTGATTTACTCCCTAATAGTAAACTACCTTTTGGTCATGTTTATCCTCTTTCTCAGGATGAACTTTCTCATCTCAAGGAATACTTGGATGAGAATTTAGCGAAAGGGTTTATTAGACCCTCTACTTCTTCCACAGCTGCAGGACTTTTCTTTGTCCACAATAAGGATTTAAGTCTCAGGCCTATTATTGACTATAGGCAATTAAATACCATTACGATAAAGGATCGCTATCCTTTACCTCTCATTCCCGAACTCATTGAACAAGTGCGCGGAGCTACCTACTTTTCAAAATTGGACCTAAAAGGGGCATACAACCTCATCCGAGTCCATAATGGGGATGAGTGGAAGACGGCATTCAGAACCAGATACGGATTATTCAAATATCTAGTGATGCCTTTTGGGTTGTGTAATGCTCCCGCAGCATTTCAGCAATTCATAAATGACATCTTCAGAGACTTACTTGATGTTTGTGTTGTGGTATATCTGGATGATATACTCATTTATTCTCAGTCCTTGTCCGAACATGTAAGACATGTAAGACTTGTGCTATCCAGATTACTCGCACACAATTTATATGTAAAATTGAAAAAATGCCTATTTCATAAGGAAGAAGTACTATTCCTAGGATACATCATATCTAAGAACGGTATCAAGATGGATATGAGCAAGATATCATGTATACTGGATTGGCCTGTACCAACAACTCGTAAGGCATTACAACGATTCCTTGGATTTTCAAACTTCTATAGGAAGTTCAACAAGAACTTCTCTTCTATTGTGAAACCACTCACACAACTTACAAGTGTAAAGAAACCATTCAAATGGTCTGAAGAAGCAAATAAAGCTTTCCGCTTGTTAAAATCAAGCTTCACTTCTGCTCCCATACTACGCCATCCAGACCCATCCCTCCAATACATCCTGGAGGTAGATGCGTCAAATATGGCTGTAGGAGCAGTTCTTTCCCAACGACCAACGAATACTTCACCACTCCACCCAGTTGCTTTTTTCTCTAAATCACTAAGTAGCCCAGAGGTGAATTACCCAGTGGGTGAAAAAGAGTTGCTTGCCATAAAACTGGCACTAGAAAATTGGCGACATTTACTTGAAGGTACTCGATTGCCAATACTCATATATACAGATCATAAGAATCTCCAATACCTTCAGACCAACAAGACTCTTTCCCACCGACAGGTACGTTGGTCATTATTCTTCCTAAGATTCAACTTCCTAGTGACCTACACGCCTGCAGACAAAAACAAAAAAGCGGATGCGCTATCACGGCTAACCGAAGATAACTGCACCGAAATCCCTTCACTTCCTATAATACCCCATGACCGTATTATTGGTGTTGTTCGTTCCTTGAAGGAAGAGATTCTGCACAGTATAGGACTGGATTCACCACCACCACAACTAAGTGCTGATGCAGAAGGCTTCCTCTACTTTAACGACAAACTCTACATACCTCCTGGTATGCGTACCAAGATCTTGGAATTATCACATGACGTACCTATGTCAGGACATATGGGTATGACTAAGACATTCAATTTGCTCACCAGGCAATTTTGGTGGCCTGATATGAAGACGTCTGTACAAAAATTTGTTTCCTCATGTGACATCTGTGCAAGGTCCAAAATTGACACTACAAAACCATCTGGTCTACTTTGCAGTCTACCAATACCCAAAGTTCCATGGGAAGTTGTGTCCTTAGACTTTATAGTAGAATTACCACCTTCCAAAGGATTTACTACCATTCTAGTGTCAGTGGACCATCTGACAAAGATGGTACATTTCATTTCTATTCGCAGACTACCTTCATCTAAGGAAACAGCGGAATTACTAGTGAAACATGTGTTCAAGCTACATGGAATTCCAAAGACTCTTTTATCTGACCGAGGTTCACAGTTCATCTCCAAGTTTTGGCAAGCTCTATGTCATATACTACGAATTGAGCGAAAACTTACTTCTCCCTACCACCCTCAGACCAATGGACAAACTGAAAGAGTCAACCAGTGCATTGAACAATATTTGCGTTGCTACACCTCATACCTACAGGATGATTGGGTGGACCTCCTCCCTCTGGCAGAATTTGCTTACAATAACGCAACCCACAGTACTACTAAGCAAAGTCCATTCTACCTAAACTATGGGTTTCATCCTACACTTCTTCCACCACGCATCCTGCCATCAAGTAACCCAGTAGCCTCTGACTATCTTACCCAAATAAAAGACTCTCTGGGTTTACTTAACACCACCATCTCACATGCTCATAGCCAACAAAAAAGGTACTACGACCTCCGTAGAAGACCTTCTCCTCAATATGCTATTGGGGATCTCGTTTGGCTATCTACGAAAAACTTAAGGTTAAAGATCCCCAGTAAAAAGCTTGGGCCTTTGTTTCTAGGACCTTTCCCAATTGAGAAGCTCATTGGGAGAGCTGCAGTTCAACTCACCTTACCGGCAAATCTTAAAATACACCCCACCTTTCACGTGTCGCTATTGAAACCACATGTTCCCAACCAAGGAATAAGACCTACCATCTCGCCTCCACCTCCAGTACAAGTTGAGGGCGGAGAAGAATTTGAGATTAAGGAGATTTTGGATTCTCGTATCCACAGAGGGAAACTCCAATATCTCATAAGATGGAAAAACTATGGACCCCAAGACGACACCTGGTTGGATACTTCTGACGTTCACGCTCCCAGGCTTATACGAAGGTTCCACTCCAAATACCCGGAGAGACCAGTGCTATAGGCCTTCCGGAGCCGGCCTTAAGGGGGGGTACTGTAAGATTCTGGTACCTTCGGTACCCTTCCAGCCCATTTCTTCCGCATTGCGTCCCACCTTTTCAGCTAGGTGGAAGGCATATACCTGCCTATCCCTTTAAGCCGCATGACGTCATCACTAGGCGCCGCTCTGAGCGACTATTTCAATCGCCGGCTTTCACTCACAAGGTGTTCGTGCAAACCGCTTGTTATACAGCCTTGTCTGACGCTGCCGAAGCCTCCAGCTATTTCCCCAGTATCTGGATAGACCGGAGTCTCACTACTTGATCCTGTATCTCGCTACTGATCCTGTATCTCGCTACCTGATCTTTATCTCATTACCGGACCCCTCATCTCTCTAAACCAACTAGTGATAAGTATCCCACAGGGGATTCCTTCCTATCAACTTACACTATCTACTCCTGCATACTAAGGACTGTTGCTATCTATGCATTACTATTTCTATCATCTGCACTGTTACATAGATTGCTAGCTCTTGAGTCTACTACCATCTATATCCTTGCACTAAGTTAGCAATTCCTGTACACTTCATCTGCTGTCCCCTACCACCTGTTACTTGTACATGATTGCTAACCTATCTGCATACTATCTATCACCATCTGCTAACACTCCTGAACATTACTATTGAGTGCCTATCATTGCTATCACTACTCACGCCTGTCCTTTCAGCACATCACCTCTATACTATCGTATACAACCTATCACTCCAGGAACATCTTATCTGAGTGTCTGTATATTTGCATGCTGAGGCAGGCTGGGCCACAATGATGAGTCTGGAGAGTTGGATATGGTGATTCAACACATCTCTACACGACTACTGAGTGGAAATTCTGCAGCTGCAAATCCAGTTCACTAAACAAACGCCGGAGCGTTACATACAGACCTCTTGTTGATGGAGGACATGCGGAGCTTTTTTAGTCTTACGCATCGCCACAGCCCTTCGGGGTCCACCCTCAGAGAACGACTTGACCGACAGGTAGCAGACTACCTTGCCTTAACTGCAGATATCGGCACTCTGAGGAGCGATGAACCCCTTGACTACTGGGTGTGCAGGCTTGACCTGTGGCCTGAGCTATCCCAATTTGCCATTTAACTTCTGGCCTGCCCTGCTTCAAGTGTGCTATCAGAAAGGACCTTCAGCACAGCAGGAGGTATTGTCACTGAGAAGAGAAGTCGCCTAGGTCAAAAAAGTCTTGATTACCTCACATTTATTAAGATGAATGAGGCATGGATCCCGAAGGGACTGACAGTGGGGGATGCATTTGACTAAAAAAGGCCTGGTGATGACTGAGATGCCTTGGGCTAAAAATGGTCCACACGCTGCTGTATTTAATCATTCTCTGCATGCCGGATGACTTACGTGACGTCTCCCCCACCAACTACGGTTCAAGCCGCAATGTTTTAGTGCACTTTCTGCCTTGAAAACCTAAATTTTTCAGGCCGCTGCTGCAGCAGCGGCTGCAACAATACCTACTTTTTCATGCATGTGTACATGCCTAATTTTTCTGGCCTCTGGTGCTACACTGTGGCTGCAAAAAAACAAAAAACAAAAAAAAAGGCACATACATGTGTCAATTCCCCTTCGTGATTGCTACCTTGTCGTGGTGAAGGGGCTTGCGTATCACAATGAAGCGATCACCTCTAGGAGTGTGTTGGCACACCCCAGATGATAAGGTCGTTGTTTCATTGTGAACAGACCAAAAGCGATCCGCGGGATAATTTTTCATAGAAAAAACATTCATTTTCTTTCATTCTTTCTGCGGAGCTGGGTATTTTTTGGCCGCGTTACTGAATGCTCATGAACAATGGCTGTAGGCTCATGCGTCCTTTTGCGGAGGTGACAACCCTGGTGGTCAGTCGAACCCAAGGCAACATCATCGACCTCATCCCATATGCGTTTTTTCTGGAGCGTGCCCTGCGAAGAGTACTGGATCAGGCTGTAGATGAGCATGAAGAGGAAGAGTTGTGGTCCCCATCACCACCAGAAGCAGCCTTGTCCTTGTCAATTGCTGGACCTGTGGCAACGCAGAGAGAGGAGTCTGAAGAAGAGAAGTCAGAGGAGGAAGGTGGCTTTGAGGAGGTGGAATACCAGCCACAGCAGGCGTCCCAGGGGGCTTTTTCTCACCTTTCGGGGACCCTTGGTGTTGTACGTGGCTGGGTGGAGGAAGAGACCTTCAATGATGTCAGTGAGGACAAGGAACGGGACATGGCTAGCTTGGTATCCAACCTTGTGCAAATGGGGAGTTTGCGGTTGTGCAAATGGACTGACTGACTGTTAAACGGGGAGTTTGGTCTGTCAGAGTTTGGTCTGTCACTGTGAAGCGGGCGACGGGCGTAACCCTTACACTACTTGACCGATAAAACATCATACCTGATCGTATTCACACACTGGATGTTTTAAAGCACGTTATTCCAAACAATTTAGGAATGTTAGGTGATTTCTGCCCTTTATGGATCAAAACCCGACTCTGCGTCAACTACGTAATTTTCCATGGGAGTTTTGCCATGGATCCCCCTCCGGCATGCCACAGTCCAGGTGTTAGTCCCCTTGAAACAACTTTTCCATCACTATTGTGGCCAGAAAGAGTCCCTGTGTGTTTTAAAATTCGCCTGCCTATTGAAGTCTATGGCGGTTCGCCCGGTTCGCGAACATTTGCCGATGTTCGCGTTCGCATTTCGCGAACGGCGAATTTTAGGTTCGCGACATCACTAGTCTGGACTCACTGAGGAAATAGAGATAAAAGATTGTACTGAGAATTAGTGCTACACATGCAGCTTGATGAACGACATATGTGTGTCCGAAACTATGTAGTCGCTTGTAAATGTATGTTTACTTATTAATGCATGAAGATCAGAAGTAAAGGATATTTGGAACAACAATTGGAGTGCATCTTCTATTATTTGATATATATATATATATATATATATAGGCACTGACTGGCAGGATTGTGGACAGCTATTATTTGATGGATACTTTGTGGTAAGAAGGGAGTGCCACAATAGATGTAATCGTTGTGCAAAGAGATCTACACAGCAGAGATGTCCCACCTTGAAATATATATATATATATATATATATATACAATATCTCACAAAAGTGAGTACACCCCTCACATTTTTGTAAATGTTTTATCACAACTTTTCATGTGACAACACTGAAGAAATTACATTTTTGCTGCAATATAAAGTAGTGAGTGTACAGCTTGTAGAACAGTGTACATTTGCTGTCCCCTCAAAATAACTCAACACACAGCCATTAATGTCTAAACCGCTGGCAACAAAAGTGGGTACACTCCTAAGTGGAAATGTCCAAATTGGGACCAATTAGCCATTTTTCCTCCCCGGTGTCATGTGACTGGTTGCTGTTACAAGGTCTCAGGTGTGAATGGGGAGCAGGTGTGTTAAATTTGGTGTTATCGCTCTCTCTCCTACTGATCACTGGAAGTTCAACATGGTACCTACTGGCAAAGAAATCTCTGAGGATCTGAAAAAAAGAATTGTTGCTCTACATAAAGATGACCTAGGCTATAAGAAGATTGGCAAGACCCTGAAACTGACCTGCAGCACGGTGGCCAAGACAATGCAGCGGTTTAACAGGACAGGTTCCACTCAGAACAGGCCTCGCCAAGGTCGACCAAAGAGGTTGAGTGCATGTGCTCAGCATCATATCCAGAGGTTGGCTTTGGGAAATAGACGTATGAGTGCTGCCAGCATTGCTGCAGAGGTTGAAGGGGTGGGGGGTCACCCTGTCAGTGCTCAGACCATACGCCGCACACTGTATCAATTTGGTCTGCATGGCTGTCAGCCCGGAAGGAAGCCTCTTCTAAAGATAATGCACAAGAAAGCCTGTGAACAGTTTGCTGAAAACAAGCAGACTAAGGACATGGATTACTGGAACAATGTCCTTTGGTCTGATGAGACCAAGATAAACCTATTTGGTTCAGATGGTGTCAAGCGTGTGTGGCGGCAACCATGGTCGTGGGAGTGTCATCGTCTGGGGCTGCATGAGTGCTGCCGGCACTGGGGAGCTACAGTTCATTGAGGGAACCATGAATGCCAACATGTACTGTGACATATAAATATAAAGGTAAGGGAATGGTTCTGTCTACTAAAAAATATCTATTTTTTAGTAGACAGCGCCATTCCCTTACCTTTATTTTTATATTTCTGATATAGCCTTTGGCTATATTTTTGGGAGGCTGCAGCCTACTCACACATCCACTATATATTCCTTAGCATGGAGACCAATACCTTCATTATGTACTGTGACATACTGAAGCAGAGCATGATCCCCTCCCTTTAGAAACTGGGCTGCAGGGCAGTATTCCAACATGATAATGACCTCAAACACACCTCCAAGATGACCATTGCCTTGCTAAAGAAACTGGGGGTAAAGGTGATGGACTGGCCAAGCATGTCTCCAGACCCAAACCCTATTGAGCATCGGTGGGGCTTCCTCAAAGGTAGAGGAGCACAAGGTCTCTAACATCCACCAGCTCCATGATGTCGTCAGGAAGGACTGAAAGAGGACTCCAGTGGCAACCTGTGAAGCTCTGGTGAAGGTCCATGCCCAAGAGGGTTAAGGCAGTACTGGAAAATATTGGTGGCCACACAAAATATTGACACTTTGGGCCCAATTTGGACATTTCCACTTAGGGGTGTAATCACTTTTTTTGCCAGCAGTTTAGACATTATTAGCTGTGTGTTGAGTTATTTTGAGGGGACAGCAAATTTACACTGTTATACAAGCTGTACACTCACTACTAGTGTTGAGCGAACACGGACTGTATTATTCGTGTTCGTACCGAATAATTGGATTTTTTGTACCCGAACACGGACACGGACACTTTACTGTATGTTCGGGTAAAAATCCGTGTTCGGTCGTTTTATTTCCGGGTTTTGCATGCTTTGGCGCTCTTTTCATGGCGGGCTTTCAACAGCCAATCAACAATCGTTTAACTGGTGTGCCTTAAGCCATCCCAGCCATGCCTGCAAATGTCTCAGTAGCTGTGATTGGCCGTCTGAAGCATGTGACCAAGTCTTTATAAGTTCGAGGCAGCCGCAGCGGCGTCATTATGCTGCTTAGATTCAGGGACAGAGCACACATCAACGTGCTGGCTGCTGATTAGGGAAAGATAGGCAGGAAAAAACCATTTGTGTCCGGATAGAATTGAGGGACAGGTCGGAGTGTTTAGGCAGGGCGAGTTGTAGGCATTTTAGGGATAGAGTCTGCTGAATTATAGGGTCAGTGTCTTCTACAAACTACAATCGATATTGCTGTGTGGGGGGTGGGGTGAATCTGCACTCAATCCTGATCTACGATCTCTTCTCAATCCTGTTAGGGACAGAGTCTGCTGAATTTTAGGGAAACTGTGTTCTACAAACTACAATCGATATTGCTGTGTGGTGTGGGATTGGAGATAGGCAGGTGTCAGTGATCCACATCCATTTTTCTGTGTGTGAGCTGCAGTGAACACAATCTTTTTGGGCTGCAGTGAACACAATCTTTTTGGGCTGCAGTGAACACAATCTTTTTGGGCTGCAGTGAACACAATCTTTTTGGGCTGCAGTGAACACAATCTTTTTGGGGTGCAGTGAACAAAATCTTTTTGGGGTGCAGTGAACACAATCCTTTTTGGTGTGCAGTGAACACAATCTTTGTGGGGTGCAGTGAACAAAATCCTTTGTGGGGTGCAGTGAACACAATCTTTTTGGGGTGCAGTGAACAAAATCCTTTTTGGGGTGCAGTGAACAACATCCTTTTTGGGGTGCAGTGAACACAATCTTTTTGGGGTGCAGTGAACAAAATCCTTTGTGGGGTGCAGTGAACACAATCTTTTTGGGGTGGAGTGAACAACATCCTTTTTGGGGTGCAGTGAACAAAATCCTTTTTGGGGTGCAGTGAACAAAATCATTTTTGGGGTGCAGTGAACACAATCTTTTTGGGGTGCAGTGAACACAATCTTTGTGGGGTGCAGTGAACACAATCTTTTTGGGGTGGAGTGAACAACATCCTTTTTGGGGTGCAGTGAACAACATCCTTTTTGGGGTGCAGTGAACACAATCTTTTTGGGGTGCAGTGAACACAATCTTTGTGGGGTACAGTGAACAGAATCTTTGTGGGGTGCAGTGAACACAATCTTTGGGGGGTACAGTGAACACAATCTTTGTGAGGTGCAGTGAACACAATCTTTGTGGGGTGCAGTGAACACAATCATTGTGGGGTGCAGTGAACTCAATCTTTGTGGGGTACAGTGAACACAATCTCATACTTCTGAAGGTTTGAGGGTGCTGCCTGTTCCATACTCCCCCTACTCCTCATCTAGCCTTTTAGGGGTACAAACAATAGTAATTGGGGCCTAGTGTGGTTGTGTACGTGTGATATACATACACTTTTTTGGGATCATATTTTCTATTCCGCTATTTAATCAAAAACCTTTGGGGATCAGTTAAATTGGGGGATAGTCTGTGTTGGTACGTGTGAGAGAGATCCACCTTTCCAAGTTGTTGGGGTTCATCTCATACTTCTGAAGGTTTGAGGGTGCTGCCTGTTCCATACTCCCCCTACTCCTAGCCTTTTAGGGGTACAAACAATAGTAATTGGGGCCTAGTGTGGTTGTGTACGTGTGATATACATACACTTTTTTGGGATCATATTTTCTATTCCGCTATTTAATCAAAAACCTTTGGGGATCAGTTAAATTGGGGGATAGTCTGTGTTGGTACGTGTGAGAGAGATCCACCTTTCCAAGTTGTTGGGGTTCATCTCATACTTCTGAAGGTTTGAGGGTGCTGCCTGTTCCATACTCCCCCCTACTCCTAGCCTTTTAGGGGTACAAACAATAGTAATTGGGGCCTAGTGTGGTTGTGTACGTGTGATATACATACACTTTTTTGGGATCATATTTTCTATTCCGCTATTTAATCAAAAACCTTTGGGGATCAGTTAAATTGGGGGATAGTCTGTGTTGGTACGTGTGAGAGAGATCCACCTTTCCAAGTTGTTGGGGTTCATCTCATACTTCTGAAGGTTTGAGGGTGCTGCCTGTTCCATACTCCCCCCTACTCCTAGCCTTTTAGGGGTACAAACAATAGTAATTGGGGCCTAGTGTGGTTGTGTACGTGTGATATACATACACTTTTTTGGGATCATATTTTCTATTCCGCTATTTAATCAAAAACCTTTGGGGATCAGTTAAATTGGGGGATAGTCTGTGTTGGTACGTGTGAGAGAGATCCACCTTTCCAAGTTGTTGGGGTTCATCTCATACTTCTGAAGGTTTGAGGGTGCTGCCTGTTCCATACTCCCCCTACTCCTAGCCTTTTAGGGGTACAAACAATAGTAATTGGGGCCTAGAGTGGTTGTGTACGTGTGATATACATACACTTTTTTGGGATCATATTTTCTATTCCGCTATTTAATCAAAAACCTTTGGGGATCAGTTAAATTGGGGGATAGTCTGTGTTGGTACGTGTGAGAGAGATCCACCTTTCCAAGTTGTTGGGGTTCATCTCATACTTCTGAAGGTTTGAGGGTGCTGCCTGTTCCATACTCCCCCTACTCCTAGCCTTTTAGGGGTACAAACAATAGTAATTGGGGCCTAGTGTGGTTGTGTACGTGTGATATACATACACTTTTTTGGGATCATATTTTCTATTCCGCTATTTAATCAAAAACCTTTGGGGATCAGTTAAATTGGGGGATAGTCTGTGTTGGTACGTGTGAGAGAGATCCACCTTTCCAAGTTGTTGGGGTTCATCTCATACTTCTGAAGGTTTGAGGGTGCTGCCTGTTCCATACTCCCCCTACTCCTAGCCTTTTAGGGGTACAAACAATAGTAATTGGGGCCTAGTGTGGTTGTGTACGTGTGATATACATACACTTTTTTGGGATCATATTTTCTATTCCGCTATTTAATCAAAAACCTTTGGGGATCAGTTAAATTGGGGGATAGTCTGTGTTGGTACGTGTGAGAGAGATCCACCTTTCCAAGTTGTTGGGGTTCATCTCATACTTCTGAAGGTTTGAGGGTGCTGCCTGTTCCATACTCCCCCTACTCCTAGCCTTTTAGGGGTACAAACAATAGTAATTGGGGCCTAGTGTGGTTGTGTACGTGTGATATACATACACTTTTTTGGGATCATATTTTCTATTCCGCTATTTAATCAAAAACCTTTGGGGATCAGTTAAATTGGGGGATAGTCTGTGTTGGTACGTGTGAGAGAGATCCACCTTTCCAAGTTGTTGGGGTTCATCTCATACTTCTGAAGGTTTGAGGGTGCTGCCTGTTCCATACTCCCCCCTACTCCTAGCCTTTTAGGGGTACAAACAATAGTAATTGGGGCCTAGTGTGGTTGTGTACGTGTGATATACATACACTTTTTTGGGATCATATTTTCTATTCCGCTATTTAATCAAAAACCTTTGGGGATCAGTTAAATTGGGGGATAGTCTGTGTTGGTACGTGTGAGAGAGATCCACCTTTCCAAGTTGTTGGGGTTCATCTCATACTTCTGAAGGTTTGAGGGTGCTGCCTGTTCCATACTCCCCCTACTCCTAGCCTTTTAGGGGTACAAACAATAGTAATTGGGGCCTAGTGTGGTTGTGTACGTGTGATATACATACACTTTTTTGGGATCATATTTTCTATTCCGCTATTTAATCAAAAACCTTTGGGGATCAGTTAAATTGGGGGATAGTCTGTGTTGGTACGTGTGAGAGAGATCCACCTTTCCAAGTTGTTGGGGTTCATCTCATACTTCTGAAGGTTTGAGGGTGCTGCCTGTTCCATACTCCCCCTACTCCTAGCCTTTTAGGGGTACAAACAATAGTAATTGGGGCCTAGTGTGGTTGTGTACGTGTGATATACATACACTTTTTTGGGATCATATTTTCTATTCCGCTATTTAATCAAAAACCTTTGGGGATCAGTTAAATTGGGGGATAGTCTGTGTTGGTACGTGTGAGAGAGATCCACCTTTCCAAGTTGTTGGGGTTCATCTCATACTTCTGAAGGTTTGAGGGTGCTGCCTGTTCCATACTCCCCCTACTCCTAGCCTTTTAGGGGTACAAACAATAGTAATTGGGGCCTAGTGTGGTTGTGTACGTGTGATATACATACACTTTTTTGGGATCATATTTTCTATTCCGCTATTTAATCAAAAACCTTTGGGGATCAGTTAAATTGGGGGATAGTCTGTGTTGGTACGTGTGAGAGAGATCCACCTTTCCAAGTTGTTGGGGTTCATCTCATACTTCTGAAGGTTTGAGGGTGCTGCCTGTTCCATACTCCCCCCTACTCCTAGCCTTTTAGGGGTACAAACAATAGTAATTGGGGCCTAGTGTGGTTGTGTACGTGTGATATACATACACTTTTTTGGGATCATATTTTCTATTCCGCTATTTAATCAAAAACCTTTGGGGATCAGTTAAATTGGGGGATAGTCTGTGTTGGTACGTGTGAGAGAGATCCACCTTTCCAAGTTGTTGGGGTTCATCTCATACTTCTGAAGGTTTGAGGGTGCTGCCTGTTCCATACTCCCCCTACTCCTAGCCTTTTAGGGGTACAAACAATAGTAATTGGGGCCTAGTGTGGTTGTGTACGTGTGATATACATACACTTTTTTGGGATCATATTTTCTATTCCGCTATTTAATCAAAAACCTTTGGGGATCAGTTAAATTGGGGGATAGTCTGTGTTGGTACGTGTGAGAGAGATCCACCTTTCCAAGTTGTTGGGGTTCATCTCATACTTCTGAAGGTTTGAGGGTGCTGCCTGTTCCATACTCCCCCTACTCCTAGCCTTTTAGGGGTACAAACAATAGTAATTGGGGCCTAGTGTGGTTGTGTACGTGTGATATACATACACTTTTTTGGGATCATATTTTCTATTCCGCTATTTAATCAAAAACCTTTGGGGATCAGTTAAATTGGGGGATAGTCTGTGTTGGTACGTGTGAGAGAGATCCACCTTTCCAAGTTGTTGGGGTTCATCTCATACTTCTGAAGGTTTGAGGGTGCTGCCTGTTCCATACTCCCCCCTACTCCTAGCCTTTTAGGGGTACAAACAATAGTAATTGGGGCCTAGTGTGGTTGTGTACGTGTGATATACATACACTTTTTTGGGATCATATTTTCTATTCCGCTATTTAATCAAAAACCTTTGGGGATCAGTTAAATTGGGGGATAGTCTGTGTTGGTACGTGTGAGAGAGATCCACCTTTCCAAGTTGTTGGGGTTCATCTCATACTTCTGAAGGTTTGAGGGTGCTGCCTGTTCCATACTCCCCCTACTCCTAGCCTTTTAGGGGTACAAACAATAGTAATTGGGGCCTAGTGTGGTTGTGTACGTGTGATATACATACACTTTTTTGGGATCATATTTTCTATTCCGCTATTTAATCAAAAACCTTTGGGGATCAGTTAAATTGGGGGATAGTCTGTGTTGGTACGTGTGAGAGAGATCCACCTTTCCAAGTTGTTGGGGTTCATCTCATACTTCTGAAGGTTTGAGGGTGCTGCCTGTTCCATACTCCCCCTACTCCTCATCTAGCCTTTTAGGGGTACAAACAATAGTAATTGGGGCCCAGTGTGGTTGTGTACGTGTGATATACATACACTTTTTTGGGATCATATTTTCTATTCCGCTATTTAATCAAAAACCTTTGGGGATCAGTTAAATTGGGGGATAGTCTGTGTCGGTACGTGTGAGAGAGATCCACCTTTCCAAGTTGTTGGGGTTCATCTCATACTTCTGAAGGTTTGAGGGTGCTGCCTGTTCCATACCCCCCCTACTCCTCATCTAGCCTTTTAGGGGTACAAACAATAGTAATTGGGGCCTAGTGTGGTTGTGTACGTGTGATATACATACACTTTTTTTGGATCATATTTTCTATTCCGCTATTTAATCAAAAACCTTTGGGGATCAGTTAAATTGGGGGATAGTCTGTGTCGGTACGTGTGAGAGAGATCCACCTTTCCAAGTTGTTGGGGTTCATCTCATACTTCTGAAGGTTTGAGGGTGCTGCCTGTTCCATACCCCCCCTACTCCTCATCTAGCCTTTTAGGGGTACAAACAATAGTAATTGGGGCCTAGTGTGGTTGTGTACGTGCGAGATACATACACTTTTTTTGATCATATTTCCTATTCCGCTATTCAATAAAAACCTTTGAGGATCAATTGAATTGCGGGATAGTCTGTGTCGGTACGTGTGAGAGAGATCCACCTTTCCAAGTTGTTGGGGTTCATCTCATACTTCTGAAGGTTTGAGGGTGCTGCCTGTTCCATACTCCCCCTACTCCTCATCTAGCCTTTTAGGGGTACAAACAATAGTAATTGGGGCCCAGTGTGGTTGTGTACGTGTGATATACATACACTTTTTTTGGATCATATTTTCTATTCCGCTATTTAATTTAACTGGGCCTCCATGCGAGACCTGTGTGCCTTGTTGCGCTGTTTTGAGTACTCCACCAACATGGCCAGTGGCAATGACGCCGTTCTCAGCTTAACTATCCCACTTCTATGCCTCCTTGAAAAAACAATTCGGGCGATGATGGAAGAGGATGTGGCACAGGATGAGGAGGAGGAGGAGGATGAAGAGGTAACATTTCCAAGGCTTTCAGGGCAGTCATTCGCAAGGGGCTCCGAGGGTGGGTTCCTGCACACGCAAACGCCAGGGACGCAATTGTCCAGCAGGGGCACAGTTCTGGAGGATGAGGAGGATGAGGAGGAGGAGGAGCTGGAGGAGGAGATGGAACCATGTTCACAGCAGGGTGGCACCCAGGCCAGCTCATGGCCATCACTGGTGCGTGGCTGGGGGGATACAGAGGACACGGACGATACACCTCCCACAGAGGACAGCCTTTCGTTGCCTCTGGGCAGCCTGGCACACATGAGCGATTACATGCTGCAGTGTCTCCACAACGACCGCCGAGTTGCCCACATTCTAACTTGTGCTGATTACTGGGTGGCCACGCTGCTGGATCCCCGTTACAAGGACAACGTACCGTCCTTAATTCACTCACTGGAGCGCGATCGCAAGATGCGCGAGTACAAGCGCACGCTGGTAGACGCCATGCTGCTGGCATTCCCATCTGACAGCGGGGCCACAGTGGAAGCACAAGGCAGAGGAGGAGGAGGAGGAGGTCGCCAACGCAACCAGGGCACCGCCAGCACCTCAGAAGGCAGGGTTAGCATGGCCGAAATGTGGAAAAGCTTTGTCAGCACGCCACAACAAACAGCAGCACCAGCAGCTCAGATGGAACGTCTTAGCAGGAGGCAGCATTTTACCAACATGGTGGAGCAGTATGTGTGCACACGCCTACATGTAGTGAATGACGGGTCTGCCCCCTTCAACTTCTGGGTCTCCAAATTGGGCACATGGCTTGAGCTTGCCCTTTACGCCTTGGAGGTGCTGGCGTGCCCTGCAGCCAGTGTATTATCTGAACGGGTATTTAGCACGGCTGGGGGCGTTATAACAGACAAGCGCAGCCGCCTGTCCAGAGACAATGTGGACAAGCTCACGTTCATTAAAATGAACCAGGCATGGATCCCACGGGACTTTTCCGTACCTTATGCAGAATAGCAATGGATACCGACCTTACCCACCCATTGTTCCATTTTTGCTCTTTCTCACTCTTTTGGGGTGTACCCTCATTTAAAATTTTTGAAAAGAAGCAGTGTTGGCTACCTCGTCCTCCTCCTCAGGGCCAGATTAATGTAGGGGCTATTGGAGCTGCAGCTCCAGGCCCCTACCTTTTATATAGGCCCCGGGTTGGCCATATTCACTGTTACCGCTCTTCTGTCACTTGTAAACACAGAAGTCTGGCTTCTATGCTCGCTTCCCCAGGCAGCACCCTCAGAACCTCCCCACACAGCGTGAAGGCCGGACAAGGAGGGACAGTTGGCGATGCATGGATGTGTTTATGGGCTTCAGAGACAGCATCCCATGTTGAATTAGGCATGCATGGCTGCACCCTTCCTCCTCTGGGTGCATGGCAAGGCACGGCCCTTAAGGCCCTTCAAAATCCTCAGCACCAAGCCCATGATGCTGTTAATCCGGCCCTGGTCCTCCTCCACCGCCGCTTCCACCTACACCGCCCATAGGTGTGCGCAGCCTATTGCATTAAGGTGTGCACCCCAAAGTTGAAATACACATGCATGTGTTTGCCAGCAGGGAGAGTAATGTATCGGGGCCATGTACCTGTAGGCAAGGAGAAATAGAGCAGAGCAGGTCCCAGGGAGATCTTTCCCATCTCCTCACTGGCAATGCTATGTGCCCTAGGTGATTAGGGTGTGCCCAGGCACACCCAGCACACCCTGTGCGCACGCCTATGTCACCGCCACATCCACCACCACCTCAACCTCCCTCCTACTCCATATGGGCCTCGTCCTTCAGAGATGAAGAAGAACATTGTTTTATTTTTCTGTTTTTTTTTTGTTGTTTTAAGTTATTTCCCTATCCACATTTGTTTGCAGAGCACTTGCCATGCTCTTAATTACGTTTTGCTGCCATTTGCAGCACTCTAGCCCTTTCCTTTGGTGTTTTAGAGCCATTTTAGTGCCTTAAAGTTCGGGTCCCCATTGACTTCAATGGGGTTCGGTGTCCGGGAAAAGTTCGGTAAAAGTCCGGGACACGGACCCGGACTTTTTTTTAAAGTTCGGCCGAACCCGTCGAACACGGACATCTAGGTGTTCGCTCAACCCTACTCACTACTTTACATTGTAGTAAAGTGTAATTTCTTCAGTGTTGTCACATGAAAAGATATAATAAAATATTTACAAAAATATGAGGGGTGTACTCACTTTTTTTAGATACCTTTGTTAGATACTGTGTATATATATATATATATATATATATATATATATATATATATATATACACATTATAATTCTGTTATGTTCTTGCATTTTCCTTGTAACATTTTTGAAAATGAATAACAACAATTATTAGATAAATATGTAAATATATAATTTACATTGTCTTGTACATCATTTGTGTGGAATTGACAAGAAGACAGATGAGTGCATGTACAAATAAAGGGAATATTTTTATATGAGTAGGGATACTATCAGTGTTGCCAACCTACCGGATTCAAATTTAATGACACTACACTCAAAATCTACTGGCACAGCCAAGTTTTTACTGACATTTCTAAAAGTTACAAAGTTACAATTTAAAGTGCAAATTTCAGTATTTATGCTATGAACAAGTACAATATGAAATGGGATTTATGGTAGATATTAAGGCAAAAAACATCACTTATTTTATTTTCAATATAGTAAGTAAATAGTTAAGGGACAGGACTCAGGAGGGCAAGAAATTAGAATAGGCAGACACAGACACATGAAATTGACTCCCACAGTGACACTGCACAGATGATGATGACACTTCTCCGACATGACATGTCCCCTCCTGAGTCTCTCTCAATGCCAGGTTGGCCCTTTAGTCCACTCCAGCCCAAACAGCACTGACAGTCCTGCTTCCAGCTTGCACGCTTGGCTCTGGCCGCTCTGCTCAGCTCCCTTGCATCGGGACATCACACAACACATGCTCAGGCACTGTCTCCATCAGACCCATCCCCCCCTCCCTGCTGGTGCTGTCCAAACACACTGTAGCAGGCACTAGTCTCAGCTGGCTCCGGGCTGGACCAGTGCATGAGCAGTATCTGAGCCGAACTTCACAGCCTTATATTTTACTGACAATCTTTTCCTGTCACTGACATTTACTGGCAGGAAAAAAGTGCCCAGTTTTTATTGGCTGCCAGCAAAAATACTGGTGGTTGGTAACACTGGATACTATACACGTATTAAAGTTGTTGCACAACCACAGTGAATATTAAAGCATGTATAATGGTGGTGTTTATGACACTTTTAAAGTCCCTTTATCATTGTTTCTAAAAATAGAGAATGGTAATGTTAACTCGTATAGCTAGCTTTAGTTCAGTCATCATGTGCAAGGTCAAATCCTAGGGGAAATTTACTAAACCTGGTTCACACAGAATCTGGTGCAGTTGTGCATAGTAACCAATCAGCTTCTAACTTCAGTTCGTTCAATTAAGCTTTGACAATAAGGCCTGGTTCACACTGATGCGACAAGCGCTCCGACTTTGAGATTACAAGTCACATGACATGTAAGAATAAATGTTTCCCTATGAGAGTCATCTTAACTGGTCTGACTTGTGTTGGTCAGACTTTTGAAAGGGTTCCTGTATAACTTCGGTCTGACTTTGGTCCGATTTCAGCCCATTGAATGTAACCATTTTAACTGATCCAACTTGTGACATGCGACATGTGCTCAGACATGCAATATATCACAGACTAACAAGTAGCACATGAGTCAGCGCTGGTGAAGATAAATCATGATATGTAAATGAGTATGGGGCCGCCACTGACTTGAAAAAAAAAAAAAACACTGCTCCACCTATGCTGGCTCCTGCTGTTCTCTCAGCTCAGATGTATGAGAGTTCTTAACTACATTAACAATGGGGCATGGCTATTTAGTAACGTCACCTGAAGAACCCATCCCTTTTTGAAGTCACCACTAGAGTTGAGTGGACACCTGGATGTCCGTGTTCGGCGGGTTCGGCCGAACTTGAAAAAAAAGTCCGGGTCCGTGTCCCGGACTTTTTCCGAACTTTACCCGGACACCGAATTTCAGGCACTAAAATGGCTCTAAAACACCAATGGAAAGGGCTAGAGTACTGCAAATGGCAGCAAAACGTAGTTAAGAGCATGGCAAGTGCTCTGCAAACAAATATGGATAAGGAAATAACTTAAAACAACAAAAAAAAAAACAGAAAAATAAAACAATTTTCTTCATCTGTGAAGGACGAGGCCCATATGGAGTAGGAGGGAGGTTGAGGTGGCGGTGGATGTGGCGGTGTAGGTGGAAGCGGCGGTGGCCAACACTGCTTTTTTTCAGTCATTTTAAATTAGGGTACACCCCAAAAGAGTGAGAAAGATCAAAAATAGAACAATGGCTGGGTAAGGTCGGTATCCATCTCTATTCTGCACAAGGTGCAGAAAAGTCCTGTGGGATCCATGCCTGGTTCATTTTAATGAACGTGAGCTTGTACACATTGTCTCTGGACAGGCGGCTGCGCTTGTCTGTGATAACGCCCCCAGCCGTTCTAAATACACGTTCAGATACACTGGCTGCAGGGCACGCCAGCACCTCCAAGGCGTAAAGGGCAAGCTCAGGCCATGTGCCCAATTTGGAGACCCAGAAGTTGAAGGGGACAGACCCGTCATTCACTACATGTAGGCGTGTGCACACATACTGCTCCACCATGTTGGTGAAATGCTGCCTCCTGCTAAGACGTTCCATATGAGCTGCTGGTGCTGCTGTTTGTTGTGGCGTGCTGACAAAGCTTTTCCACATTTCGGCCATGCTAACCCTGCCTTCTGAGGTGCTGGCGGTGCCCTGGTTGCATTGGCGACCTCTTCCTCCTCCTCCTCTGCCTTGGCCTTGTGCTTCCACTGTAGCCCCGCTGTCAGGTGGGAATGCCAGCAGCATCGCGTCTACCAGCGTGCGCTTGTACTCGCGCATCTTGCGATCACGCTCCAGTGAGTGAATTAAGGACGGTACGTTGTCCTTGTAATGGGGATCAGCAGCGTGGCCACCCAGTAATCAGCACAAGTTAGAATGTGGGCAACTCAGCGGTCGTTGTGGAGACACTGCAGCATGTAATCGCTCATGTGTGCCAGGCTGCCCAGAGGCAACGAAAGGCTGTCCTCTGTGGGAGGTGTATCGTCTGTGTCCTCTGTATCCCCCCAGCCACGCACCAGTGATGACCATGAGCTGGCCTGGGTGCCACCCTGCTGTGAACATGGTTCCATCTCCTCCTCCATCTCCTCCTCCTCATCCTCCTCCAGAACTGTGCCCCTGCTGGACAATTGTGTCCCTGGCGTTTGTGTGTGCAGGAACCCACCCTCGGAGCCACTTGCGAATGACTGCCCTGAAAGCCTTGGAAATGTTACCTCTTCATCCTCCTCCTCCTCATCCTGTGCCACATCCTATTCCATCATTGCCCGAATCGTTTTTTGAAGGAGGCATAGAAGTGGGATAGTTAAGCTGACAACGGCGTCATCGGCACTGGCCATGTTGGTGGAGTACTCAAAACAGCGCAACAAGGCACACAGGTCTCGCATGGAGGCCCAGTTATTGGTGGTGAAGTGGTGCTGTTCCGCAGAGCGACTCACGCGTGCGTGCTGCAGCTGAAACTCCACTATGGCCTGCTGCTGCTCGCACAGTCTTTCCAGCGTGTGCAAGGTGGAGTTCACATATGAGGCGGTGAGCGGGAAGGCCGAAGTTACGCTGCAGCGCTGACAAGCGAGCAGCAGCAGGGTGAGAACGCAGAAAGTGCGCACAGACGGCCCGCACTTTCTGCAGCAGCTCTGACATATCGGGGTAATTTTTAAGGAACCTCTGCACCACCAAATTCAGCACATGCGCCAGGCAAGGGATGTGCTTCAAACCGGCTAGGCCCAGAGCTACTATGAGATTTCGCCCGTTATCGCACACCACCAGGCCGGGCTTGAGGCTCGTTGGCAGCAACCACTCATTTGTCTGCTGTTCCATGCTCCACAATGTAACGCTCCTGCGTTTCATGTATGGTGTGGATTTTCAGCTGCAGAAATATTCCACTTCAGTAGTCATGTAAGAGAGATGCTGAGATACCATTCCCAACCTCAATGACTCATCATGTGTGGAAGGTCTTAATTCAGCTAGTAAATACACACACTCAACAAGCTGGTTCCTAGAGTGACTTTATGTATGTAGTAACACAGTGATGAAGATTTAAGAGACAGGTTGAGTGGAGGTGGTAGGTGACAGACACTTGAAGGTAAGACAGTAGCAGATGGATGCAGGTAGGTTTAGCAATCATGTATGGTAGCAGATGACAGAGTAGCAGGTGGACATACAAGAGTGATCAACCCAGTGCAGGAATAAGTAGCAGTAGTCTTAAGAGCTAGCAATCTAGATATGCAGATGTGATAAATAGTCTTTACTATGCAGAGCTAGATAGTGTAAGCTTAGTATAAGTTTATAGAGGGTTCCCCTGCGGGGTACTTAGCACTAATAGCAATACAGCCGAAGGTTGGTTCAGGAGGAGCGGATGATCCGGAAGCGGGATGCAGGGATCAGCGCAGCGAGGTTCCGTCAGCGAGGTATGCTTGCAAGCACGAAAGCTTCAAGCCAAGTTAGCATCCAGGTAAGGGTGTTTGAACGAACACATGTGAGTGAGAACCGGCGATTTAAATAGCCATCTAGTCCGGCACTGAGTGATGACAGCTTCAGTCTTAAAGGTGTATGCGCACCTTTCCAAAAGAGAATGGTGGGGCGCATACACTTGTGAAAAGAGTAATTTAGGGTACCAAAGGTACCGGAACATTACACACAACTCCTGCGCGGTGTGTGGTTTTTCCCCCAAACAGGCAAGTTTTAAAACTGCCTGCTGTCGTTTACCCCTGGCTGTGCTGAAGTTGGTGGTGAAGGTGTTACGCTGACTGGATGAGGAGGCAGTAGAGGATGAGGAAGCGGAGTAGGAGGAGTTAGGAACAGGAGGCAAACTGAAGCGCCCTGCAATCCTCGGTGGTGGAAGGACATGCGCCAAATTGCTATCCGCCTCAGGCCCATCCGCCACTGCATTTACCCAGTGTGCCGTTAGGGAGATATAACGCCCCTGACCGTGCTTACTGGTCCACGTGTCGGAAGTTAGGTGGACCTTGGCACAGATGGCGTTGCGCAGTGCACACCTGATTTTTTCCCCCACTTGGTTGTGCATGAAAGGGATGGCTTGCCTGGAAAAGTAGTGGCGGCTGGGCACGACGTACTGTGGGACAGCCACCGACATAAGGCATTTAAAACTGTGCGTCTCCACCAGACGGAATGACAGCATTTCAAAGGCCAAGAATTTTAAAAAAGGGTATTAAGGGCCAGGGATCGTGGGTGGGTAGGGGGGTACTTCCTCTTCCTCTGAAGTGTTTGGGAGATGGAAAGCTGAACGCTTCCACGGGACATTGTGGAGATGGTTGGTGACCCAGGTGGTGGTGTTGCTGACAGATCGTCTGTTTGCGGGGTGGCAGGTGCCGGTATCACTACAGAGGTGGATGAAGAGGCAGAGACTGCAGCTGAAGAGGAAGCAGGAGGAGCCAGAGACCTTTCTTGGTTTTGAAGGTGTCTACTCCACTGCAGCTCGTGCTTTGCACTTAGATGCCTGATCATGCAGGTTGTGCTCAGGTTGAGAAGGTTTATGCCTCGCTTCAGGCTCTGATTGCACAGGGTGCAAATCACTCGTGTCCTGTCATCAGCACATTTTCTGAAGAACTTCCACGCTAGAGAACTCCTTTGAGCTGGCTTTGGTGCACTCGGTCCCTTACTGCGTTGGGCAGTAGCAGGCGTAGTGTCTAGGGCACGGCTGCTCCGCTTCTGCACCCTGCTCCCTCTTCTGCTGTGCTGGTGGCTCTGTGCGACCACCGCCTCTTCCTCCAAACTACTAAGGTCATCTGCATGACCTTCATTCCATGTGGGGTCGAGGACCTCATCGTCCTCCACATCATCTTCCACCCAGTCTTCACCCCTGCCGGTCTCCACAATTCTGAGTGCCGCAGCAGTTGGCACCTGCGTTTCATCATCATTGGAGACGTGCTGCGATGGTCCTTCCATGTACTCATCTTGAGAAATAAGTGGTTGGGCATCGCTGCACTCAATCTCTTCCACTTCTGGCGCAGGGCTAGGTGGATGGCGTGGGAAACCCTGCTGACAGAGTCATCAAAAAGAAGAAGAGACTGCTGCATGACTTGAGGCTCAGACTGCTTGCCTGATTTGCAAGGGGGTGAGGTGAAAGACGGTTGGACATCGGCTGCAGGTGCCAACTCTGACCTTTCTGCAGTAGACTGGGTGGGAGACAATGGCACTGTCAGCAGCAACCCAATCTACTATCGCCTCTACTTGTTCTGGCCTCATCACTTCTAGAGGCGCATGATGCCCTACCAAATACTGCTGCAGGTTCTGTCGCCTACTCACACTTGAGGAAGGTGTTTCACTTGTGCGTGTAGCTGGCACAGATCGACCACATCCTCTCCTTGCAACAGGAGCTCTACCAGCAGCACCACGACCCAGGCCACGGCCCCTATTTGACGGTCTCCTCATATTTCTGTAATTTATGATCTTTCCCTAGAAAGGTGTTTATTGAATAGCGGAACAAAACAACAACAGTATCGCACGGGTGTATCTGACAGTCAAATATGCAAACTATGCCGCAATTTAATTTTTTTTACCCCAAAAGGGTGTTTATTAAATAGCGGAATAGAAAAACAGTATACAAATACAACGGGTGTATCTCACAGTCAAATATGCAAAGTATGCCGCAAATTTAATTTTTTTCACCCCAAAAGGGTGTATATTGAATAGCGGAATCGAAAAAAGGATATAAAACGGTGTATCTCACACGTACAAACACAGACTAGGCCCCGATTACAATTTTTTGTACCCTAAAGGGAGGATGAGAAAGAGGAGTAGGGGGAGTTCGGAACAGAAGGCAAACTGAAGCACCCTGCAATCCTCGACGGTGGAAGGAGATGCGCCAAACACATTTAAAAAGGTGTATCTCACACGTACCGATACAGACTATGCCATAATTTAATTTTTTACACTAAAAAAAGGGTGTATATTGAATAGCGGAATAGAAAAAAATGTATAAAACGGTGTATCTCACACTTACCGATACAGACTATGCCATAATTTAATTTTTTACACTCCAAAAGGGTGTATATTGAATAGCGGAATAGAATAAATTTTATAAAACGGTGTATCTCACACGTACAAACACAGACTAGGCCCCGATTACAATTTTTTGTACCCTAAAGGCAGGTTGAGGATGAGGAGTAGGAGGAGTTCGGAACAGGAGGCAAACTGAAGCACCCTGCAATCCTCGGCGGTGGAAGATGCGCCCCAAAAATTTGGAAGGTGTATCTCACACGTACCGATACAGACTATGCCGCAATTTAATTCTTTTTACCCCAAAGGGTGTAGATTGAATAGCGGAATAGAAAATATGATATCAAAATGTGTATCTCACACGTACAAACCCAGACTAGGCCCCGATTACAATTTTTTGTACCCTAAAGGCAGGATGAGGATGAGGAGTAGGAGGAGTTCGGAACAGGCAGGAGGCAAACTGAAACACCCTGCAATCCTCGGCGGTGTAAGATGCACCCCAAAAATTGGAAAGGTGTATCTCACATGTACCGATACAGACTATGCCGCAATTTAATTATTTTTACCCCAAAGGGTGTAGATTGAATAGCGGAATAGAAAATATATCAAAAGGTGTATCTCACACGTACAGACCCAGACTAGGCCCCGGTTACAACTTTTTGTACCCTAAAGGCAGGATGAGGAGTAGGAGGAGTTCGGAACAGAAGGCAAACTGAAGCACCCTGCAATCCTCGGCGGTGGAAGATGCGCCCCAAAAATTGGAAAGGTGTATCTCACACGTACCGATACAGACTATGCCACAATTTAATTATTTTTACCCCAAAGGGTGTAGATTGAATAGCGGAATAGAAAATATGATATCAAAAGGTGTATCTATCTCACACGTACAGACCCAGACTAGGCCCCAATTACTATTTTTTGTACCCTAAAGGCAGGATGAGGAGTAGGAGGAGTTCGGAACAGGCAGGAGGCAAACTGAAGCACCCTGCAATCCTCGGCGGTGGAAGATGCGCCCCAAAAATTTGGAAGGTGTATCTCACACGTACCGATACAGACTATGCCGCAATTTAATTCTTTTTACCCCAAGGGTGTAGATTGAATAGCGGAATAGAAAATATGATATCAAAAGGTGTATCTATCTCACATGTACAGACCCAGACTAGGCCCCGATTACTATTTTTTGTACCCTAAAGGCAGGATGAGGAGTAGGAGGAGTTCGGAACAGGCAGGAGGCAAACTGAAGCACCCTGCAATCCTCGGCGGTGTAAGATGCGCCCCAAAAATTGGAAAGGTGCATCTCACACGTACCAATACAGACTATGCCGCAATTTAATTCTTTTTACCCCAAGGGTGTAGATTGAATAGCGGAATAGAAAATATGATATCAAAAGGTGTATCTATCTCACACGTACAGACCCAGACTAGGCCCCGATTACTATTTTTTGTACCCTAAAGGCAGGATGAGGAGTTCGGAACAGGCAGGAGGCAAACTGAAGCACCCTGCAATCCTCGGCGGTGTAAGATGCGCCCCAAAAATTGGAAAGGTGTATCTCACACGTACCGATACAGACTATGCCGCAATTTAATTATTTTTACCCTAAAGGGTGTAGATTGAATAGCGGAATAGAAAATATGATATAAAATTGGTGATTTTTCAATAGCACATGTGAACACAGCAGTGTGTTATGTTTTATATCACAGTCAGCTCTGCAGCAGGCTATGAAGGGAAAAAAAAAGAAAATTCCCCTGTAAGTTTGTAATTTTTAAATAGATTAGTACAGACTATGCCACAATTTAATTTTTTTTAACCCAAAAGGGTGTATATTGAATAGTGGAATAGAAAAAAGTGTATAAAATTGAAAATTACTCAATAGCACATGTGAACACAGCAGTGTCTTATGTCACAGTCAGCACTGCAGCAAACAGGCTATGAAGGGGAAAAAAAAAATCCCTTTTAACTTGTAGTAAATATAGCTGATGAACGCTGCACACAACTGACTGATAAAAATAGATTTTTTTTTCTCCCTCCTCCTCCTCCTCCTCAGTGGGCTCAAGTGAGGGCAAAAAAATTGTTCACTGCACCACCCCCCACACAGCAAAATCGATGTAGACTGTCCCTGCCTAATCTCCAGCCTGTCCCTAGTATGCTCAATAAGATCGTTCACTGCACCACCCCCCACACAGCAAAATTGATGTAGACTGACCCTGCCTAATCTCCAGCCTGGCCCTAAAATGCTCTAATAACTTTCCCTGCCTGCACTCCGACCTGTCCCTGCATTCTTTTCGGACACAATTTTTCACAGAATCACTGTCTGTCCCTAATCAGCAGCCAGCACATATGATGTGTGCTCTGTCCCTAAACTACAGCAGAATGACGCGGCGAGCTGGGGCTCTCGAACTTATAAAGACATGGTCACATGCTTCAGATGGCCAATCACAGCTACTAATACATTAGTAGGCATGGCTGGGATGGCTTAAGGCACACCAGTTAAACGCTTGTTGATTGGCTGTTGAAAGCCCGCCATTAAAAGCGCGCCATTACATACAAAACAGGAAATAAAATGACCGAACACGGATTTTAAACCTGAACATACAGTAAAGTTTTCGGGGTAACAAAAATCCAATTATTCGGTACGAACACAAATAATACAGTCCGTGTTCGCTCAACACTAGTCACCACCCCAGGCATGATGGGTCTGTGACATCACAAGAGGGGGGTCTCCAGGTGACAACACTGTAAAGCCGAGCCCCATAATTATATAAGAACTGTCAGACACCAGAGCTGCCAGAACAGCGGGAGCATTCCTCGGGGAAAGAAAGCTTTTTTTTTAAATCTGGTCGGCGGCGACGGCGACGACCACCATCATGATTGACCTTGAAGCTTCAACGTGGGACATTATTATTTATTTTTACTAAAGGACAAGTCAAAAACTGCCTCTTGTTTTTCTTACATTACACTTTTTTTTCGGTGAATGGTTAGTGGTTCTAAGTACACCATATTTATTTATATGGGAAGGCCACCTTTCTTAAAGGGGATTCCAGAATCTGATAAGCCCTCTACCCGCAGGGTTGTGGGGAAGAGGCCTCAAGACCCCCCCCCCCCCGCCCCAAAAGCACCCACTCATGTGGCCTTGTATGTTTCAGGAGGGGGGGCACTCACTCAGCCAACCTTTTTAAGTTTTGGTATAGGGTTTTCTCTTAAAATCCATACCAGACCCGAAAGGCCTGGTATTGATTTTTATTTTTTATTTTTTTTTGGGGGGGGGGGGAGCCCTTAAGACTCCAGTCACACTTATCTCGAAGTTGGATCAAAATCGGATTCCATTCATTAAAGTCGCATGTAAGTCAGATCGATCTCAGACCGAAGTCGCAGGGCAAAGTCGGATCAACAGTCGTATGACTTTCATGTCGCACCAGTGTGAACCAGGAGTAAAACCTAGAAGCCTATTTGTTACTACACACAGCTGCACCAGATTCTGTGTGTGCTAGCAATTCTCTTGTCTTTTTTTAAAAATTCTCTTTAACTTCGGTATTCAAAGTAACAGCATTTCACTTTATTTTTCCAATAAGTGAATTTCCCCTATTACTTTAATAACTCAAACCCAAAAAGGATATCTATGGAGACTCCAGTATTTTAACAAGTTCTGGACTGCCCCATGTACATATACTGCAGTAGGGCAGCCCAGCCGCGCAAAAGTATGTACATGATTTATGGCTTGGACCTGCTGTATGGTTCTGACCAATAGAAGAACCTCCTGTGCATGTATAATGTAAACACAGACACAGGAAATTATGCAATCTCCCCTGCTGGAGCCCTTTTCGGTTCCAGCGAGCGAGGAGAGATGATCACAGTGAGTACATAAGCACTACACTGACATCAGTACACGTAGGCACATATTTCACCCCCTGTTCACCCCCTACCAGTTAACTCTTTCGCTCCCTGTCACAGTGTCACTAAATACAGTGTACAGATATTTTATTGATCACTGCATTGGTGTCACTGGTGACCCCAGTTAGCATCAGCCGAAGTTAGCGGAAGTTAGTGTCAGTCCCAGATAGGTTTAGGGTACCCTTCATATATTCCCTAATAAAGGTTTAACCCCTTGATCACCCCCAGTTAGCCCTTTCACTCCCTGTCACAGTTTCATTAGCACAGTGTACAGATTTTGTTTCTGATCACTGTATTAGTGTCACAGATGACGCTAGTTAGCTAGTTAGCATCAGTGTCAGTCTTAATATAGCGTCAGGGTCCCGCCACATATTCCCTAATAAAGTTTTAATCCCTGATCGCCCTCCAGTTAACCCTTTCACTCCCTGCCACAGTGTCATTAGTAAAGTGTACAGATCTTTTTTCTGATCCATGTATTAGTGCCACGGGTGACGCCAGTTAGTGTCAGCATCAGCGTCAGTTAGCGTCAATCCCAGACAGCATCATATTTTAACCCTTTGATTGCCAGTAACTAGTGATCGACCTATATCGTTTTTTTTTAATGCCGATACCGATATTTTGGTCATCAGATATCGGTATCGGCCGATATTTTCGGACATGTAAAAGATTTTTTTTTCTAAAGGTACTCCTTGTGGAGGGATCTGGGGGTCTAAAAGACCCCAAACCCTTCCTCGGCACAGAAAAGCATTCAAAACGCCAAGTTCGGCTATTTTGAATGCTGTCAGTTTTTTTAATTCGGCGCCGAGTACCCGGAAGTGATGTCATGACATCACTTCCGGGTTTTTTACATGGAGACCGGCGCATGCGCACTTGCGGCAGGGATACCGCCTTCAACGGGGACACATCTTCATGCTACACTGGGTCTTCTCTTCGGCGGCGGCGGAGGTAGGTTGCCCGGGTCTCCGGTGGGACGGGAGACCCGGTGAGCCGTGGAAGGTGGCGGGAGGGGGGGGACGTCCCCTCCCGCTCCTTGTAATGACAGCCGAGCGGCTTCTCATTACAAAATAGCTGACCGTCGGCTATGTACACCGGTACCGGGGTGATGCCTCTAGCTGCTGGCATCACCCCAGGACATGCACTTTCCTAAATATCGGCAATATTGGTAACCTCAGGATCCGATTCCAATATATCGGTGAAAGTGAATATCGGCTCCTGATTAGGGTTGAGCGGACACCTAGATGTCCGTGTTCGACGGGTTCGGCCGAACTTTAAAAAAAAGTCCGGGTCCGTGTCCCGGACTTTTACCGAACTTTTCCCGGACACCGAACCCCATTGAAGTCAATGGGGACCCGAACTTTAAGGCACTAAAATGGCTCTAAAACACCAAAGGAAAGGGCTAGAGTGCTGCAAATGGCAGCAAAACGTAATTAAGAGCATGGCAAGTGCTCTGCAAACAAATGTGGATAGGGAAATAACTTAAAACAACAAAAAAAAACAGAAAAATAAAACAATGTTCTTCTTCATCTCTGAAGGACGAGGCCCATATGGAGTAGGAGGGAGGTTGAGGTGGTGGTGGATGTGGCGGTGACATAGGCGTGCGCACAGGGTGTGCTGGGTGTGCCTGGGCACACCCTAATCACCTAGGGCACATAGCATTGCCAGTGAGGAGATGGGAAAGATCTCCCTGGGACCTGCTCTGCTCTATTTCTCCTTGCCTACAGGTACATGGCCCCGATACATTACTCTCCCTGCTGGCAAACACATGCATGTGTATTTCAACTTTGGGGTGCACACCTTAATGCAATAGGCTGCGCACACCTATGGGCGGTGTAGGTGGAAGCGGCGGTGGAGGAGGACCAGGGCCGGATTAACAGCATCATGGGCTTGGTGCTGAGGATTTTGAAGGGCCTTAAGGGCCGTGCCTTGCCATGCACCCAGAGGAGGAAGGGTGCAGCCATGCATGCCTAATTCAACATGGGATGCTGTCTCTGAAGCCCATAAACACATCCATGCATCGCCAACTGTCCCTCCTTGTCCGGCCTTCACGCTGTGTGGGGAGGTTCTGAGGGTGCTGCCTGGGGAAGCGAGCATAGAAGCCAGACTTCTGTGTTTACAAGTGACAGAAGAGCGGTAACAGTGAATATGGCCAACCCGGGGCCTATATAAAAGGTAGGGGCCTGGAGCTGCAGCTCCAATAGCCCCTACATTAATCTGGCCCTGAGGAGGAGGACGAGGTAGCCAACACTGCTTCTTTTCAAAAATTTTAAATGAGGGTACACCCCAAAAGAGTGAGAAAGAGCAAAAATGGAACAATGGGTGGGTAAGGTCGGTATCCATTGCTATTCTGCATAAGGTACGGAAAAGTCCCGTGGGATCCATGCCTGGTTCATTTTAATGAACGTGAGCTTGTCCACATTGTCTCTGGACAGGCGGCTGCGCTTGTCTGTTATAACGCCCCCAGCCGTGCTAAATACCCGTTCAGATAATACACTGGCTGCAGGGCACGCCAGCACCTCCAAGGCGTAAAGGGCAAGCTCAGGCCATGTGCCCAATTTGGAGACCCAGAAGTTGAAGGGGGCAGACCCGTCATTCACTACATGTAGGCGTGTGCACACATACTGCTCCACCATGTTGGTAAAATGCTGCCTCCTGCTAAGACGTTCCATCTGAGCTGCTGGTGCTGCTGTTTGTTGTGGCGTGCTGACAAAGCTTTTCCACATTTCGGCCATGCTAACCCTGCCTTCTGAGGTGCTGGCGGTGCCCTGGTTGCGTTGGCGACCTCCTCCTCCTCCTCCTCTGCCTTGTGCTTCCACTGTGGCCCCGCTGTCAGATGGGAATGCCAGCAGCATGGCGTCTACCAGCGTGCGCTTGTACTCGCGCATCTTGCGATCGCGCTCCAGTGAGTGAATTAAGGACGGTACGTTGTCCTTGTAACGGGGATCCAGCAGCGTGGCCACCCAGTAATCAGCACAAGTTAGAATGTGGGCAACTCGGCGGTCGTTGTGGAGACACTGCAGCATGTAATCGCTCATGTGTGCCAGGCTGCCCAGAGGCGACGAAAGGCTGTCCTCTGTGGGAGGTGTATCGTCCGTGTCCTCTGTATCCCCCCAGCCACGCACCAGTGATGGCCATGAGCTGGCCTGGGTGCCACCCTGCTGTGAACATGGTTCCATCTCCTCCTCCAGCTCCTCCTCCTCCTCATCCTCCTCATCCTCCAGAACTGTGCCCCTGCTGGACAATTGCGTCCCTGGCGTTTGCGTGTGCAGGAACCCACCCTCGGAGCCCCTTGCGAATGACTGCCCTGAAAGCCTTGGAAATGTTACCTCTTCATCCTCCTCCTCCTCCTCATCCTGTGCCACATCCTCTTCCATCATCGCCCGAATTGTTTTTTCAAGGAGGCATAGAAGTGGGATAGTTAAGCTGAGAACGGCGTCATTGCCACTGGCCATGTTGGTGGAGTACTCAAAACAGCGCAACAAGGCACACAGGTCTCGCATGGAGGCCCAGTTATTGGTGGTGAAGTGGTGCTGTTCCGCAGAGCGACTCACGCGTGCGTGCTGCAGCTGAAACTCCACTATGGCCTGCTGCTGCTCGCACAGTCTTTCCAGCATGTGCAAGGTGGAGTTCCACCTTGTGGGCACGTCACATATGAGGCGGTGAGCGGGAAGGCCGAAGTTACGCTGCCAGGCGAGCAGCAGCAGGGTGAGAACGCCGAAAGTGCGCACAAACGGCCCGCACTTTCTGCAGCAGCTCTGACATATCGGGGTAGTTTTTAAGGAACCTCTGCACCACCAAATTCAGCACATGCGCCAGGCAAGGGATGTGCGTCAAACCGGCTAGGCCCAGAGCTGCTATGAGATTTCGCCCGTTATCGCACACCACCAGGCCGGGCTTGAGGCTCGCTGGCAGCAACCACTCATTTGTCTGCTGTTCCATGCTCCTCCACAACTCCTGCGCGGTGTGTGGTTTGTCCCCCAAACAGGCAAGTTGTAAAACTGCCTGCTGTCGTTTACCCCTGGCCGTGCTGAAGTTGGTGGTGAAGGTGTTACGCTGTCCGGATGAGGAGGCGGTAGAGGATGAGGAAGCGGAGTAGGAGGAGTTAGGAACAGGAGGCAAACTGAAGCGCCCTGCAATCCTCGGTGGTGGAAGGACATGCGCCAAATTGCTATCCGCCTCAGGCCCATCCGCCACTGCATTTACCCAGTGTGCCGTTAGGGAGATATAACGCCCCTGACCGTGCTTACTGGTCCACGTATCCGTAGTTAGGTGGACCTTGGCACAGATGGCGTTGCGCAGTGCACACCTGATATTTTCCCCCACTTGGTTGTGCAGGGAAGGGATGGCTTGCCTGGAAAAGTAGTGGCGGCTGGGCACGACGTACTGTGGGACAGCCACCGACATAAGGTTTTTAAAACTGTGCGTCTCCACCAGACGGAATGACAGCATTTCAAAGGCCAATAATTTTGAAATGCTGGCATTCAGGGCCAGGGATCGCGGGTGGGTAGGGGGGTACTTCCTCTTCCTCTCAAGTGTTTGGGAGATGGAAAGCTGAACGCTTCCACGGGACATTGTGGAGATGGTTGTTGGTGACCCAGGTGGTGGTGTTGCTGACAGATCGTCTGTTTGCGGGGTGGCAGGTGCCGGTATCACTACAGATGTGGCTGGAGCGGCCGAGACTGCAGCAGAAGAGGAAGCAGGATGAGCCAGAGACGTTTCTTGGTTTTGAAGGTGTGTACTCCACTGCAGCTCGTGCTTTGCACTTAGATGCCTGATCATGCAGGTTGTGCTCAGGTTGAGAAGGTTTATGCCTCGCTTCAAGCTCTGATTGCACAGGGTGCAAACCACTCGTGTCCTGTCATCAGCACATTTTCTAAAGAACTTCCACGCTAGAGAACTCCTTTGAGCTGACTTTGGTGCGCTCGTTCCCTTGCTGCGTTGGGCAGTAGCGGGCGTAGTGTCTAGGGCACGGCCGCTCCGCTTCTGCACCCTGCTCCCTCTTCTGCTGTGCTGGTGGCTCTGTGCGACCACCGCCTCTTCCTCCAAACTACTCAGGTCACCTGCATGACGTTCATTCCATGTGGGGTCGAGGACCTCATCGTCCTCCACATCATCTTCCACCCAGTCTTCACCCCTGCCCTCCTTGTCGGTCTCCACAATGCTGAACGCCGCAGCAGTTGGCACCTGCGTTTCGTCATCATCGGAGACGTGCTGCGATGATCCTTGCATGTACTCATCTTGAGAAATAAGTGGTTGGGCATCGCTGCACTCAATCTCTTCCACTTCTGGGGCAGGGCTAGGTGGATGGCCCTGGGAAACCCTGCTGACAGAGTCCTCAAAAAGAATAAGAGACTGCTGTATGGCTTGGGGCTCAGACTGCTGGCCTGATTTGCAAGGGGGTGAGGTGAAAGACGGTTGGATATTGGCTGCAGGTGCCAACTCTGACCTTTCTGCAGTAGACTGGGTGGGAGACAATGTGAAGGAACTGGAGGCACTGTCAGCAGCAAACCAATCTACTATCGCCTCAACTTGTTCTGGCCTCATCACTTCTAGGGGCGTTTGATGCCCTACCAAATACTGATGCAGGTTCTGTCGCCTACTCACACTTGAGGAAGGTGTTTCACTTGTGCGTGTAGCTGGCACAGATCGACCACGTCCTCTCCTTGCAACAGGAGCTCTACCAGCAGCACCACGACCCAGGCCACGGCCCTTATTTGACGGTCTCCTCATATTTCTGTAATTTAAGATCTTGCCCTAGAAAGGTTTTTATTGAATAGCGGAATAGGAAATATGATCCAAAAAAGTGTATGTATCTCGCACGTACAAAACCACACTAGGCCCCAATTACTATTGTTTCTACCCCTAAAAGGATGGATGAGGAGTAGGAGGAGTATGGAACAGACAGCACCCTCAAATCTTCAGAAGTATGAGATGAACCCCAAAAACTTGGAAAGGTGGATCTCACACGTACCGACACAGACTATCCCGCAATTCAATTGATCCTCAAAGGTTTTTATTGAATAGCGGAATAGGAAATATGATCAAAAAAAGTGTATGTATCTCGCACGTACACAACCACACTAGGCCCCAATTACTATTGTTTGTACCCCTAAAAGGATGGATGAGGAGTAGGAGGAGGAGTATGGAACAGGCAGCACCCTCAAATCTTCAGAAGTATGAGATGAACCCCAAAAACTTGGAAAGGTGGATCTCACACGTACCGACACAGACTATCCCGCAATTCAATTGATCCTCAAAGGTTTTTATTGAATAGCGGAATAGGAAATATGATCAAAAAAAGTGTATGTATCTCGCACGTACACAACCACACTAGGCCCCAATTACTATTGTTTGTACCCCTAAAAGGATGGTTGAGCAGTAGGAGCAGGAGTATGGAACAGGCAGCACCCTCAAATCTTCAGAAGCATGAGATGAACCCCAAAAACTTGGAAAGGTGGATCTCTCTCACACGTACCAACACAGACTATCCCCCAATTTAACTGATCCCCAAAGGTTTTTGATTAAATAGCGGAATAGAAAATATGATCCAAAAAAAGTGTATGTATATCACACGTACACAACCACACTAGGCCCCAATTACTATTGTTTGTACCCCTAAAAGGCTAGATGAGGAGTAGGGGGAGTATGGAACAGGCAGCACCCTCAAACCTTCAGAAGTATGAGATGAACCCCAACAACTTGGAAAGGTGGATCTCTCTCACACGTACCAACACAGACTATCCCCCAATTTAACTGATCCCCAAAGGTTTTTGATTAAATAGCGGAATAGAAAATATGATCCAAAAAAAGTGTATGTATATCACACGTACACAACCACACTGGGCCCCAATTACTATTGTTTGTACCCCTAAAAGGCTAGATGAGGAGTAGGGGGAGTATGGAACAGGCAGCACCCTCAAACCTTCAGAAGTATGAGATGAACCCCAACAACTTGGAAAGGTGGATCTCTCTCACACGTACCAACACAGACTATCCCCCAATTTAACTGATCCCCAAAGGTTTTTGATTAAATAGCGGAATAGAAAATATGATCCAAAAAAAGTGTATGTATATCACACGTACACAACCACACTAGGCCCCAATTACTATTGTTTGTACCCCTAAAAGGCTAGATGAGGAGTAGGGGGGGTATGGAAAAGGCAGCACCCTCAAACCTTCAGAAGTATGAGATGAACCCCAACAACTTGGAAAGGTGGATCTCTCTCACACGTACCAACACAGACTATCCCCCAATTTAACTGATCCCCAAAGGTTTTTGATTAAATAGCGGAATAGAAAATATGATCCAAAAAAAGTGTATGTATATCACACGTACACAACCACACTAGGCCCCAATTACTATTGTTTGTACCCCTAAAAGGCTAGATGAGGAGTAGGGGGAGTATGGAACAGGCAGCACCCTCAAACCTTCAGAAGTATGAGATGAACCCCAACAACTTGGAAAGGTGGATCTCTCTCACACGTACCAACACAGACTATCCCCCAATTTAACTGATCCCCAAAGGTTTTTGATTAAATAGCGGAATAGAAAATATGATCCAAAAAAAGTGTATGTATATCACACGTACACAACCACACTAGGCCCCAATTACTATTGTTTGTACCCCTAAAAGGCTAGATGAGGAGTAGGGGGGGTATGGAACAGGCAGCACCCTCAAATCTTCAGAAGTATGAGATGAACCCCAAAAACTTGGAAAGGTGGATCTCTCTCACACGTACCAACACAGACTATCCCCCAATTTAACTGATCCCCAAAGGTTTTTGATTAAATAGCGGAATAGAAAATATGATCCAAAAAAAGTGTATGTATATCACACGTACACAACCACACTAGGCCCCAATTACTATTGTTTGTACCCCTAAAAGGCTAGATGAGGAGTAGGGGGAGTATGGAACAGGCAGCACCCTCAAACCTTCAGAAGTATGAGATGAACCCCAACAACTTGGAAAGGTGGATCTCTCTCACACGTACCAACACAGACTATCCCCCAATTTAACTGATCCCCAAAGGTTTTTGATTAAATAGCGGAATAGAAAATATGATCCAAAAAAAGTGTATGTATATCACACGTACACAACCACACTGGGCCCCAATTACTATTGTTTGTACCCCTAAAAGGCTAGATGAGGAGTAGGGGGAGTATGGAACAGGCAGCACCCTCAAACCTTCAGAAGTATGAGATGAACCCCAACAACTTGGAAAGGTGGATCTCTCTCACACGTACCAACACAGACTATCCCCCAATTTAACTGATCCCCAAAGGTTTTTGATTAAATAGCGGAATAGAAAATATGATCCAAAAAAAGTGTATGTATATCACACGTACACAACCACACTGGGCCCCAATTACTATTGTTTGTACCCCTAAAAGGCTAGATGAGGAGTAGGGGGAGTATGGAACAGGCAGCACCCTCAAACCTTCAGAAGTATGAGATGAACCCCAACAACTTGGAAAGGTGGATCTCTCTCACACGTACCAACACAGACTATCCCCCAATTTAACTGATCCCCAAAGGTTTTTGATTAAATAGCGGAATAGAAAATATGATCCAAAAAAAGTGTATGTATATCACACGTACACAACCACACTAGGCCCCAATTACTATTGTTTGTACCCCTAAAAGGCTAGATGAGGAGTAGGGGGGGTATGGAACAGGCAGCACCCTCAAACCTTCAGAAGTATGAGATGAACCCCAACAACTTGGAAAGGTGGATCTCTCTCACACGTACCAACACAGACTATCCCCCAATTTAACTGATCCCCAAAGGTTTTTGATTAAATAGCGGAATAGAAAATATGATCCAAAAAAAGTGTATGTATATCACACGTACACAACCACACTAGGCCCCAATTACTATTGTTTGTACCCCTAAAAGGCTAGATGAGGAGTAGGGGGAGTATGGAACAGGCAGCACCCTCAAACCTTCAGAAGTATGAGATGAACCCCAACAACTTGGAAAGGTGGATCTCTCTCACACGTACCAACACAGACTATCCCCCAATTTAACTGATCCCCAAAGGTTTTTGATTAAATAGCGGAATAGAAAATATGATCCAAAAAAAGTGTATGTATATCACACGTACACAACCACACTGGGCCCCAATTACTATTGTTTGTACCCCTAAAAGGCTAGATGAGGAGTAGGGGGGGTATGGAACAGGCAGCACCCTCAAACCTTCAGAAGTATGAGATGAACCCCAACAACTTGGAAAGGTGGATCTCTCTCACACGTACCAACACAGACTATCCCCCAATTTAACTGATCCCCAAAGGTTTTTGATTAAATAGCGGAATAGAAAATATGATCCAAAAAAAGTGTATGTATATCACACGTACACAACCACACTAGGCCCCAATTACTATTGTTTGTACCCCTAAAAGGCTAGATGAGGAGTAGGGGGGGTATGGAACAGGCAGCACCCTCAAACCTTCAGAAGTATGAGATGAACCCCAACAACTTGGAAAGGTGGATTTCTCTCACACGTACCAACACAGACTATCCCCCAATTTAACTGATCCCCAAAGGTTTTTGATTAAATAGCGGAATAGAAAATATGATCCAAAAAAAGTGTATGTATATCACACGTACACAACCACACTAGGCCCCAATTACTATTGTTTGTACCCCTAAAAGGCTAGGAGTAGGGGGAGTATGGAACAGGCAGCACCCTCAAACCTTCAGAAGTATGAGATGAACCCCAACAACTTGGAAAGGTGGATCTCTCTCACACGTACCAACACAGACTATCCCCCAATTTAACTGATCCCCAAAGGTTTTTGATTAAATAGCGGAATAGAAAATATGATCCAAAAAAAGTGTATGTATATCACACGTACACAACCACACTAGGCCCCAATTACTATTGTTTGTACCCCAAAAAGGCTAGATGAGGAGTAGGGGGAGTATGGAACAGGCAGCACCCTCAAACCTTCAGAAGTATGAGATGAACCCCAACAACTTGGAAAGGTGGATCTCTCTCACACGTACCAACACAGACTATCCCCCAATTTAACTGATCCCCAAAGGTTTTTGATTAAATAGCGGAATAGAAAATATGATCCAAAAAAAGTGTATGTATATCACACGTACACAACCACACTAGGCCCCAATTACTATTGTTTGTACCCCTAAAAGGCTAGATGAGGAGTAGGGGGGGTATGGAACAGGCAGCACCCTCAAACCTTCAGAAGTATGAGATGAACCCCAACAACTTGGAAAGGTGGATCTCTCTCACACGTACCAACACAGACTATCCCCCAATTTAACTGATCCCCAAAGGTTTTTGATTAAATAGCGGAATAGAAAATATGATCCAAAAAAAGTGTATGTATATCACACGTACACAACCACACTAGGCCCCAATTACTATTGTTTGTACCCCTAAAAGGCTAGGAGTAGGGGGAGTATGGAACAGGCAGCACCCTCAAACCTTCAGAAGTATGAGATGAACCCCAACAACTTGGAAAGGTGGATCTCTCTAACACGTACCAACACAGACTATCCCCCAATTTAACTGATCCCCAAAGGTTTTTGATTAAATAGCGGAATAGAAAATATGATCCAAAAAAAGTGTATGTATATCACACGTACACAACCACACTAGGCCCCAATTACTATTGTTTGTACCCCTAAAAGGCTAGGAGTAGGGGGAGTATGGAACAGGCAGCACCCTCAAACCTTCAGAAGTATGAGATGAACCCCAACAACTTGGAAAGGTGGATCTCTCTCACACGTACCAACACAGACTATCCCCCAATTTAACTGATCCCCAAAGGTTTTTGATTAAATAGCGGAATAGAAAATATGATCCAAAAAAAGTGTATGTATATCACACGTACACAACCACACTAGGCCCCAATTACTATTGTTTGTACCCCTAAAAGGCTAGGAGTAGGGGGAGTATGGAACAGGCAGCACCCTCAAACCTTCAGAAGTATGAGATGAACCCCAACAACTTGGAAAGGTGGATCTCTCTCACACGTACCAACACAGACTATCCCCCAATTTAACTGATCCCCAAAGGTTTTTGATTAAATAGCGGAATAGAAAATATGATCCAAAAAAAGTGTATGTATATCACACGTACACAACCACACTAGGCCCCAATTACTATTGTTTGTACCCCTAAAAGGCTAGATGAGGAGTAGGGGGAGTATGGAACAGGCAGCACCCTCAAACCTTCAGAAGTATGAGATGAACCCCAACAACTTGGAAAGGTGGATCTCTCTCACACGTACCAACACAGACTATCCCCCAATTTAACTGATCCCCAAAGGTTTTTGATTAAATAGCGGAATAGAAAATATGATCCAAAAAAAGTGTATGTATATCACACGTACACAACCACACTAGGCCCCAATTACTATTGTTTGTACCCCTAAAAGGCTAGATGAGGAGTAGGGGGGGTATGGAACAGGCAGCACCCTCAAATCTTCAGAAGTATGAGATGAACCCCAAAAACTTGGAAAGGTGGATCTCTCTCACACGTACCAACACAGACTATCCCCCAATTTAACTGATCCCCAAAGGTTTTTGATTAAATAGCGGAATAGAAAATATGATCCAAAAAAAGTGTATGTATATCACACGTACACAACCACACTAGGCCCCAATTACTATTGTTTGTACCCCTAAAAGGCTAGATGAGGAGTAGGGGGAGTATGGAACAGGCAGCACCCTCAAACCTTCAGAAGTATGAGATGAACCCCAACAACTTGGAAAGGTGGATCTCTCTCACACGTACCAACACAGACTATCCCCCAATTTAACTGATCCCCAAAGGTTTTTGATTAAATAGCGGAATAGAAAATATGATCCAAAAAAAGTGTATGTATATCACACGTACACAACCACACTAGGCCCCAATTACTATTGTTTGTACCCCTAAAAGGCTAGATGAGGAGTAGGGGGAGTATGGAACAGGCAGCACCCTCAAACCTTCAGAAGTATGAGATGAACCCCAACAACTTGGAAAGGTGGATCTCTCTCACACGTACCAACACAGACTATCCCCCAATTTAACTGATCCCCAAAGGTTTTTGATTAAATAGCGGAATAGAAAATATGATCCAAAAAAAGTGTATGTATATCACACGTACACAACCACACTAGGCCCCAATTACTATTGTTTGTACCCCTAAAAGGCTAGATGAGGAGTAGGGGGGGTATGGAACAGGCAGCACCCTCAAATCTTCAGAAGTATGAGATGAACCCCAACAACTTGGAAAGGTGGATCTCTCTCACACGTACCAACACAGACTATCCCCCAATTTAACTGATCCCCAAAGGTTTTTGATTAAATAGCGGAATAGAAAATATGATCCAAAAAAAGTGTATGTATATCACACGTACACAACCACACTAGGCCCCAATTACTATTGTTTGTACCCCTAAAAGGCTAGATGAGGAGTAGGGGGAGTATGGAACAGGCAGCACCCTCAAACCTTCAGAAGTATGAGATGAACCCCAACAACTTGGAAAGGTGGATCTCTCTCACACGTACCAACACAGACTATCCCCCAATTTAACTGATCCCCAAAGGTTTTTGATTAAATAGCGGAATAGAAAATATGATCCAAAAAAAGTGTATGTATATCACACGTACACAACCACACTGGGCCCCAATTACTATTGTTTGTACCCCTAAAAGGCTAGATGAGGAGTAGGGGGAGTATGGAACAGGCAGCACCCTCAAACCTTCAGAAGTATGAGATGAACCCCAACAACTTGGAAAGGTGGATCTCTCTCACACGTACCAACACAGACTATCCCCCAATTTAACTGATCCCCAAAGGTTTTTGATTAAATAGCGGAATAGAAAATATGATCCAAAAAAAGTGTATGTATATCACACGTACACAACCACACTAGGCCCCAATTACTATTGTTTGTACCCCTAAAAGGCTAGATGAGGAGTAGGGGGGGTATGGAACAGGCAGCACCCTCAAACCTTCAGAAGTATGAGATGAACCCCAACAACTTGGAAAGGTGGATCTCTCTCACACGTACCAACACAGACTATCCCCCAATTTAACTGATCCCCAAAGGTTTTTGATTAAATAGCGGAATAGAAAATATGATCCAAAAAAAGTGTATGTATATCACACGTACACAACCACACTAGGCCCCAATTACTATTGTTTGTACCCCTAAAAGGCTAGGAGTAGGGGGAGTATGGAACAGGCAGCACCCTCAAACCTTCAGAAGTATGAGATGAACCCCAACAACTTGGAAAGGTGGATCTCTCTCACACGTACCAACACAGACTATCCCCCAATTTAACTGATCCCCAAAGGTTTTTGATTAAATAGCGGAATAGAAAATATGATCCAAAAAAAGTGTATGTATATCACACGTACACAACCACACTAGGCCCCAATTACTATTGTTTGTACCCCTAAAAGGCTAGATGAGGAGTAGGGGGAGTATGGAACAGGCAGCACCCTCAAACCTTCAGAAGTATGAGATGAACCCCAACAACTTGGAAAGGTGGATCTCTCTCACACGTACCAACACAGACTATCCCCCAATTTAACTGATCCCCAAAGGTTTTTGATTAAATAGCGGAATAGAAAATATGATCCAAAAAAAGTGTATGTATATCACACGTACACAACCACACTAGGCCCCAATTACTATTGTTTGTACCCCTAAAAGGCTAGATGAGGAGTAGGGGGGGTATGGAACAGGCAGCACCCTCAAACCTTCAGAAGTATGAGATGAACCCCAACAACTTGGAAAGGTGGATCTCTCTCACACGTACCAACACAGACTATCCCCCAATTTAACTGATCCCCAAAGGTTTTTGATTAAATAGCGGAATAGAAAATATGATCCAAAAAAAGTGTATGTATATCACACGTACACAACCACACTAGGCCCCAATTACTATTGTTTGTACCCCTAAAAGGCTAGGAGTAGGGGGAGTATGGAACAGGCAGCACCCTCAAACCTTCAGAAGTATGAGATGAACCCCAACAACTTGGAAAGGTGGATCTCTCTAACACGTACCAACACAGACTATCCCCCAATTTAACTGATCCCCAAAGGTTTTTGATTAAATAGCGGAATAGAAAATATGATCCAAAAAAAGTGTATGTATATCACACGTACACAACCACACTAGGCCCCAATTACTATTGTTTGTACCCCTAAAAGGCTAGGAGTAGGGGGAGTATGGAACAGGCAGCACCCTCAAACCTTCAGAAGTATGAGATGAACCCCAACAACTTGGAAAGGTGGATCTCTCTCACACGTACCAACACAGACTATCCCCCAATTTAACTGATCCCCAAAGGTTTTTGATTAAATAGCGGAATAGAAAATATGATCCAAAAAAAGTGTATGTATATCACACGTACACAACCACACTAGGCCCCAATTACTATTGTTTGTACCCCTAAAAGGCTAGGAGTAGGGGGAGTATGGAACAGGCAGCACCCTCAAACCTTCAGAAGTATGAGATGAACCCCAACAACTTGGAAAGGTGGATCTCTCTCACACGTACCAACACAGACTATCCCCCAATTTAACTGATCCCCAAAGGTTTTTGATTAAATAGCGGAATAGAAAATATGATCCAAAAAAAGTGTATGTATATCACACGTACACAACCACACTAGGCCCCAATTACTATTGTTTGTACCCCTAAAAGGCTAGATGAGGAGTAGGGGGGGTATGGAACAGGCAGCACCCTCAAATCTTCAGAAGTATGAGATGAACCCCAAAAACTTGGAAAGGTGGATCTCTCTCACACGTACCAACACAGACTATCCCCCAATTTAACTGATCCCCAAAGGTTTTTGATTAAATAGCGGAATAGAAAATATGATCCAAAAAAAGTGTATGTATATCACACGTACACAACCACACTAGGCCCCAATTACTATTGTTTGTACCCCTAAAAGGCTAGATGAGGAGTAGGGGGAGTATGGAACAGGCAGCACCCTCAAACCTTCAGAAGTATGAGATGAACCCCAACAACTTGGAAAGGTGGATCTCTCTCACACGTACCAACACAGACTATCCCCCAATTTAACTGATCCCCAAAGGTTTTTGATTAAATAGCGGAATAGAAAATATGATCCAAAAAAAGTGTATGTATATCACACGTACACAACCACACTAGGCCCCAATTACTATTGTTTGTACCCCTAAAAGGCTAGGAGTAGGGGGAGTATGGAACAGGCAGCACCCTCAAACCTTCAGAAGTATGAGATGAACCCCAACAACTTGGAAAGGTGGATCTCTCTCACACGTACCAACACAGACTATCCCCCAATTTAACTGATCCCCAAAGGTTTTTGATTAAATAGCGGAATAGAAAATATGATCCAAAAAAAGTGTATGTATATCACACGTACACAACCACACTAGGCCCCAATTACTATTGTTTGTACCCCTAAAAGGCTAGGAGTAGGGGGAGTATGGAACAGGCAGCACCCTCAAACCTTCAGAAGTATGAGATGAACCCCAACAACTTGGAAAGGTGGATCTCTCTCACACGTACCAACACAGACTATCCCCCAATTTAACTGATCCCCAAAGGTTTTTGATTAAATAGCGGAATAGAAAATATGATCCAAAAAAAGTGTATGTATATCACACGTACACAACCACACTAGGCCCCAATTACTATTGTTTGTACCCCTAAAAGGCTAGATGAGGAGTAGGGGGAGTATGGAACAGGCAGCACCCTCAAATCTTCAGAAGTATGAGATTGTGTTCACTGTACCCCACAAAGATTGAGTTCACTGCACCCCACAATGATTGTGTTCACTGCACCCCACAAAGATTGTGTTCACTGCACCTCACAAAGATTGTGTTCACTGTACCCCCCAAAGATTGTGTTCACTGCACCCCACAAAGATTCTGTTCACTGTACCCCACAAAGATTGTGTTCACTGCACCCTAAAAGGATGTTGTTCACTGCACCCCACAAAGATTGTGTTCACTGCACCCTAAAAGGATGTTGTTCACTGCACCCCAAAAAGATTGTGTTCACTGTACCCCCCCAAAGATTGTGTTCACTGCACCCCACAAAGATTGTGTTCACTGCACCCCAAAAAGATTGTGTTCACTGTACCCCCCAAAGATTGTGTTCACTGTACCCCCCAAAAATTGTGTTCACTGCACCCCAAAAAGATTGTGTTCACTGTACCCCCCCAAAGATTGTGTTCACTGCACCCCACAAAGATTCTGTTCACTGCACCCCACAAAGGATTTTGTTCACTGCACCCCAAAAAGATTGTGTTCACTGCACCCCAAAAAGGATTTTGATCACTGCACCCCAAAAAGGATGTTGTTCACTGCACCCCAAAAATGATTTTGTTCACTCCACCCCAAAAAGATTGTGTTCACTGCACCCCACAAAGATTGTGTTCACTGCACCCCAAAAAGATTGTGTTCACTGCACCCCACAAAGATTCTGTTCACTGTACCCCACAAAGATTGTGTTCACTGCACCCCAAAAAGATTGTGTTCACTGCACCCCAAAAAGGATGTTGTTCACTGCACCCCAAAAAGGATGTTGTTCACTCCACCCCAAAAAGATTGTGTTCACTGCACCCCACAAAGATTGTGTTCACTGCACCCCAAAAAGATTGTGTTCACTGCACCCCAAAAAGGATTTTGTTCACTGCACCCCAAAAAGGATGTTGTTCACTCCACCCCAAAAAGATTGTGTTCACTGCACCCCAAAAAGATTGTGTTCACTGCACCCCACAAAGGATTTTGTTCACTGCACCCCAAAAAGATTGTGTTCACTGCACCCCAAAAAGGATGTTGTTCACTGCACCCCAAAAAGGATTTTGTTCACTGCACCCCAAAAAGATTGTGTTCACTGCACCCCACAAAGGATTTTGTTCACTGCACCCCACAAAGGATTTTGTTCACTGCACCCCACAAAGATTGTGTTCACTGCACACCAAAAAGGATTGTGTTCACTGCACCCCAAAAAGATTTTGTTCACTGCACCCCAAAAAGATTGTGTTCACTGCAGCCCAAAAAGATTGTGTTCACTGCAGCCCAAAAAGATTGTGTTCACTGCAGCCCAAAAAGATTGTGTTCACTGCAGCCCAAAAAGATTGTGTTCACTGCAGCTCACACACAGAAAAATGGATGTGGATCACTGACACCTGCCTATCTCCAATCCCACACCACACAGCAATATCGATTGTAGTTTGTAGAACACAGTTTCCCTAAAATTCAGCAGACTCTGTCCCTAACAGGATTGAGAAGAGATCGTAGATCAGGATTGAGTGCAGATTCACCCCACCCCCCACACAGCAATATCGATTGTAGTTTGTAGAAGACACTGACCCTATAATTCAGCAGACTCTATCCCTAAAATGCCTACAACTCGCCCTGCCTAAACACTCCGACCTGTCCCTCAATTCTATCCGGACACAAATGGTTTTTTCCTGCCTATCTTTCCCTAATCAGCAGCCAGCACATTGATGTGTGCTCTGTCCCTTAGCTAAGCAGCAGAATGACGCTGCTGCGGCGGCTGCCTCGAACTTATAAAGACTTGGTCACATGCTTCAGACGGCCAATCACAGCTACTAAGACATTTGCAGGCATGGCTGGGATGGCTTAAGGCACACCAGTTAAACGATTGTTGATTGGCTGTTGAAAGCCCGCCATGAAAAGAGCGCCAAAGCATGCAAAACCCGGAAATAAAACGACCGAACACGGATTTTTACCCGAACATACAGTAAAGTGTCCGTGTCCGTGTTCGGGTAAAAAAAATCCAATTATTCGGTACGAACACGAATAATACAGTCCGTGTTCGCTCAACACTACTCCTGATATATCGGTGTTGCCGATAATCGGTCCATCTCTACCAGTAACACTAACGCAAACTATATACCTCCATTACTATTGATTTGATCAGAACTATACTAGCGTCCCTAATAGTATAGTGTTCCCAAAACGTGGCATTAGTAGGATCAGCCCTGACACCTGCCAGCACCTGTGTTTAGAGGTGTACCGAACTGTTCGCCGGCGGACAGTTCCCGGCGAACTTAGCATGTTCGGGTTCGCCGCTGCGGGCGAACATATGCGATGTTCGGTCCGCCCCCCATAATACATCATTGAGGCAAACTTTGACCCTGAACTTTACAGTCAGCAGGCACATTTCCAGCCAATCAGCATACCTCCCTCCCACACCCTCCCAACTCCTATAAATAAGCAAGGGCAGCATCCATCTTAGATCATTCTGAAGCAGTGTGTGTAGTGAGAGCAGGGAGAGCTGCTGCTGCTGCTGCTGTTAAGCTAGGGACAGTTAGTCAGTGTTCCTGGTCTTGCAGTGTTCTTGGTCCACTACTGCTGTAAGGACAGCACCCCAAAAAGCCCTTCTAAGGGCTGGTATTTGTGTAATTTTATATATATATATATATATATATATATATATATATATATATATATATATATATATATATATATATATATATATCTAGCGTCCCCAAAAGCCCTTTTAAGGGCTGGTAATTGAGGATTTTTTTTTTATTTATATATATATACATATATATATATCTAGTGTCCCCAAAAGCCCTTTTAAGGGCTGGTAAGGTAATAGAGTTTTTTCTTTATATATATATATATATATATATATATATATATATATATTGTACACTGCAGTTGCCTGCCCGCTGTGTGTGAGAGGCCACAGACCTACCACAGACTGTACTGTGTGCACACCACACTCATTTCGGGTGGCACAGGCACAGTACCTTGCATTTTAAAAAATATTTTTTTTTTCCTCTGTCATAATTGCAGTGAGTGCTGTGTCAGGTCCACAGAGTGCACTGTACCCACTGCAGTGCACTGCCCACCACTGATATATATACGGTGGCACAGCATCTTGTTGCAAATTGAAAAAAAAAAATATTTTTTATTATTGCAGTTGCCTGGGCTGCCAGTGACTGTCAGGTCCACAGAGTGTACTGTGCCCACTGCAGTGCCACTGTGTGCCCACCCACCACTGATATATAAGGTGGCACAGCAGCTTGCAAAGTAAAAAAAATATATATATATTTTTTAATTGCAGTTGCCTGGGTGCCAGTGACTGCTGTCAGGTCCACAGAGAGTGTACTGTGCCACTGCCCACCCACCACTGATATATAAGGTGGCACAGCAGCTTGCAAAGTAAAAAAATATATATATTTTTTTTAATTGCAGTTGCCTGGGTGCCAGTGACTGCTGTCAGGTCCACAGAGAGTGTACTGTGCCACTGCCCACCCACCACTGATATATAAGGTGGCACAGCAGCTTGCAAAGTAAAAAAAATATATATATATTTTTTAATTGCAGTTGCCTGGGTGCCAGTGACTGCTGTCAGGTCCACAGAGAGTGTACTGTGCCACTGCCCACCCACCACTGATATATAAGGTGGCACAGCAGCTTGCAAAGTAAAAAAATATATATATATTTTTTAATTGCAGTTGTCTGGGTGCCAGTGACTGCTGTCAGGTCCACAGAGAGTGTACTGTGCCACTGCCCACCCACCACTGATATATAAGGTGGCACAGCAGCTTGCAAAGTAAAAAAATATATATATATTTTTTAATTGCAGTTGCCTGGGTGCCAGTGACTGCTGTCAGGTCCACAGAGAGTGTACTGTGCCACTGCCCACCCACCACTGATATACAAGATGGCACAGCAGCTTGCAAAGTAAAAAAAAAAAATATATATTTTTTAATTGCAGTTGCCTGGGTGCCAGTGACTGCTGTCAGGTCCACAGAGAGTGTACTGTGCCACTGCCCACCCACCACTGATATATAAGGTGGCACAGCAGCTTGCAAAGTAAAAAAAAATATATTTTTTTTATAATTGCAGTTGCCTGGGTGCCAGTGACTGTCAGGTCCACAGAGTGTACTGTACCCACTGCCCAACACTCCTATAGGGTGGCACAGCACCTTGCACTCATAGAACAACACATTAAAAAAAAAAATGACAGGCAGAGGCAGGCCACCCCGCAAGGGCCGTCGTGGTCGTGGTGCTGTGATTTCCTTAGGCCCTAGAATAATGCCCAGTGTTCAGAGGCCACCACAGACCCTGAACTCAAAAAATTCTGAGGACATAGTTGACTGGCTTACACAGGACACCCAATCGTCTACAGCTTCCGCTCGGAACCTTAATGCACCATCCTCCTCCAGCTCAGCTTCGGGCACCTCTCAATTTACCACTCGCCAGCCCGCCGGCACCACCACCAACACTAGCACCACAGCCGCTTCACTTGATCCGTCAGAGGAGTTATTTTCACATCAGTTGGAAGAAATAAGTGATGCGCAACTATTAGTGCCAGAGGATGTAGATAATGGGGATATGTCTCAGTCAGGCAGCATTATACACATGGACGTACATTGTGATGATGATGATGATGTTGTACCTGCTGCTGCTGCCTTTGCTGAGTTGTCAAGTGAAGCGGCTGATGATGACGATGTGTCTGTGGATGTCACCTGGGTGCCTGCTCGAAGAGCAGAAGAAGAGGGAGAAAGTTCAGATGGGGAGACAGAGAGGAGGAGGAGACGAGTTGGAAGCAGGGGGAGGAGGTCATCGCAAGGAGCTAGTGGCGCAGTCAGACAGCATGTAGATTCGGCACCCGGGGTCAGCCAGACAGCACGCCAATCAACGCAAGCTGGTACCACCACCAGAATGCCGTCCTTGCAAAGCTCAGCAGTGTGGCATTTTTTTTGTGTGTCTGCCTCTGATATCAGCGATGCCATTTGTAACCTGTGCCAAAAGAAACTGAGTCGTGGGAAGTCCAACACCCACCTAGGTACAACTGCTTTGCGAAGGCACATGATCTCACATCACAAACGCCTATGGGATCAACACATGAGTAAAAGCAGCACACAAACTGAAAGCCACCATCCTCCTCCTGGTCCAGCATCTTCAGCCATGTCAACCACTGCTGTCCTCCATGCCCCCTATCAACAACCCGCCCCTCCGCCTCTCACCTTCAGCAGTTCCTGCTCACCTGCCCACAGTCAGGTGTCTGTCAAGGAAATGTTTGAGCATAAGAAGCCAATCTCACAGAGTCACCCCCTTGCCCGGCGTCTGACAACTGACTTGTCGGAACTCTTAGCCCGCCAGCTTTTACCATACAAGCTGGTGGAGTCTGAGGCCTTCAAAAAATTTGTCGCTATTGGGACACCGCAGTGGAAGGTACCCGGCCGAAATTATTTTTCACAAAAGGCAATCCCCAACCTGTACTCTATTGTGGAAAAGGAAATCATGTCACGTCTGGCACACAGTGTTGGGGCAAGGGTCCATCTGACCACTGATAGCTGGTCTGCAAAGCACGGTCAGGGCAGGTATATAACTTACACTGCGCATTGGGTAAACCTGCTGGTGGCTGCCAAGCATGGAATGCGTGGCTCTGCTGCAGAGGAGTTGGTGACACCGCCCCGACTTGCAGGCAGGCCTGCTGCCACCTCCTCTACTCCTCCTACCCCATCCTCTTTGCTAACCTCCTCGGCTGAGTCCTCTTCTGCTGTTGCGTCTTGCTCCACACCAACTGCACCCCCCCAGCTCCCCAGGGGCTATTCCACATGCCGGATACGACAGTGTCACGCTGTCTTGGGGTTGACTTGCCTGAAAGCAGAGAGTGACACCGGACCAGCACTACTATCCGCCCTGAACGCACAGGTGGATCAGTGGCTGACCCCGCACCAACTGGAGATCGGCAAAGTGGTGTGTGACAACGGAAGCAATTTGTTGGCGGCATTGAATTTGGGCAAGTTGACACATGTGCCGTGCATGGCACATGTGTTGAATCTGATTGTGCAACGCTTTGTGCAGAAGTACCCAGGCTTACAGGACGTCCTCAAGCAGGCCAGGAAGGTGTGTGGCCATTTCAGGCGTTCCTACACGGCCATGGCGCACTTTGCAGATATTCAGCGGCGAAACAACATGCCAGTGAGGCGCTTGATTTGCGACAGCCCGACACGTTGGAATTCAACACTGCTAATTTTCGACCGCCTGCTCCAACAAGAAAAAGCGGTCAACGAGTATTTGTATGACCGGGGTGCTAGGACAGCCTCTGCGGAGCTGGGTATTTTTTTGCCACGTTACTGGACGCTCATGCGCAATGCCTGTAGGCTCATGCGTCCTTTTGAGGAGGTGACAAACCTAGTGAGTCGCACCGAAGGCACCATCAGCGACATCATCCCATATGTTTTTTTCCTGGAGCGTGCCCTGCGAAGAGTGCTGGATCAGGCCGTAGATGAGCGTGAAGAGGAAGAGTTGTGGTCACGATCACCACCACCAGAAACAGCCTTACCATCGCTTGCTGGACCTGCGGCAACACTGGAAGAGAAGTGTGAGGAAGAGGAGTCAGAGGAGGAATGTGGCTTTGAGGAGGAGGAACACCAACCACAGCAGGCATCCCAGGGTGCTCATTGTCACCTATCTGGTACCCGTGGTGTTGTACGTGGCTGGGGGGAAGAACACACCTTCAATGACATCAGTGAGGACGAGGAATTGGACATGAGTAGCTCGGCATCCAACCTTGTGCAAATGGGGTCTTTCATGCTGTCATGCCTGTTGAGGGACCCTCGTATAAAAAGGCTGAAGGAGAACGACCTGTACTGGGTGGCCAGGCTACTAGACCCCCGGTATAAGCAGAAAGTCTCTGATATGTTACCCAATTACCGGCAGTCGCAAAGGATGCAGCAGCTACAAAATAAATTGAAAAGTATGCTTTACACAGCATATAAGGGTGATGTCACAGCACAACGGGAAATCAACAGGGGAAGAGGTGAAAGTAATCCTCCTCCTACCACCACAACCACGCCGGCAAGGACAGGACGCTTTACAGACGTCTTGTTGATGGAGGACATGCGGAGCTTTTTTAGTCCTACGCATCGCCACAGCCCTTCGGGGTCCACCCTCAGAGAACGACTCGACCGTCAGGTAGTGTATTGTTCCGGTACCTTTGGTACCCTAAATTACTCTTTTCACAAGTGTATGCGCCCCACCATTCTCTTTTGGAAAGGTGCGCATACACCTTTAAGACTGAAGCTGTCATCACTCAGCGCCGGACTAGATGGCTATTTAAATCGCCGGTTCTCACTCACATGTGTTCGTTCAAACACCCTTACCTGGATGCTAACTTGGCTTGAAGCTTTCGTGCTTGCAAGCATACCTCGCTGACGGAACCTCGCTGCGCTGATCCCTGCATCCCGCTTCCGGATCATCCGCTCCTCCTGAACCAACCTTCGGCTGTATTGCTATTAGTGCTAAGTACCCCGCAGGGGAACCCTCTATAAACTTATACTAAGCTTACACTATCTAGCTCTGCATAGTAAAGACTATTTATCACATCTGCATATCTAGATTGCTAGCTCTTAAGACTACTGCTACTTATTCCTGCACTGGGTTGATCACTCTTGTATGTCCACCTGCTACTCTGTCATCTGCTACCATACATGATTGCTAAACCTACCTGCATCCATCTGCTACTGTCTTACCTTCAAGTGTCTGTCACCTACCACCTCCACTCAACCTGTCTCTTAAATCTTCATCACTGTGTTACTACATACATAAAGTCACTCTAGGAACCAACTTGTTGAGTGTGTGTATTTACTAGCTGAATTAAGACCTTCCACACATGATGAGTCATTGAGGTTGGGAATGGTATCTCAGCATCTCTCTTACATGACTACTGAAGTGGAATATTTCTGCAGCTGAAAATCCACACCATACATGAAACGCAGGAGCGTTACAGATTGAACGAACCTACAAATGGATTCAGCAGAAATAACCACTCAGGTGACACAATTAAAACAGCAAGTAACTGCGTTAATACACGCACTTGCTGAATTAAAAGAAGACAATCAGGCTCTGTCGCAGCAGGTAATTAGACTGACACAACTTACCTCTGCTCAGTCCCCTGAACCCAAGATATAATCCCCCTTTGGTATTTACAGGCGATCGCAAAAAATTTCGCGAATTTAAAAAAGCATGTGAGTTACTTTTTTTGCTAAAACCTCGCACCTACCTTACTGATCACATTAAGGTTTGTACTATTATTTCTTACCTAACAGGCGATCCTCGAGCCTGGGCAGACTCTCTTTTTGAGAAAAACGACCAGCTTCTCAACTCCTATGCCTTGTTCCTAGCAGAACTCACTAGCCTATATGATGACCCCAATAGGCAGAGTACTGCCGATCTTCAATTAAGATCCTTGAAACAAGGAAGGAGGCCTGTAGAAGACTTTGTCGCGGAATTCAAGAGATGGACCCTTGATTCAGAATGGAATGATGCATCTCTAAAAACCCAATTTAGGCTTGGCCTATCAGAAGCCGTTAAGGACGAACTCGCCCGAGCGGATCTACCAAAAACCCTGGATGCATTAATACAACTCAGTATTACCATAGATAGAAGACTACGAGAAAGAAAGGCTGAGAAAATGGGAATGCCATTATCCGTTTCCTCTCGGATTCCGGCCGTTAACCCCGTTCCTATGGAGGTAGGAACCATACGCCCACCGCTATCAACTATGGAAAAAGCCAAAAGACGATATGAAAATCTCTGCTTGTACTGTGCATCCCCGGATCACAAGATAAATGTCTGTCCCCTAGTCAACAAAAAGAAGGGTGAGTGTTCACATGTCCTCCTAGGAGGACTGACAACTTCATTCACTAACCCTTACATTTTTGTTTGTTTGACATTACAGTGGGACCAGAACAGGATTACTACTAAGGCCATGATTGACACAGGATCTTGTGGAAATTATATTGATATATGTTTTGCTGCTTCAAATAAAATTCCTATTATTTCTAAACTTAAACCTGTCTCAGTAAGTCTTATTACCGGTGTTCCGTTATCCTCTGGTCCAATCACCGATCAGACACAAGCACTTCTAGTCACTATTAACGAGTCTCATAGGGAGACTACTACCTTCGATTTAATACCTTCACCCCACTTTCCCATTGTGTTGGGACTTCCCTGGTTACACACACACCAACCAACCATAGATTGGAAGGAACGGTCCTTGGCCTTCCTCTCTTGCTATTGCGAGGATACGTGTAACCTCCCGTCTTCCGGGAAGATTCTGTCTATGGTGACAGATGAGATTGCACCACTATGTTATCAGGATCTTTCTGAGGTTTTTCTTGAGAAAAATGCTCAAGCATTACCTCCTCATCGAGACTATGATTGTAGCATTGATCTACTCCCAAATAGCAAATTGCCGTTCGGTCATGTTTATCCTCTTTCACAGGATGAACTTTCCCATCTCAAAACCTATTTGGATGAGAATTTGGAAAAAGGTTTTATTAGACCTTCCACTTCTTCCACAGCAGCAGGACTCTTTTTTGTTCGCAATAAGGACTCAAGTCTCAGACCTATCATCGACTACAGGAAATTGAATGCTATCACAATAAAAGATCGCTATCCTCTACCGCTTATCCCTGAGCTCATTGAGCAGGTGCGTGGAGCTACCTATTTTTCAAAATTGGACCTGAAAGGAGCATACAATCTCATTCGAATCCGTGATGGAGACGAGTGGAAGACTGCATTCAGAACCAGATACGGATTGTTTGAATATCTTGTGATGCCATTCGGGCTATGCAACGCCCCTGCAGTTTTCCAACGATTTATAAACGATATTTTTAAAGACTTACTAGATGTCTGTGTTGTGGTATATCTGGACGATATACTTATATATTCACGATCCCTGTCTGAACACATAAGACATGTAAGACTTCTTGTACTATCGAGATTGCTTGCACATAACCTTTATGTGAAACTGAAGAAATGCTTATTTCATAAAGACGAGGTAATCTTTCTAGGCTACATCATATCCAAAACAGGAATCGAGATGGACATGAGTAAAATATCCTGCATTCAGGATTGGCCTACACCAACCACACGCAAGGCGCTACAGCGATTCCTGGGATTTTCAAATTTCTACAGGAAGTTCATTAAAAACTTTTCTGCTATTGTGAGACCCCTCACACAGCTCACTAGCATAGAAAAAACATTCAAATGGTCAGAAGAAGCCAATAAAGCTTTTCACTTGTTAAAGACAAGGTTTACTTCCGCTCCCATATTACGCCATCCAGACCCATCCCTCCAATACATTCTGGAGGTAGATGCGTCAAACATGGCAGTAGGAGCAATACTCTCCCAACGACCAACCCACACTTCACCACTTCATCCAGTCGCCTTTTTTTCTAAATCCCTAAGCAGTCCCGAGATAAATTACCCCGTGGGTGAAAAGGAACTGCTTGCTATAAAATTGGCTCTGGAGAATTGGCGACATTTACTCGAAGGCACCCAATTACCAATAATAATATACACGGACCATAAAAACCTCCAATATCTTCAGACTAGCAAGACTCTCTCGCACCGACAGGTACGATGGTCACTATTCTTTCTAAGGTTTAACTTCCTAATGACTTACACACCTGCAGATAAGAACAAAAAGGCGGATGCACTATCACGACTAACTGAAGAAAACTACTTTGTAATCCCTTCCGTTCCTATAATACCTCACAAACGCATTATTGGAGTTGTCCGTTCCTTGAAGGAAGAGGTTTTGCATGGTATAAGTTTGGATTCACCCCCACTACAACTAAATACTGATGCAGAAGGCTTCCTCTACTACAACGACAAACTTTACATACCACCTACCCTACGCACCAAGATCTTGGAATTATCTCATGATGTGCCTATGGCAGGACATATGGGTATGACAAAGACTCTTAATTTGATTTCCCGGCAATTCTGGTGGCCTGACATGAAAACATCTATACAAAAATTCGTCTCTTCATGCAATGTCTGTGCCAGGTCCAAAATTGACACTACGAGACCTTTCGGTCTACTATGCAGTCTACCAATACCCCAAACTCCATGGGAAGTTTTGTCCTTGGACTTCATCGTAGAATTGCCTCTTTCCAAAGGATTTAATACCATCTTGGTGTCAGTGGACCATCTGACAAAGATGGCACATTTCATTGCTATTCGCAGACTACCTTCGTCCAAACAAACGGCAGAACTCCTGATGAAACATGTCTTTAGATTACATGGTATCCCAAAAACTCTCCTGTCTGACCGTGGATCCCAATTTATTTCTAAGTTCTGGCAAGAACTATGTCACATACTACGGATCGAGCGGAAGCTCACTTCTCCTTACCATCCGCAGACCAACGGACAGACTGAAAGAGTCAACCAATGCATCGAGCAGTATTTACGTTGTTACACTTCTTACCAACAGGATGATTGGGTGGATCTTCTCCCTCTGGCAGAATTTGCCTACAACAACGCAACCCACAGTACAACCAAGCAGAGTCCGTTCTACTTGAACTATGGGTTTCATCCCTCTATTCTTCCACCACGCATCCTTCCTTCAAACAACCCAGTAGCCTCAGACTATCTTACCCAAATAAAGGATTCTCTGGGTTTATTAAATACTACCATTGCACACGCTCACAGTCAACAAAAGAAGTACTATGATCTTCGCAGAAGACCTTCTCCACAGTACACTATCGGGGACCTCATTTGGCTCTCAACAAAAAATGTAAGATTGAAGATCCCTAGCAAAAAGCTTGGACCTCTGTTCTTGGGACCTTTCCCAATCAAAAAACTTATTGGAAAAGCTGCAGTACAGCTTACATTGCCAATAGACCTAAAAATCCATCCCATTTTCCATGTGTCGCTACTGAAGCCCCATGTTCCGGACCAAGGAATAAGGCCTAATATTCCACCTCCGCCTCCTGTACAAGTTGAAGGTGGAGAAGAATACGAGATAAAAGAGATTCTGGATTCTCATATCTACAGAAGAAGACTTCAGTACTTGGTTAGATGGAAGAACTATGGGCCCCAAGACGACACCTGGCTAAACACCTCTGAAATACATGCCCCTAGATTAATCCGCAATTTTCATGCGAGATACCCAGACAAACCAGCTCCAGAGGCCTTCAGGAGCCGGCCTTAAGGGGGGGTATTGTAATGTTCCGGTACCTTTGGTACCCTAAATTACTTTTTTCACAAGTGTATGCGCCCCACCATTCTCTTTTGGAAAGGTGCGCATACACCTTTAAGACTGAAGCTGTCATCACTCAGCGCCGGACTAGATGGCTATTTAAATCGCTGGTTCTCACTCACATGTGTTCGTTCAAACACCCTTACCTGGATGCTAACTTGGCTTGAAGCTTTCGTGCTTGCAAGCATACCTCGCTGACGGAACCTCGCTGCGCTGATCCCTGCATCCCGCTTCCGGATCATCCGCTCCTCCTGAACCAACCTTCGGCTGTATTGCTATTAGTGCTAAGTACCCCGCAGGGGAACCCTCTATAAACTTATACTAAGCTTACACTATCTAGCTCTGCATAGTAAAGACTATCACATCTGCATATCTAGATTGCTAGCTCTTAAGACTACTGCTACTTATTCCTGCACTGGGTTGATCACTCTTGTATGTCCACCTGCTACTCTGTCATCTGCTACCATACATGATTGCTAAACCTACCTGCATCCATCTGCTACTGTCTTACCTTCAAGTGTCTGTCACCTACCACCTCCACTCAACCTGTCTCTTAAATCTTCATCACTGTGTTACTACATACATAAAGTCACTCTAGGAACCAGCTTGTTGAGTGTGTGTATTTACTAGCTGAATTAAGACCTTCCACACATGATGAGTCATTGAGGTTGGGAATGGTATCTCAGCATCTCTCTTACATGACTACTGAAGTGGAATATTTCTGCAGCTGAAAATCCACACCATACATGAAACGCAGGAGCGTTACAGGTAGCAGACTACCTTGCCTTAACTGCAGATATCGACACTCTGAGGAGCGATGAACCCCTTGACTACTGGGTGTGCAGGCTTGACCTGTGGCCTGAGCTATCCCAATTTGCCATTGAACTTCTGGCCTGCCCCGCTTCAAGTGTGCTGTCAGAAAGGACCTTCAGCGCAGCAGGAGGTATTGTCACTGACAAGAGAAGTCGCCTAGGTCAAAAAAGTCTTGATTACCTCACGTTTATTAAGATGAATGAGGCATGGATCCCGAAGGGACTGACAGTGGGGGATGCATTTGACTAAAAAAGGCCTGGTGATGACTGAGATGCCTTGGGCTAAAAGTGGTCCACACGCTGCTGTATTTAATCATTCTCTGCATGCCGGATGACTTACGTGACGTCTCCGCCACCAACTACGGTTCAAGCCGCAATGTTTTAGTGCACTTTCTGCCTTGAAAACCTCAATTTTTCAGGCCGCTGCTACAGCAGCGGCTGCAACAATACCTACTTTTTCATGCATGTGTACATGCCTAATTTTTCTGGCCTCTGGTGCTACACTGTGGCTGCAAAAAAACAAAAAACAAAAAAAAAAAAGGCACATACATGTGTCAATTCCCCTTCGTGATCGTTACCTTGTCGTGGTGAAGGGGCTTGCGTATCACAATGAAGCGATCACCTCTAGGAGTGTGTTGGCACACCCCAGATGATAAGGTCGTTGCTTCATTGTGAACAGACCAAAAGCGATCCGCAGGATAATTTTTCATAGAAAAAACATTCATTTTCTTTCATTCTTTCTGCGGAGCTGGGTATTTTTTGGCCGCGATACTGAATGCTCATGAACAATGGCTGTAGGCTTATGCCATGCATCCTTTTGCGGAGGTGACAACCCTGGTGGTCAGTCGAACCCAAGGCAACATCATCGACCTCATCCCATATGCGTTTTTTCTGGAGCGTGCCCTGCGAAGAGTACTGGATCAGGCTGTAGATGACCATGAAGAGGAAGAGTTGTGGTCCCCATGATCACCAGAAGCAGCCTTGTCGTTGTCATTTGCTGGACCTGTGGCAACGCAGAGAGAGGAGTCTGAAGAAGAGAAGTCAGAGGAGGAAGGTGGCTTTGAGGAGGTGGAATACCAGCCACAGCAGGCATCCCAGGGGGCTTGTTGTCACCTTTCGGGGACCCTTGGTGTTGTACGTGGCTGGGTGGAGGAAGAGACCTTCAATGATGTCAGTGAGGACAAGGAACGGGACATGGCTAGCTTGGTATCCAACCTTGTGCAAATGGGGAGTTTGCGGTTGTGCAAATGGACTGACTGACTGTTAAACGGGGAGTTTGGTCTGTCAGAGTTTGGTCTGTCACTGTGAAGCGGGCGTAACCCTTACACTACTTGACCGATAAACATCATACCTGATCGTATTCACACACTGGATGTTTTAAAGCACGTTATTTCAAACAATTTAGGAATGTTAGGTGATTTCTGCCCTTTATGGATCAAAACCAGACTCTGCGTCAACTACGTAATTTTCCATGGGAGTTTTGCCATGGATCCCCCTCCGGCATGCCACAGTCCAGGTGTTAGTCCCCTTGAAACAACTTTTCCATCACTATTGTGGCCAGAAAGAGTCCCTGTGTGTTTTAAAATTCGCCTGCCTATTGAAGTCTATGGCGGTTGTTCGCGTTCGCCGCTCGCGAATGGCGAATTTTAGGTTCGCGACATCACTACCTGTGTTTAGCCCCTCCACCCAGCCCACCCAAACAAGTGCAGTATCAATAGATCACTGTCACTTCCAATACATAGTACACAAAACCGCAGCGTTTGTAGAGTCAGGCCTGATCTCTGCTAGCACTAACAGTTAATTTTCTTGCAGTGGTTCAAACAGTCCTCAACAACCAGGTGCTTTTTTACCTGTGAGTCACACTAGGTACCTGAAAAATGTAGTGGCTAAAATGTCAAACGAAAGGTACACTAGTGAAAAGGCCTAAAGGATACTGAGCATGACAGATGAGAGTGATGAGGAGTTCTCACTGTCAGAATCAGGCTCAGTATACAAACCTGTAGTGAGCAGTGGCAAACTGACAGATAGCTCTGAAGACAGAGTAGAGTTCCCTGCTAAGGTCAGGCTTACCAGACTCTATTTTTCTGTTGCTGAGGTGCAACAACTGCATGATTCTCGTATGCAGCAGAGTATCAGTACTAGTGCCGCTCTACCTACTGGTGAACTGGTGAGAACTAGTGGCCTAGTATACCCTGGTCATAGACAAACCAGCACTGCAGTATCACTTGGTGACTTCCCATAAGTGCAGTTCAAGCTGGTGCGGTGGCTAGCACAAGTAGTGTCCCGCAGCCACCAAAAATCCGAACACAGGCCCGTAGAGCCCAAAGTGCTCTTCCTGATGCGCTTGCAAATCCTGAGTGGCAGCCCACAGATTCTGCAGCGCCCATTCTCCCCCATTCACTGGCCAACTCAGAATTCAAGTGGAAACAGCGGATTTTACTCCCCTTGATTTTTTTGAGCTGTTTTTCACGAAAGATCTGTATAGATCTATTGTGGACCAATGCAATTTATATGCTAATCAATTTATTGCTGCAGATCCAAATTTGACCAGACAATTTGGCTGAAAACCTTTCATGGTTCTGGAATTTAAGACATTTTTGGGCTTATCCCTCAACATGAGCATTACTAAAAAAGAATTCATCATATGCCCCATGGCTAGGGCTAAATATTGCTGTTCATGCACTTCAACGACAATGAACTCTGTCATCCTCGGGATGACCCTGATCGGTAGTAAGGAAGTGAAATGAGCAATTTACGCCCTTAGAAAACCTGAAGGTGGTGATTGGTTTTCGGGGTCCTGTACATGAATATTCTAACAAACAGTCTCACATATGGGGTATCCCTGTACTCAGGAGAAGTAGCAGAATGTATTTTGGGGTGTATTTTCACATATAACCATGACATGTGTGAGCAATATATCATTTAAGTTTAAGTTTTTTTCATTTTTCAATCACTTGACAAGACAATGAAATATTTAATGGGCTCAACATGCCTCTCAGCAAATTCCTTGGGGTGTCTACTTTCCAAAAAGGGGTATTTTGGGGTGGTTTGTACTGCCCAATTTCAGCACCTCAAGAAATGAGATAGGCAGTCATAAACTAAAAGTTGCGTTAATTCAAGTAAATGTACTATTGTTTTGTAAATGCTATAACTTTTGCTCAAACCAATAAATATTCTCTTATTTCATTTTTTTTACCCAAGACATGTGGCTGAATACATTTTTGCCTAAATGTATAACAAAAATTGAGTTTATTGGATTTTTTTAATAACAAAAAGTAGAAAATATCATTTTTTTTAATTTTTGGTATTTTTTAACTGATATCGCAAAAATTAAAAATCCCAGTGGTGATCAAATACTACCAAAAGAAAGCTATATTTGTCGGGAAAAGGGGACACAAATTTTGTTTGAGTACAGCACTGCATGACCGCACAATTACCAGTTAAAACATTGCAGTGCCAAATTGCAAAAAGTGCTCTGGTCAGGAAGGAGTAAAACCTTCCGTAGCTGAAGCGGTTAAATAAAGTATGCGTCATTTTGAAGTTGATGCTTTAGCATCTGCCCAGCACTGCCATGCAAGATTTTGGTTTTCTTTTATTGTTATATTTTAGAAGAAAATTAAAGTTTTAATATGGCTTACTCAATGACACCACTGCTGATCTCTTACTGGAAGTCTGACTTTGCTACTTCTGGAACAATACACATTCCAGGTAAAAATATGTAAGTGAATGAGGTTTTGATGTTCTTACAGTATATAGTGCTAATTATAAAATGGGGATTTAGATTTTACAATTAAAATATTATGAGTATAATAATAAATTGGAAGAAAGTTATTATAAAATCAAATACAACTGTTAGAGATAGAAATCAAATGACCATAGTTCCTGTAAGGTAAATTCTGAATTTAATATAAATGAGTTATCTTAATTGGTTCATGTGTAAATGTATTCAAAATCAATACATGTACCAAACATAAAACATACTTTACCCAATTATTTCAATTATCCTAACATTATATGTTTTGTGACATTAGAACAACCACCATAAGAAGCAAACAAATGAAAAAGAATCATTAAAAATAAAAATGTGCAGGACGGAAGGGTTAAAATCTTTTTATTTTTAATTTATGTCCAATTGGGGTGATTTTCTTTCACATCCTATTCTGTAGACCCAACAGGAAGTGAGAGGAAATCTCCCCAAAGTAAGAGAAAACCTCTCCCAGACAGTTGTCACAGCAATACATGTCCCTATTGGAAGACTTCCCCTGTATTCCTGTTCCGGTTACTGTTCAGAGTTTTATATCTTCACTTCCCTTCAGTGACAGATAGCGAGGGTGATTTTTCCCAATGGCGGCACAGATGACAATAATAACCTAACAGGGATCCTAAAGCTGGCTATATATATATATATATATATATATATATATATATATGTATATATATATATATATATTTTTTTTTTTTTTGTATCAGCCATGATGGGTTCCCCATTTACACAATGGAGATGGATGGAGGAATCCTCCTCGCTGTCAGAATACACTGATCAGTGCTACAGCCGATTGGTTGCAGCATTGATCGAATGAAAAATTTCTAACATTTCTGTTCAAGAGAAGCTGATCATTAGATCAATTTGGGAATGGCCTTTGACTTGTCCTTAATGAACTGGTGTATTTGTGATTCATCTATGGCCAACATATAATTATGTGAGAATGAACTTTCAGAAATGAATACTGTATAACAGGTATGAAGTGTGTGCAGGATTTTGTCTTTGCATTGACCAAAAGAAATATATATTGCTAGTGCCCTTTGGTAAAAGTTGACTTGTCTGATAGTTTACCCGGAGGTTCATTGTCCGAACATGTGTAAGCTTTTGCAAACAAATCCACTGACACTAGAAATATGGCTGATGGAAAGGACAAAGCTGCAGCTTTACTGTGACTTTGTCATCACTCCCCAACTGATGAAGGCAAATCTATTGTGTTACTACTGTGTAAAACATGTTTCCACAATACTGGCCACAATGTTACTAACGATAAATTTGATAATAAAGCATAATTATAGAAGTCAAGGACCATTCAAGAAATGAATATCAAAACCTAGAATTAAGGAAACAGGGAAAATTATTTCAGAAACCTTTCTACCCATTATCTATCTATCTATCTATCTATCTATCTATCTATCTATCTATCTATCTATCTATCTATCTATCTATCTATCTATCTATCTATCTATCTATCTATCTATCTATCTATCTATCTATCTATCTATCTATCTATCTATCTATCTATCTATCTATCTATCTATCTATCTATCTATCTATCTATCTATCTATCTATCTATCTATCTATCTATCTATCTATCTATCTATCTATCTATCTATCTATCTATCTATCTATCTATCTATCTATCTATCTATCTATCTATCTATCTATCTATCTATCTATCTATCTATCTATCTATCTATCTATCTATCTATCTATCTATCTATCTATCTATCTATCTATCTATCTATCTATCTATCTATCTATCTATCTATCTATCTATCTATCTATCTATCTATCTATCTATCTATCTATCTATCTATCTATCTATCTATCTATCTATCTATCTATCTATCTATCTATCTATCTATCTATCTATCTATCTATCTATCTATCTATCTATCTATCTATCTATCTATCTATCTATCTATCTATCTATCTATCTATCTATCTATCTATCTATCTATCTATCTATCTATCTATCTATCTATCTATCTATCTATCTATCTATCTATCTATCTATCTATCTATCTATCTATCTATCTATCTATCTATCTATCTATCTATCTATCTATCTATCTATCTATCTATCTATCTATCTATCTATCTATCTATCTATCTATCTATCTATCTATCTATCTATCTATCTATCTATCTATCTATCTATCTATCTATCTATCTATCTATCTATCTATCTATCTATCTATCTATCTATCTATCTATCTATCTATCTATCTATCTATCTATCTATCTATCTATCTATCTATCTATCTATCTATCTATCTATCTATCTATCTATCTATCTATCTATCTATCTATCTATCTATCTATCTATCTATCTATCTATCTATCTATCTATCTATCTATCTATCTATCTATCTATCTATCTATCTATCTATCTATCTATCCAAATTTACTAAATACAGTTAAACATAGGGTTGCCAAACCCCCGTAATTTAATAAACAGTTTGTAAAAATCAGCTGATTTACAAACTATCTGTAAATGTCCATTATGGACAGCAGCTCCCCAGTCACCGGGACTGTCACTGGAGGACTGGTGGTCTGAGGAGGAGAAGAGGGGGTGATGAAGATCAAACCAAAGGAACTGCCGAGCCGCCCGGGGGGGGGGGGGCATGTCTGACTGCCCTGCACCCGAGCAAGCAATGGAGGAGGTCAATGACAGCTCCAGCCTCCAGCCAGGCCACACAAAGTCTGTGGGGGGTCACAAATGTAAGGGGGCAGTGAATACACTACAGTAGAGGGACACAAACATAAATGTTCCTCCTTAAATCAGAACCCCCCTTTTACCTTAGTGTATTCACTCTGCCAAAAGTGATCTGTGGTCACCAAAGTCCCCCCCACATCAAAGTTCTTGACTTCACCCTTAAATCCTAGTTACATAGTTACATGGCTAGTCAAGTTTGAAAAAAGACACAAGTCCATCTAGTTCAACCAATAAAAAGGGGGGAATCATAAAATTCCATATACACAACCCTATATCCACAGTTGATCCAGGGGAAGGAAAAAATCCTTCCTGATCCCCCAGGAGGCAATCAGATATTCCCTGGATCAACTTTACCTATAAATGTTGGCATCCAGTTATATTATGTACATTTAGGAAAGAATCCAGGCTTCTAAAGAAAGCTACTGAACTAGCCAGAACCAGCTCTTGAGGGAGTCTATTCCACATTTTCACAGCTCTTACTGTGAAGAAACCTTTCCGTATTTGGAGATTAAATCTCTTTTCCTCCAGATGTAAAAGTGTTGATGTTAAAGTGAATAATTTAACACCAAGTTCATGGGCCACTTATGTATTTATACATGTTGATCATACCCCCCCCCCCTTTAATCTTCTCTTCTCAAGAGAGATTAAATTCAGTTCCTCTTATCTTTCCTCATAGCTGAGCTCCTCCGTACCTCTTATGCCTCTTATCAATTTGGTTGCTCTTCTCTGCACTTTCTCCAGTTCCCCAATATCCTTTTTGTGAATTTGTGCCAAAAACTGAACTACGATATCCAGATGAGGTCTTACTAATGATTTGTACAGAAGCAAAATAATATATCTCTCTCTCTCTGGAGTCTATTCCTCTCTTAATACAAGAAAGGACTTTGCTCGCTTTGGAAACTGCAGCTTGGCATTGCATGCTATTATGCGGCTTATGATCTCCCAAAACACCCAGATCCTTCTCCACCATTGATTCCCAGAGTTGTACTCCTCCTAGTATGTATGATGCATGAATATTCTTAGCCCCAAGTGCATAACTTTACATTTAACAACATTAACCAGTTGCTGACCGCCGCAAGTACATATACTGCGGCGGTCAGCCCCTCCTGGGCAAAGTGAAGTAGGGGTACGTCACTCGCCCACAAGTCTCTAGGGGGCGAGCGCGCACCACCGGAGGCGCGCTCCCACCCCCGCTCGTTCCCTGCCTTCCCCGCGCGAGTGACCGGCGACTCCGATGTCCGCCGGTCACTCGAGATCTCCCGCTCGAGAAGGAGAAAGGCAGGCGGCTAATGTAAAAAAGCCGCCTGTCATTCTCCCTGGTGTAACTGCAGAGACTACACGATCCTGCTATGTAGGATCGTATGTCTCTGTGGCTACATCACAAGCCATGCCCCTTGACAGTTAGAATCACGCCCCTAGGGACACAATTAACCCCTTGATCACTAATAAAGTTAACCCCTTCCCTGCCAATGTAATTTTTACAGTAACAGTGCATATTTATAGCACTGATTACTGTAGTAATGTCACTGCTACCCCCAAAAGTGTCAAAAATGTCAGTCAGGGGTGCGATATGTCAGCCGCAATGTTGCAGTCCCGCAAAAAAAAAAATCGCAGATCGCCGCCATTACTAGGTAAAAAAAAAAAACAATAAAAATTACATAAATCTTTCTCGTAGTTAGTAAACGCAATAACTTTTGCGCAAACCAATCAAAATCCACTTATTGCGATTTTTTTTTACCAAAAATATGTAGCAGAAAACAAATTAGCCTAAAATGTTAAAAAATTTTGATTCTTACATTTTTTTTGAGAATTTCATATAAAAAAAATGTGAAAAATATTGTTATTTTTTCAAAATTGTCGCTCTTTTTTTGTTTATAGCGCAAAAAGTAAAAATCGCACAGGTGACCAAATACCACCAAAAGAAAGCTCTGTTTGTGGGAAAAAAAGGACATCAATTTCATTTGGTACAGCGTTGCACGACCACGCAATTGCCTGTTAAAATCATGCAGTGCCGATTCGCAAAATAGGCCCTGGTCTTTGAGCAGCCAAATCCTCCGGGGCTTAAGTGGTTAAACCTAATTTGCCACCTATTTGCCCAATTAAACAATGCATTGAGGCTGGCTTGTTAAAGATATCCTATAAGGACGTTATTCCACTGCATAGCTTAGTGTCATCTGTGAACACTGAAATTTTACTTTTAATCCCAGATCCTACAGCATTTATAAATATATTAAAAAGAAAGGGTCCCAACACTGAACCTTGGGGTACTATGTAACTACTCTCTGCATATGGTCTTTCAGCCAGTTTTCTATCAATTTACAGACCGATTTTTTTCAGACCTGTAGAATAAACCTTACACATTAGCCATGTGTGGGGAACCATATCAAATGCTTTTGAAAAATCCAGGTATACCACGTCCACAGCCACCCCTCTGTCCAAGGTTTTACTTACCTCCTCATAAAAAGATATCAGATGTCTGACAACTTCTGTCTTTCATGAATCCTTGCTGTCTGCTGCCTAAAATGCTTTTTTTTTCCAGTGGAAACTCATCTCTGTGGTCTTTATTAAACTCTCCAGTATCTTCCTTGGTAAAGAAAGACTTTGATCTCTTTTAAACCACTTTACCACTGAGTACCGTAGTACTACTGCGGCAAAGTGGCTCGTTATTGTCTGATGACGTAGTACTTCGTCGTCAGACACTCCCCCTTGTGGGCGGCGCTCCCGCTGTATTCAGTCACAGCGGGAGTCGGGCCAGGGGAGGAGCAGCGGCGATCGCCGCCGCTCTTCCCCGATCGTCGGGGATCTAGTGTGGAGATCCGCCTGCTTGTGTAAACACAAGCGGGCGGATCTCCCAAGTGACAGGCAGGGTCAGATTGCAGGTTTCAGCATAGCTGAACCCTGGATCTGTCCTTGTGTCACTCAGTCACCTCCCCCCCCACACCTCAGTAAGCACCAGGCATACATTAACCCCTCCCTCTCCAATAAAATTAACCCCTTCCCTGCCAGTGTCATTTTTACAGTAACAGTGCATATTTATAGCACTGATTACTGCAGTAATGTCACTGGTACCCCCAAAAGTGTCAAAAATGTCAGTCAAGGGTCCGATCTGTCCGCCGCAATGTCGCAGTCCCGCAAAAAAAATCGTAGATCGCCGCCATTACGCGTTAAAAAAAAAACACCAAAAATGACAGAAATCTTTCCCTTTGTTAGTAAACGCAATAACTTTTGCGCAAACCAATCAAAATATGCTTATTGTGAATTTTTTTACCAAAAATATGTAGCAGAAAACAAATTGGCCAAAAATTTAAAAAAATTTTGATTTTTACATTTTTTTGGAGGGAATTTCATCTAAAAAAAATGTGAAAAATATTGTTGTTTTTTCAAAATTTACGCTCTTTTTTTGTTTATAGCGCAAAAAGTAAAAATCGCACAGGTGATCAAATACCACCAAAAGAAAGCTCTGTTTGTGGGAAAAAAAGGACGTAAATTTCATTTGGGTACGGCGTCGCACGACCGCACAATTGTCAGTTAAAGTCGCACATCGCTGAATCGCAAAAAGTGGCCCAGACGTAAGACAGCAAAATGCTCTAGTGGTAAAGTGGTTAAATACAGGCACCATGTTGGCCTTACGCCAATCTAGTGGTACTTTTTCCAGGCATTAAAGAGTCCCTTAAAATTAGAAAGAATGGCTTTGAAATGACAGCTCAATTCTATTAGGATCCTTGGGTGTATGCCACTTGGTCCAGGTGATTTATCCACATTTAACCTACCTAAATATTTCTGTTCTGGACCATATCACTTTTGAGCCATTGTGGATCATTTGGGGCTGTGTCAATACCATCTCCATTATGGACATGAGCTCTCCCATGCTCCTTTGTATACACAGAGCTGAAGAAGGTATTTAATACATTTGCCTTCTCTTTGTCCCCAGTCACCCACTCCAGATTATTTTGTAAAGGGCCTACATGCTCAGACCTGAACTTTTTACTATTAATATATTTAAAGAGTTCCTCCTACTATCTTTTGCTATCTGTCTTTCGTTTTGAGTATTTTTGTCCTCGATGATAGTGTTCCTTCAACTTTATATATTTTTTTAAAGCTTTTTTGTTATTATTTATAGTTTTTTTTCTAACTTTTGCAGTGAGCCACATAGGTTTATTTTTTTAGCCTTTTAAACATATTGCCCATGAGAATATACTTTGCAGTGAGTTCGCATACAGTCTTTTTGAAGAATTCCTATTTCTGTACTCTGTTCATCAATGCCAATATTTCCCCCCAGTCTAAGTCTTGGAGAGCAGCCCTCATCCTTGGAAAATGTGCTTCTTTGAAGTCAAGTGTTTTTTTATTTCAAGTATGAGCTTGTTGCTTACAGCTAACAATAAACAAAATCATATTATGGTTACTGCTACCCAGATGTTCTTTCATATTAAAATTAGTAATAAGCTCTGCATGGTTTGAGATTACCAGGTCCAACGGAGCCTCATTCCTAGTCGGGGCCTCTATGAACTCTAACATAAAATTGTCTTGTAATAGGTTTATAAATGTTAGCACTTTAACTTTTCCTGTAGTGTAATTTCTCCAGTCAATCTCCTGTTATTTAAAATCCCCCATTATTATCACTGTCCCAGCCCTTGCAGCCCTTTCTATCTGTTCAAGGAGCTGAGTCTCCATTGCCTCATTAACACTGGGAGCAGTGTTAATTTCTTCGACTAAAACCGACTAAAACGTTTTTGTCGACTAAATTAACACAATTTTAGTCGACTAAAATACGACTAAAACTAAAACAATTCAGATGACTAAAATACGACTAAAACTAAAATGGCATTTTAGTCAAAAGACTATAACTAAAACTAAATCGAAATTTGCTGCTAAAATTAACACTGGTGCATGCTCAAAGCTTAATACCATAAATAATAACATATTCGATTTTTCACTCCAGGACCAGCAGTAGTATATAATGAGTTTGGAAATTGTAGAGAAATGCTTAAATAATGCATTACAAATTACAATTGAACTACACCCATTCGATTATAGATGACTAAAATGAGTTATAATCGACTAAAATGTAGGACGTTTTAGTCTACTAAAATGTGCTGGAGTTTTAGTCGACTAAATACGACTAAAACTAAAACACTTGCAGAAGACTAAAATGGGACTAAAACTAAAATGCCATTTTAGTCCTAAGACTAAGACTAAAACTAAATTGAAATTTGCTGCCAAAATTAACACTGACTGGGAGTTCTATAACAAACTCCAATGATTACTTTTGTATTGCGCACACCCATGTGCAGTTCCACCCATAATGCTTCAGTGTCCTCAGAGTTCCCCATTACATTAGAGTCTGCAGGATTCCCTCTTACAGTGCAGGGGGGGAACTCTGCAGACCCTGATATAAAGGGGAACGCTGTGGACTCGGATGTAAGGGGGGCTCCGCTAACCAAAAAAACCTTACATAAGAGTTTCTCTTTAAACCAGAGTCTGCAGCATTGCCTCTTACATTATGGTCTGCAGTGTTCCCCCTTATATCAGAGTCTTCAAAGTCCTCCTTTACGTCAAAGTCCACAGTGTTTCCTTTTACATCAGTGTCTGCAGAGTTCCCCCTCACAATGTAAAGGGGAACTCTGCAGACTCTGATGTAAGGGGTAATTCTGTCGGGTTAAATTAACCTGACCTTCATGTAAAAGGAGAAATATGTTTTTTTCCTTTTGTCATACTGTAAGCACAATTGCAAATTGCTCTAGCTACATATTTAATATTTGTACTGAAAACAGTCATTTTGACTACATTTTTGAACTATCAGTAAAAATTTGGCTCTGTCAGTAAATCTTTTTGTGTCATGTCAGTAAAAAAATTGGCTCTGTCAGTAAACTTTTTAGTGTTGTATCAGTAAATTTAGCTTTGGGTGGATGGCAACCCTCGTTGAACAGTAGAAGCAATTTGTTGAAAACGATTTTAAACTTAAAAAAAAAATACTATAAAGAACACTATAAAGCTATAAAGATAGGATTAAAATTGAATTGCCCAAAAATAATAATAATAATAATAATAATAATAAACACAAAAGCGAAATAAGTTTCACAATAAAAAGTCACATTTGCTGTACTTTCTGAAATGTAAAGTTCATCTTTATTATCAATGGTATTTCAAGGTTAATTTAATTTATGCTGTAGGATATATGACAGAAAGGTGACTGAAAAATAAGTCACAAGGTCAATTGCTTTGTTTGGAAGCAATTTAATATATGTTACTGTATGGGTTAATAAGTGTGACCAGCCAAACACTGCAAAGAAAAAAAAATGTAGAAAATTAAATTATTCCAACCTATATTGCACAGTATGGGAGATGACCTACTGAATATCAGTTTGGTTTTAGACAGATCATTCTGCTTTATTAAGCAATATGGGCTGTTTAAATGAGGTGGGGAAAACAACATGTCAGAGAATGTTCTCAAAGGAAAAATATCTATTAGTGAAAACCCCAAAGGCACAAAATGTTAATTATTATTATTTGAATGCTTTCTATTGTGCAGTTTTGGTGGGGGGAGGGGGTAAATTGTTTAAGTTAAAAATACGTGAGGTACTATACATCAAGTAGCAATCAAAGATGTTTAAGTTAACATATTGGTTATATTTATTAAATCATCCATATGGGCCAGAACCATCAAAACCCACCAACTCATCAAATTCAATAACACTTTAAAAACTAGTGGAATACACCGCAACCCTCTAAAAGAAGGATTTCAGGTGGATGTTTGTATTTATATGTACTGTATGTTATCCACGTAAGCACCGGAAGATTTTACCCCCTTCGTGACCAGGGCATTTTTTGCTATTCGACATTGCCCTACTTTACCTGGTATTTGTGTGCTCATGCAACACTGTTCCAAAATTAAATTTATATCAAAAAGACCAAAAATGCTGCTATTAACCGCAAAATCACATACCTGTACGTCATTCTGCTTTAAGTGGTTGTACTGGGGGTGATGCCTGCTGCAGGCATCAACCTGGTATCGTTTTTTGGAGCCAATGGTCGGCTTTCCTGTACTAATAACCAATGCAGCTAAGCAGCCGCTCAATTGTTATAACAAGCAGCAGGGGGGATGTCCCCCCCTCCCGCTGCCTTCCGCTGCTCCACCCAGGCTCTCCTGTCCCACCGGGAGGCCCGAGTGAACAGTCGCCACATCAGCCAACTGGCCGGAGACCCAAACAAAGCCGTAATCGCCTTTGATAGGGTCTCAGATTTAGTAACGTGGAAGGGACGTCACAATGTCTCTTCCGGTTTACTGGAGCCCTAAAGGCTCCAGATTTAAAAAATGTCAGTATTCAAAACAGCTAAACTTTGCGTTTTGAATGCTTTTAAGTGCAAAGGAGGGATTTGGGGTCTTATAGATCCCAGATTACTCCAAAAAAAAAAAAAAAACTTGATACGTGCCTATTACTGTCAAAAGGGATGTTTACATTCCTTGTAATAGCAATAAAAGTGATCAAAAATGTCAAAATAAAAAATAAAAATAAAGCACCCTATCCCTCCATGCAGAAGCGAACACATATGTAAGTTGCACCCTCAAATGTAAACAGGGTTCAAACTGGGCATGTGAGGTATTGCCATGATTGTTAGAATATGAGTAATAAATCTAGTGCTAGACCTCCTCTGTAACTCTAAGCTGGTAACCGTTAAAACATTTTAAACGTCAAATATGGAGATTTTTATGTACCGTTGTTTGTCACTAGTGATGGACTAACATTGGCCGGGGCGGTTCGCGAACATCAGCCGCAAATTTTGTCAAATGTCCGCGAACCGCAAGTTCGCTGCGGGCCACATTGACTTTAATGGGAGGTGAACTTTAAAAACCTTTAGGTCATATTTACAGCCACAAAAGACTTACTAGCTGTGCACAATAGTCCCACCATATGGACAATGTCATAACTGAAGTATTGCAATTGGAAAAGTTGCCCTAAATTTTTTTTTTTTTTTACAGCAAAAAAGTGTTTTTTTTATTTTTCCTAAATCAGCTAGAACTAACAGCAGCCAGTAAATACATGTCAAATACATACAGGGTCCATTCACACATCTGTAAAATGGGTCAGCATCCATTCCACAATTTGGGGGAACCTTTACAGACCCATTGATTTTCAATTCCAGTCTGAAAAATTAGGCATTCACAGGATAAAGAAGTAAGTGTCGGCCATTCCAGGCCCCAAAAATTAGCCCACATGCGTTTACCTGACAGCTAAGAACGTTGTATTCTGTGGCTGAAGGCACATTAGGCATTCACAGGATAAATAAGTAAGTGTCGACAATGAAAGGCTCCAAACATTAACCCACATGGGTTTACCTGACAGCTAAGAACGTTGTATTCTGTGGCTGAAGGTACATTAGGCATTCACAGGATAAAGAAGTGAGTGTCGGCCATAAAAGGCCCCAAAAATTAGCCCACATGGGTTTACCTGACAGCTAAGAACATTGTATTCTGTGGCTGGAGGTACATTAGGCATTGACAGGATACAGAAGTAAGTGTCGGACTGTATAGGCCCCAAAAATTAGCCCACATGGGTTTACCTGACAGCTAAGAACATTGTATTCTGTGGCTGAAGGTAAATTAGGCATTCACAGGATAAAGAAGTAAGTGTCGGACTGTATAGGCCCCAAAAATTAGCCCACATGGATTTACCTGACAGCTAAGAATGTAATATTCTGTGGCTGGAGGTACATTAGGCATTGACAGAAAAAATAATTGTCGGCCATGAAAGGCCCCAAAAATTAGGCATTCAATGGGCATGAAATTACTTTTATGCCGCTGTATTTAGCGAAGACAAGGATCATGAATTGTTGTGGGTGGATGGCGGTCTGGCGGATTAGTGGCCTGTCATGAGGAGTTTCAATGAAACATGGTCTACTGGTCACATGTGTTGAATACCTCAGAGATCCATGGCTCATTAATTTTTATAAATGTGAGGTAGTCTACACTGTCATGAGCTAGGCAAGTGCGCTTATTGGTCAGGATCCCCCCTGCTGCACTGAACGTCCTTTCAGACAGGACACTGGACCGGGGGCAAGCCAACAGTTTCATTGCAAATTGTGCAAGCTCTGGCCAGAGGTCAAGCCAGCCCACCCAGTAGTCCAGGGGTTCATCACTCCTCAGAGGGTCCACATTGGCCGTTAACCCGATGTAGTCGGACACTTGTCGGTCTAGGCGTTCCCTGATGCTGGATCCGGAGTACAGCTGTCGATGGGTCGGCTGAAAGAAGGATCTCATATCTGAAGTAACCAAGACATCTTCAAACCGCCCTCTTCTTGCAGGCGCTGTTGGATTGCTACCCGCAACTGTCTCTCTGTGACTGGAAATTCCTCTGCCAGCGCACGCAAAAGCAGAATGCAGCATTTCTCGCAGCAAGGCCTGGAAGTGCTGCATTCTGACCGCCCTCTGTGATGGTGGTAACATTTCCGCCATTTTTTTGTTTGTACCGAAGGTCTAAGTACGTTGCCACCCAGTACTGGTCCTTGTCCTTTATGCTTTTTATATACGGGGGTCACCCTTAACACAATGGAGCATGAAAGCCCCCATTCGCACTAAACTGGAAGCGGTGTAGTGGCCTGGCTCCAGCTCATCATCCAGGATAATCTCGTCCTCCTCCCCCCATTCACGGATAACACCAGGGATCCCAGAAAGGTTTAAAGCATGCTCTTCTTGCTCCTCCTCATCCGCCCCGGCACCATCCTCCTCTGACTCCTCTTCAGACTCCTGTTGTTGACTTGTCTCAGATGGAGTAACACCCCCTGGGAATTCATCCAACATTGCGACTTCCTGATCTTCCTGCTCCTGCTCCTCGACGGCTTGATCAATGACACAACGCAATGCACACTCCAGAAAGAAGGCGTAAGGTACGATGTCACTGATGGCGCCCTGGCCGTGACTGACCAGTTTGGTGATCTCATTGAATGGACGCAGAAGTCTGGATGCATCGCACATAAGCAGCCACTGGCGAGGTGAAAAAAACCCAAGCTCCCCAGAACCTGTCCTGCCGCACAGTTCGTACAGGTAGTCGTTAACTGCACATTTCTGCTGGAGCAGCCTATCAAGCATATGCAACGTTGAATTCCATCGGGTCGGGCAGTCACAAATAAGACGCCTGATGGGCAGGTTGTGTCGCCGCTGAATGTCAGCAAGGCGAGCCATGGCTGTGTAAGATCTTCTGAAATGGCCAGATATTTTCCTGGCCTGCCCAAGACGTCTTGGACCCCAGGGTATTTGGTGACGAATCGCTGCACGACCAAGTTCAGGACCTGTGCCATGCATGGCATGTGTGTTATTTTGCCCTGTTTCAGTGCGCTCAGCAGATTGGCACCGTTGTCACACACTACTTTACCAACTGTAAATTTGAGCAGTGTCAGCCACTGATCTGCCTGTGAACGCAAAGCTGAAAGGAGTGCAGGACCAGTGTGGCTCTTGGCTTCCAGGCACAACAGACGCAGCACAGCATGGCAACATCTCACCTGGCATGCGGAATAGGTTCTGGGGATCTTGGGCGGCACAGCGAAAGAGACGGTAGCAGTGGAAAAGGAGGAGTCAGCCGAGGAGGAGAGGGAGGATGGAGGAGGAGGAGGAGGAGGAGAAGAAGAGGAGGCAGGCCTGCATGCAATCCGTGGCGGTACAACCAAATCTACATGGGTGTCACGGGTTAAATGCTTGACGGCCGTCAGAAGGTTCACCCAGTGGGTAGTAAAAGTGATCTACCTTCCCTGCCCGTGTTTGCTAGACCATGTGTGTGTGGTCAGATGTATCTTGGCACCAACACTGTGTACCAGAGATATATTCACTTGCCGCTGAACATGGCCATGCAGCTCTGGAATGCCCTTCTGCAAGAAATATTTCCTGCCTGGGACCTTCCATTTTGGTGTTCCAATGGCCACAAATTTACAAAAGGCCTCTGAGTCCACCAGTTGATATGGCAGTAGTTGGCGGGCTATCAGTTCCGACAAGCCAGCAGTCAAACGTTGGGCAAGATGGTTATCCAGCGTCATAATTTTTTTACGCTCCAACATTTGGGCAACGGAAGCCTGCCTTTTTCCAGAACAACGTGACGACAGCATCATGGAAGGTGGAGTGGAGGACAATTGTGAAGAGAGAGGAGAAGAAGGAGAAGAGGCTGGATGGTGAAAGCCTGGAGTGTGGCTTTGTGGGTTCTGACGATTTTGCTCCCACTGATCTCGGTAATGGAAGTTCAGGTGCCTTCTTAAGGCGGTCGTCCCTAGGTGAGTGTTGGGCTTACCGTGACTTATGCGTTGACTGCAAAGGCTGCAGATGGCAGCCCACACTGAGGAGCCATGTGTCGGCGTCCTGGGAGCGGCAGATGTGACTGTACATGGTTGATGGCTCGCTCCTGATACATTTGCAGTCTGCTTTGTACCTCTTGTGCAATGCAAGTTCCGCCTGCTTCTCCTCCCTATCTGCTGGTCCGTCTCTCCCTCTGAACCCCCCTCCTCTTCCTCTCTTGTGGCCACCCACGTGATATCCATAGACACGTCATCATCCACGTCACCTTCCCCACCACTAACATTCGAGATCTCAGAGTGGGCAGCAACAGCCGGGACCAACCTCCTTGGGCTGATCTGGGTATTGTCATCAGACTGCTGAGTGGTGGCTGTTGCTACCTCCTCTTCCTGATCTGATGCCAACAATGGCTGCGCATCGCAAATGTCTCATGATGGATCGGAAAATAATTCCAGTGACTCAAGCGAAGGGTATATGGTGGTGGTGGTGGTAGTGTTGGTGGTGGTGGTGGTGTCTTTGGGGTGCACACAGCAGAGAGTGAAGAGGGTGCAGATAGAGAGGATGAGGAGGGTGCAGAAGAGGAAGGCTGAGTGAGCCACTCAACCAAGTCTGGTGCGTCCTTTGACGTAATCAGGCGCACCTTCTGAAACTTCACACTACCATCTTATACCAGGCCGCTGTGTGCCATTTACTATTAATAAATATATAGTGCCAGGCCAGCAGCCTGCTTAGCAGTGTACACAATATAAGACAGTGCAGGCCAGGCCAGGCCAATTACATTGTACATCAGGTAAAGTGCTATGCTAACTTAGCATAGCACTTTACCTGTGTAGAAGGGTACCTGACTGTGTGTTATAGAAATATAGAACTGCAGTAGGGTACCTGTATATTGCAGTATTTCTTAGTAGTAGAATGGTACCTGTATATTACAGCATTTCTTAGTAGTAGAAGGGTACCTGTATATTACAGCATTTCTTAGTAGTAGAAGGGTACCTGTATTTTACAGCATTTTATAGTCGTAACAGAGTATCTGTAAATGTATAGGTTTAAGCAATATAGAACTCTTGTAGTATACCTGCATATTACAGCAATTCATATAGTAGAGTGCCTATAGGGTAGGGGATATGTCCATGTGCTGCAATGTTTCAATTGGCAGTCCCGTTCCACCTGATGGCTGTGTCATGGGTCAAAGTGCTCCCCAATGCAAACGAATATGGCCGCCACGAACAACGCCATGTGTTCGCAAAATCGGCAGGCTGCGATTAAAGTTAGTCACATGTCATAAAACTTATCATCACATGACTATCTGCCTAAACCATGGAGTAAGAAGACCCTCCTCGCAAGGGTGACCTTCTTAATCCATTCCCTGACTACTCTGTGATTCAGTGCTTGACATGCCGGGTCCAATCTCCCCCTCCTTCCCTAGGAGCATATGGATAATCATAGCCATACTCCATAGCTACCTTGCCATGCATCCATCGCTGCATTCTTGAGAGCCTGGGGAGGGTCTGCCTGTTACCTCTCCCAGCCAATGAAAAGGGGGTCTCCTCTCTTTTGACCAGGGAGCTCTACGTTTATTTTGGTCCCGAGCCCGGGCATAGTTTGTAGGTGGGGTGTGGTCTGGGACCCTTTTAGTGTAGGTCTCACAAAAACCCAACTTTTCTGCCAGCTCCCCTCTTTCAATGGACTCCTGAGTCTCTTTATCAGGCACATTACTGGTGACAGGGCCTTGTGAGCTGCTCCCAGCTTCAGAACCCCAATCCCATTCCGTTTCATCCTCGGATCTCCAATCATCAATCCCTTCCTCGACTGATCCATACTTATACTGAAAGGAGGGAGCCCCCGCATTAATGACCCCAGCTTCTTCCTCACTACTCCAACTGGTTGGTGAGGCTTTGATGGCCGCGGGCCATTTTTGCTGAGATATAGGAACAGGGTTAGACCTTATTTCTGCTGCAGTGGATTCTGGTGCATCCTCTGGCCACCTCCCAGCCTGCTGAGCTAGCATGCACCCTCTTCCCAGTGACTGAGTCCCCTGTACCAACAAAGCTGGACCACTGTCAGTCTGCATGGTCTCCAACCTCATCAGCACTCTGATCATGCCCCTCCCGCCTCCGCAGAGGAACCTGGACTCCGTACCTGTCATTTCCTGAGTGAGCCCCGATTCCCAAGCCACAAACATCTGCCTGGGCGGGCCTTCACTCTTCTCCGCCCACAGCAGCAGGTAGCCGCAATGCCCACACTAACTCCACGCTTGGACCTTCATAGTGACTCTCTCACACTGAGGACATACCGTGCCAAGGTACTCCTGACCTCCTCCTCTGCACAATGCCAGTCTTCCTTCAGGCACCATCCGTATGCCTGTGTCCCATACAAAAGTGGGGCTTGGCTTCCCGGTCTGCTCCTGGATCTGCCCAGCAGGTTCTCCACCAGTGGGTGAAGCGATCATGGCTGCTCACTTTTCTTCTTCAAACAACTCCATGGTGCTTCTCCTCGCACGTGTCTCCCTCTCAGCCACACCTGAAGGGGGGAGTATTATATGGGCTCCCCTAGTCACTCCTGATTGGCTGGGTGCGACCGACATCTCCACCCATACACCTTGTTTGGCGGTGGCTGCTCCTGCTAGGCAGTTCCTTCTGGATCACGCTTTCCCGCATGGTGCAGCGACTCCTCCCTTGCCATGCTCTCTCTCTCTAGCCCACAGGGAAGTTGCTGCAAAGCGGACCATGTCCCTTGCCAGACATGCATCCACTCTTCTTACTTGCAACAGGGCCCCAGCTACGCCTCCCTCTTCTGGAGCCAGCTGTCCATCTTTGACAGGCAAGAGAATTGTCCTGCTGTCACATGCACGGTCAACAGTCCTCTCCCCGACACATGTGCAAGTAAGGCCCATCATACTGTCTCCGACGATAGTCACACTGCCCCTCCCGGCATGGCCAACTGCAATCTTTACAGTATCACTGCAATTGCTGTATAGAACAAATGTCCCGCTGTCATAAGCACGGTCAACATCAGTCCATATAGCCTGCACACACACACCTGGCTCCTGTCACCTTGCTCCTCGTGCCCCTGGCCACCATTTTCTTTGACCACTCCTGGACCTTTCTCTGTTAAACAGCTGCAGCTTTTATTCACTGACATACATCTCTTCTCTGCTCTCCAATACTTGATAGCAGAGTACATCTCATAACTGAAGTGGAAGGTTCCCGCCATTTTGCAGTATTGACTGGAACATTTCCATTGCCACTGGCAACCTTCCATATGCACATAAATCTTCATCCCACTCTCCCTGTCTCCTGCAGAACTGATCTCACACTTTTCTTGGGTTTTGAAGTAAAGTCCCAGGCACAAAAATGGAGATTTTGACTTTCTGTCAGCAACCAGTCTGGTAACCCAGGGTGAAATCCCGGACGAGCCTCCAAATTTAGCAGGATTTCCAGACGTTTTGCTGGATATGGGTCCCCCTGGGTCACCGGGTGTAACAAAAGTAACTTTGTACATGTTTCTCCAAGTGTAAGCACTGAGACAATGACCAGTCAAGTATCTTTGGGTTTTTTGTATTTATTGAGAACTTGGATGGGAGAAGGGAATGAGTGGGATACTCCTTTGGCTCAACTATGCGCAATGTGCTAGGGACAACTGAAAAATGCCGATTGACGCTGACTTGATGCTAGCTAGATGCCGTTTAACGCCTGTTGACGCTGGTTAATGCTGGTTTACTGCCTGTTAACTCCAAACTGACATTGCTTTCTTACATAAAGAAGTCCTCTTTGAGCTCCCTTAAGCACTCCTTGCTGAGGTAGCTACTTGTACTACTGCTGCGCTGCTAAACACTTTCGGGCCCACACCGGCACCCTCTTTCTCTCACTTAACTTCAGGGCTTAGACACTGGCACCCCCTTTCTCTAAGCCGCCCTGTCACATGCTCCCCTCAGACTTTGACTACGTCAAAGTACCCCATTGTCAGTGGGTCCTACACTATCCATAAAAAAAGAGGTGAATCCAGCCTCTCTAACCCTTGGAGACAACATTCCTTGCTGGGAGAGATGTGCTAATGCACTACAAGGGACTCCTCCTATATCTACTTGATAGTGGACACTGATAAGAGTACAGGTGTGTGTGTGTGTGTGGGGGGGGGGGGGGGGGTGCTCAACCTCAGAAGTCTGGTCAGACTGAATACATGATAAACAAGCAAAAAATTGGGGGAGCAAACCCTGAACATGTATATCTAAAGCCGGTGCAGCTATGAACCAAGCGACATGTATATTAAAAAAGAATAGCGCACACATGCAAAAGAAATGACTATCAAATATGGAGACAATCCATAAATAAAAATGGGGATTTGGTCCCACCATATGGCCATATCGTGCTCAAGCCCACCACTGCGTCAAAGTACCCCATTTTCAGTGGGTCCTACACTATCCATAAAAAAAGAGGTGAATCCAGCCTCTCTAACCCTTGGAGACAACATTCCTTGCTGGGAGAGATGTGCTAATGCACTACAAGGGACTCCTCCTATATCTACTTGATAGTGGACACTGATAAGAGTACAGGTGTGTGTGTGTGTGTGTGTGGGGGGGGGGGGGGTGGGGTGCTCAACCTCAGAAGTCTGGTCAGACTGAATACATCATAAACAAGCAAAAAATTGGGGGAGCAAACCCTGAACATGTATATCTAAAGCCGCTGCAGCTATGAACCAATCGACGTGTATATTAATATTGTGCTAGCTGATCGAACCGATACAATGTGCCTCTGGAGGAGCCGAACTGCCGTGTCTTAGGGGGCGGAGACTACGAGTGGCGACACAGCAGTTCGGCTCCTCCAGAGGCACATTGTGGCTTGTGCTCGCCTTGTAAGTGTATTTTCTTGTATGTTTATGATTAAAGTCATCTCATCAGAGAGCATTAGATCCCCTGTTATTTCTTTTCCATGCATATTGGGAGTTATTGTGGACATATGCGGATTCCACATATTTATGCAAGGAGCAGCTTTATACTGATGTCCCTATAAGAATTACCCCCATTGGGAATATTGATTATCTGCTGGATGAGTAGTTCAATAAGGATATCCCCACCAAGGATTACTACCACCGGTATTACCACTGCATTTTGAACCTGTGGGAAGGTGAGAAGCTATCAATTAGATGTGGTGGTGGACACACGTGCACTTCATCTTGCTTATTTTGCACCTTTTTTGTATGGACTTGTCATATTTATATTAATTTATTCTCACTCTTGGCACCTTTTTGCACTCGCACCTAATTGTGCACCATTATGAATATATTGATTGCAGCTTCATATTGTTTGTCTATTTGATATATTGCTATCTATATGGTCAAGCACTTTAATTAGCACCTGTCACTTTACATCAAATTATTTTTGGATGTTGTCATATATTTAGTAGGCCCTTAATTAGCACTTTTTTATATATATAGGCACATTTCACTTTAGCGCTGTACCCCCGCGTATTATTATTCTCTTTACTTTTTAGTGAAAAAGTTTTGGTATAGCAGCTTAGTGTTTTTATATATAATTTATTAATTATTGATTGCGCAGATTTTAATTTTTGCACGTGTTATTCTACATCTCCAATCCAAGGCTAACTCTACTGATCGTGCTGGAGGAGTTAGGCAGATATGGAAAGGTATCAAACTTTAAAATTAATGTAGCTAAATTGGAAATCTTGAATAATTCTACCTCAAAGAGTGAACAGCAGGCAATGCAGCCCAGATTCCCCTTTATAGGGTGTAGAGAGCAATTGTAATATCTGGGAATAAAGCTGATGGCATCCTTAGTGACTCTGTATAAGGCCAACAACATCCCAATGCCTAATAGGATAAAGGATCAGTTGAACCTTTTGAGACATAGACCTCTCTCATGGCTGGGGAGAATAAATGCATTAAAAATGGTCATCCTGCCCAGGCTCATATATATCTTTCAAATTATTTAAATTACCTTACCCCAGGCTTTTTGTTAGGAAATTGAGAGCTATGATATTAAATTATATATGGATACGTAAACAACGCAGGATCTCTTATGCTGTAATAGTAAAGGAAAACCGAGCAGGGGGGTTGGCAGCCCCCGACTTTAAAAAGTGCTATCAGGCAATCACTATAGCACGAATGACAGATTGGATGCACAATAAGAAAGTTAAGAGTTGGGTGGAGATTGAACATACACAAAGTAAGGTAGATTTGGGAAGGATGGTTATTAAGGAGGACTCTCCTTGTTCTCTTTATATGAATATTTTCATATGATTACTGTACACATTGAGCGGAAATCGGACATTGTGTTCATGTACCATCCAAATTTTTTAGCTTGCACCTTCTTTTTTTCTGAACAGTCAGAATTGGCTGTGAAAAGCACTTTACTAATGATCAGATAATTAACCGATCGTTCCTCGCATGGAATGTTTCTTCTAATTTTCTTATAGTGTGTACTCAGCTTAACCGTTTCTTATTTCCTTTACTTGTTCTTGCAGTCACAAGCTTTGAGCCATTTAGCCCTGACTGTTCACTGAGCAATATCTACTTTCAAAGTCTACAAAGGCTCAGAGAGGTCCAGTTCTATCTATACTCTCCTCACTCAAATAAAATCAACAGAACTCCAACACTTCCTATGCAATGCCTGTTTGAGGTAATCTTTTTTCCCTTATAGGTTACAAACTGCTGCTCCTAATCACACAAACCCCAAGATATGTCTTTCAAAATTATCTATATTTAATGAAAGAGGCCTCAACAGCCCCATTAAAAGATCAACTCTACAATGGGAAGAACAATCCCTCTGAGGTGATATTCTTTTTGTCTAAGGAACCCATTTCACCTCTTCTAAAGCCTAACATCTGAAAACTCAAACATTTCCCCCATACATTTATGGGCTGTACCAACAGGAAAAAATGGGGTCCTAATTGCAAATAAAGAGTCCCTCCCCTTTAAGCTCCTTCATGAAGTGACAGATCCCTTGGGCCGCTTCTTTATCTTGACCTGTGAAATGCATAATTGAATGAACACTAACATCTATGCACCGAACACCAAGCAGGTTCACTTGTCTAATGCACTATTCAAAAAGAACTCTGTTCACAGACGAGGTCAACTGATCACAGGTGGAAACTTCAACACTGTGCCAGACCCACTCTTGATTCATTAAACAGCAAAAGACCCCTCCACCAATCCATTAACAATTTTTTACACACAATTGACCTGTACGAAGTGTAGTATTGTCACCACTGATCTAAGAGGGACTACACCTTCTTTCCTTCCCACACCTCCTACTCGAGGATAGGATAGGGTTGTCCTAACAAACAAGTGGACTCTTCAAAGTAGCTCTTCCTCTGTTATGGGAGATATTACATGGTCAGATCATGCTACCACTAAAATTGAAATTACAGACCATCATCGTATGGGCACACCCAGCCTATGGGGGCTCAACACTTCACTTTTGGCAAAACCTCAATTCACTCAGAATGCTGAATTCCACCACCAATTCTTTAAAGCTAACGATCTCTGTAGCACAGATCATTTTATATTGTGGCCTCTTATAAATCATACAAGCGTGACATTCAAATAAAACATAGCCCCTTTGTAAAGAGCCATAGGATCTGCCAGAATGATGGGTTATTTTAACCAATAAGAACCAAGGATGAACAGAATAAAATGAACCCTACACCCCTACTGCCCTCTTCCTTCCTGGGAGACAGACAGAAATTATGAAGCCTATTACTATTCCTGTACAAAAACAATTTAAAGCATAACACATAAAGCTATTATGGCCTTGGCAATAAAGCTGATGCCCTGTTAGCCAGACAGGTCAAATCAAGACATCTCAAGCAAAGCATCTTAGCCATCCACCACCCTACTTCCAAACAACTACTCACCAACCCTTTAGACATTGCAAACTCATTCAGCAATTACTACCAATTACTGCCAATCCCTTTATGACTTACAACAAGACCCCTCTTTTACACGACTAACCATAGCTTTCCTAAAAGAATCTGACCTTCAGCACTGTCCCCTGCTTCACTAGAGTTCCTATCCCAACCATTCATGAGTGACCACTGAAATCCAATCAATTAGTAACACCCCGTCAAACAATAAATCTCCAGGCTGTGATGGCTTTACCAATAAATACTATAAGCACTTGGACAACTTAGTTTCTTTCCACGTATTATTTGTTTTTAATCTGGCCTTATGGTCTGGCTCTCTTCCTACAGTATTGCTTCAGTCTGTTATAGCTAAAATTCCCAATAGCCATCATTCACCTTCAATTTCAGACGTATTTCTCTATTTAAAAACTATAACATATTATATTAACATTTTTACAAAAGTTTTAGCGTATAGTTCATTATCAATTCTACAATCCCCGATACAACCTGACCAGGTAGGATTCATGCTGGGGAGACAGGCCCCTGGCAGCCCTAGATGCTGATCAATATTATCCTAGGGATAAATTTCCAAATTTGGTATACGTGGTTGGTTACAATCTGCAATATTGACTCTCTACCCCCCCATCAGTGAGAGTACTTACCACAGGTGCCCTCTCCAAAAAATGATTTATTAAGAATGTAACCAGAAAGGGGTACCCCTTTCATCTATGATATTTGCTTTTATAATGGAACCCCTAGAATCCGGAATGCGTTCTATCCCATTAATCTCCTAAGTAGGAATCCATGGTCTGAAACACAAAATTAATCTATTTGCTGCACGATTAGCGGCAGGTCCTGTGTACTTTGCTGTTTGATAGTTACCCACATTCCATTTTAGTTGGGACAAAGTGTTTTTTTAACATGTATGTGTGCTATTATTACTTACTCTAGCACCCTACTTGTGCTTTTTTTTCTACATTAAATATTGGACATCAAAAGATCAGTCTGGATGCACTCACCAAGCCACTGTTAAAGGAATGTCATTTGTCTTCATCAAAAGAACCTCAATGTCATATAGCAACACACATACTATTAAGAAAGCGTGTTGGAAGTGCAACAGAATGTACTTTGCTTGGCACTGTAGTGATATACAAGCATCTGTGCGTTTGTTTATATATGTTTGTATATTCTGCACAGGAAGGAATTTTTATTTGTTTCTCTGCTCTCTCCTGTAATGCTGTTCTTGCACATGTAAACTGTTCTATTTATTTACACTTTGCCTTTATGTATTCCTTTTTTTTCCCTTATTCATTTGTCTTTATTTTTTCTTATCTGCTGCGTAACTGCAATTGTATGTCTTTCTTTTGAGCATATGCCAATGGGTGCTTACCTTGCTTGCTTTTTAACTCATCTGTTATATTCAAAGACAGTATTGAAGAGCAGACGAGCCATCCTTAGAGGGTATCTAGAGCAGTAATTCTCAACTTTTTTTAAGTCAAGGCACCCTTTAAAATTCCTCACAATCTCAGAGCACCCCATTCTTAAATGTAAAAATGAAACTAATAGTCTTACGTAATGCAGCAACATCCACACACATAGGACACCCAACATTAGAGGGGATTTATTCTTCCATAGAAAACACTTTATTGCACACAAGTACTGACCAATATACCAATGTTTCTCTTCTCCCTGTTTTTTCCCTTACCCAGCTAATGGGACCCAGTGTTGACGGAGAGGGGTGGTGGGGTCAAACAAGGATGCTGTGCAAGTCCTCCTTATTAACCGATTACTTCATTGGATGTAAGGACGCCAGCAGCTGGAAGGCTGTAATGGTGCACAATGAAAACCTGTGGCTTTGCATAACTAAAATGCAGGCTTTATCCACCCATTGGTTTGTATACAATTTTTGGGCAATTTTTAGACATTTTGCCAAGGCACCACTAAAGAAATCAGAAGGCTCCCTGGTTTAAAAAGAATGGTCTAGAGTGGGGCAGTTGCCTCACTATAGCAAGCAATGCCTGGCAGAATAATCAGAAATGTCAACAACATCATTGTCACCTCTACATTTCTAGATGATGTCTGCCCTTAACAGTAATGTAGAACGTTCAGCAATATCATTCTATTTTAAAAAGGAGACAATCTGTACTACAAGCTGTAAATATAAAATTAACCTTTTCAGTAACCATATAACTAGCCTTTCCATAAGGGCATAGATAAATTAGAACCCTGTCAGGTTTCTATTGCTGTCTGTGTCCCTGTGTTACCCTCTCTTTTTGTTCTGGTGGACCATTGTTACTAGGACAGGAAGTAATTGGAAAATTTCAAATTCCTAGTCTTCACCAGAACCCGAATAGAGATAAAATCATCAAATGCAGGCACTGGTTCCTGTAGCAACTTTCTAAGAGGGGATTTCCTCTTACTTTCTGTTATAGAATGTTTCTGGAGAAAATATGAAGCGAACTCTCCCTATGTGGACACAAACCAAAAAAAAAAAAAACACACATCTGTTCTTTACTCTATCTATATTTCTGTCTCTTGTTCAGTCCTCTTTGGCTTCTTTTTTTCAGTCTTTTGCCTCTTCCTCCTTACTCTCCTGTGGTGACATTTCCAATTCTATCTGCACTTCATTGCAGTTCAAGGGTGATATTTGAGGGTTCTCATTATGGCTGTATTGACCATTCTTTGCACCCTGTTTCTTTCTAAATATAGAACTGCTTTTTCCTCCCTCTGTTTGTTCAGTGTCTGCATAGTTTGGATAGCTGGCTACTAGTTATACACGCAATACTCTATGATAGCTATATAACCAGTTGGTTCTAGGTCCATGATGAGGGACACCTTGTCCTTTTCCATAGCAACTTCATAATACTTGATTACTGTTTTGCATTGCCTTAGAGCCGGTTCACACGACCAGAAAGTCGCCCCGTGACTTGAAGAGACTTGGAAGAGACTTGGAAGAGACTTGGAAGAGACAGGCGACTTTGTCTGTGGGGAATGTCTGGCTAATCTCTTTCTTCTTCCTGGAAAGTCTGATAACAAGTCGCTTCAATTAAGATAAGGAGGCGACTCCCATTGAAGTATATGGAACAGTCGGATCACAGGTCGCCTCAAAGTAGTACAGGACCCTTTTCTGAAGTCGGAGCGACTTCAGTAGTGCCAATTAAGACGGCACTGATTGATTAACATTGCTTTTGTTATGTCAAGCGACCTGGGGCTACACAAGTCGCCTCACAAGTCGTGCTAGTGGAATGGGCTCTTATTGTAAATGCCTTTGTTACATTTGATAATAATAATAAACCAGCCGCACTTAGTTACACTATGGATGAATACAATAGATGAAATTGAACATAAGAAGGCTGCCAGTACATAAACTGGAGGATCAAAAAGCAAAAATATAAAGTACAGCGCCAACAAATATTAAACACAAATGTTGAGAATTTCAGTTTGATAGAAGGTCCCACAAATGCAGATAATAAACCTCCAAAGATAAAGGCCCAAAAGTCCAAAGTCCAACACCAGAAGATGGGATCAATAAAGCTGGGAAATGTCACCACGTGCACCAGATAAAAGGGGTATCTGCTTACCGGAACATCATGACACCCGGTCAAGGTAGGTCAGATGGAGCATGCGATTGAAGGTTTCCAATGAAATCCCCCTGGGATAAGCAGGTCTCCAATATCCAAACGGTAATCGGTGCAAAAAGTCAACCTTATTGTGCCATATACCTCAAAATAAAGAGGAAAACTCCAATGGCATAGTAAACGAATCTTTAATGAATAACAAAGGAACATGTAAAATGGCAACTCACAAATCCACCCATATGAATGCGCATGGAAAGATAGGAGCCAGGATCAGCGTGTCGACATGCGGGCGTGCCTGACGTTTCGTCCCACTCAGGACATTCTCAAAGGCGAAGCCCGCACATGTCTGCACGCTATTTATAATGTAATGGCTTCCTGCCATTGGAGTTTTCCTCTTTATTTTGAGGTATATGGCACAATAAGGTTGACTTTTTGCACCGATTACTGTTTGGATATTGGGGGATTCCATTGGAAACCTTCAATCACATGCTCCATCTGACCTACCTTGACCGGGGGTAATGATGTTCCGGTAAGCAGATACCCCTTTTATCTGGTGCACGTGGTGACATTTCCCAGCTGTATTGATCCCATCCTCTGGTGTTGGACTTTTGGGCCTTTATCTTTGGAGGTTTATTATCTGCATTTGTGGGACCTTCTATCAAACTGAAACTCTCAACATTTGTGTTTAATATTTTTTGCTTTGTTACATTTGCAATTGGGAATCTTTCTTGGTCCCTTTTTGAAGTTGCTCACCAAATCATTCATTTGTGTATGTTTACGTTCTTTATCTTTAATAAAAAATAATATGCAAAAAAAAATCCTACAGAGGTTTTAAACATCCCTTACTAATAAATATATACTAGCCTTAGGACAGGACAACCTTCCCCTCACTAACATACAATGAAAAAGCTTTAACCCTTTGTTAGGACACACAATGTTCAGATTTATGGCCGGAATACACGATAAGAAAATTGGCCGAAAATTTCCGTTCAGCGAACGATCGGTCGATATTCTACTCATTAATGCCCAGCCATCAATGAGTGATATCGATATTGTGAACGGAAAATACCGTTTGAAAAAAATGAAAAATTCTGTTGTCTCGTTTGCGAATGAACGATATTCTATACATTGGTGTTAAGATCGTTCATTTGAAATCTGTAGAACATCATCGCGCTGAACAATGTTTCGATGGTCGGCGGTCAACGGTCGGGCGATATTCGGCCCGTGTATGTTGGCAACGTTTTCGACCAATGAACACTTTTTCATAAGTCGGTGGTCGAATGATCGGGTGATATTCTACTTGGTATTCCGGCCATTAGTTTCCAACTGATAATAGATCAGCCAGCTTAATGAAAACAGGGTTCATTATGGCAAAACATAGCTCTCCAACCTCCTTATAAACAAAGAGAACTTAATAGGATTTCCAGAAAAATCATTATGTAAAAAAGGTAAATTACACATTTTAAATATATTTCTTAAGGTTATGCTATTTAAATGAGGATATGTAGCAAATGCTATACAAAGTAGGTTTTATCCCAATGTGGCTGCAAAAGTGGAAAAACAATTTAATTTGAGGTTTTTTCAACAGGTTTTTCATTAATTTTAATGTTTGTTACTATGAAGAAGAAATGGTTGGATGGGTGGATTGATAGATGGATGGACAAGTATATAGATGGGTGGAAAATAGATAAAACAGAAGAGAGAAATAGTGATGAAGACTAGAGAATTATGTAGGGAAGAATAGATGGATTGAGGGAAGGAGGGATGGATGAATAAAAAAAGGAGAAGGTATGTATGCATGGGTGAAGAGAGAGAAGAATGTATTGAAAAGAGTTGTGGATGGGGAGAATAGATGGATGGAGGTATGGAATCATGTAAAGAACAAGAAACAGAAGGATGGACTGAAGTATTATCCTGAATATCTGCATTCAGATTTGTGCGGAAAAATATGTGGAAGAGGAAAACAGAAATCAGTTCTTTCTATATTTGCCCTGATCTCATAATCTATACTCTCTTTTTGACTGTTTTGTAACTTACCCCTCTAGAGATAAGTAAATCAGTCTCCATATATACTGTATATTTGGAAAACTTGTTAAATCTGATGATTTCTGATTTTCCAAATATTTTGAGAGTAATTTGTAAATCCAGAAAATCTAAATGTGTGACCTGTATAATGTTATTTATAGAGTAAATTTGTATACATATTCAGGATGCAAAAAAAAAAGTCACTGCTGATCATTTTGTCAAATTCATAAATCAATATTCTCTAATCCAGTGTTCTTCAACTCCGGTCCTCAGGGCACACTAACAGGCCAGATTTTAAGTATTACCTTGGGGAGATACAGACTAGAATACTGCAATCACCGAGCAGCAAATTATATCACCTGTGATGTATTTCAGTTTTCTTGCAAACCTGGCCTGTTAGTGTGCCCTGAGGACCGGAGTTGAAAAACACTGCTCTAATCCACTCTCCTAAACTCCACCTATTGCTGTTTATCAGGGGACTACATTGTCTATTCTCACAAACACCTATTTCCCTGTGCTCATTACTAACTGAAGTACCCCCTGCCCCATTAATTACAAGTCACTGTCACACCTCATTTTTTTGCCCCTGGTTTCAACAGCTCCTGCCCAGTGCCCACAGCTATATGCCACACCTGATGTATTGTGCTTAATGTTAGGTCAAATGCTTAAATGTCCTTCTGGGTGTCATGTGCATCCCAATAATTAAGGACTACCCCCTCTGCATGAAAATTACTTTTCTTCACTCACTGCTAATCTCACTGGCAAATTCTAAGAGATCCACTGTTCAATCTCTCTACCTTTTCACTGATGCGACCAATCACTTTTAAAATGACTGATATTCCCCAATCTCTGCTACGGATCTCATTCATCATATGTGCCAATTAAAAATGCAAATTTAAACCATTTCTGTGTTTCTAGCCATGTATTTTCTTGACTCTCCTCTGTATTTTTTTTGTTTTTTGTTTTTTTTTAGTAAAGGTTTAGGTATTGCCATAAATACACCATATCTTAAGGGACATTATATAATGTCACATTTTTATTACCCTTTGATACTGATTACAAAGGACCACAGTCAAACCCCATTAATTGTAGTGAGGATCAATGTATGGTGGAAGAAAACATCTATATAAAATATTCTTGTCTATTTACAGTGGCTTGCATTGGTAGTTTTTTTCTTTTAGATTTATCATGCGGTCATGATAAATCCCATTATGGAACAACATATATGCTATGTTCTGAAACTAGATAAGCATATCCTTACTTCTGGTTTTAATTCCACTAAGCCTCTTTTTGAACTATACTACATCTAGTTGTGGTCTTGACTTGAACGTGTTCCTCCCTGTTCTCAGCGTGTAGAATAAGACTCAGTGGTCTTGACTTGAGTGCATTAGTACAATAAATGTGATATTTAATCAATGCAAGGTGGACACAATATTAAGCATAACATTTTCTTTTCCACACTGCTAGAAGGTATGCAGTCAATCAAATAAATAAAATGTATGGCAACACATTTTACTTAGCAGTATACTTAAATGTTTGTGATTGCATAACCTTTTCTGGTTTATTTATCTATGTATTTTTTTTTTTTAACAGTATACCTGTAATTATAGCTAGGTATGCATTCTTAGAGATCCATCCAGATTTTTTTGTTCAGTTAAAGCGGAGTTCCACCCCAAAATATTTTTTTTAGATAAAAATACCCCCTGGACAGTCAGGGCTAGTGCATTTAAGCAACTATAGCCTCAGAACTGTCCCCTGTTTCACTTACCTTTTAGAAGAAATACTTACCTTGAAAATGTCTTGGAAAGATCTGCCATCTCAGGTGTGGGCAGCTGAAGCCGGAGTGTCCTCTTCGGTCTCCTCTTTGGTGATGTCGGAGTCCCAGAATGCCCTGCACCGACCATGCTCGTCACTTCTGGTGCAGGCACGTCATCCCTGCACAGCTTCTGGGCATGCCCAGAAGCTGTTCATCAGGGGATGACGTGCCTACACTGGAAATTACAGGGCCGGTGCAGGTTCATTGACTCTTGGGATCCATGATGTTCATCTCCTAGGAGTCAATGCAAGGAGGAAGTGACAGCGCGGGCGCGTGGCCGCAGAGGGAGGAAGAGGAAGGAAGGTAAGTATATTTTCTTTAAAAACAAGGTAAGTGAATCAAAAAAAAAAAATTTAATTGTCCAATTCTTTTTCAGGTAATTTAAAGCCTTTCATTTTGAGGGTGGAAACTGTGCCAAGTTTTTTAGTAATTTGGACTTAATTAGATACAATAACAACATTTAATAGCCAAAAAGCATTAACAACCAAGAGGCCACGTTTACACTTGAATGTTTTGTAGCTCGAAGTTCAAAAATGCTCAACAAGCTAAAACCTATTATTTTCATTAGCCCTTCTTCACACCTCAGCATCCTGTCATTTGTGGTAAAATGCTTGTCTCTCAAAAAAGTACATGAGGTACATTTCAGGCAGAATTGAGCGTTTTTTTGTCCCCATAGACTTCTTCAATGTAAACACCTAAATAGAGCAACATGAGCTTTTTTTGGGCACTTTTCAAGCGTTTGGTCACACGTTTTCTGCTCAGACAGTTGCTCTCTTTCCCTTTTTCAGCAGCACACCTTTTAGTTAAAAAACTCCTGAAAAATGCAAAAATGTGCAATTCTGATTCAAAAAATGCCTAAACTGCTTGAAAATGTGCCGCTTAGGTGTGAATATAGCTGAGAGATTTTGGAGTTTCTTTCCTTTTAAGAGGATGATCCAGTGTATTTCATCATGCAGATCTTGGTTTTGGGGTAGTTTGGTAAAGCGTATCACTAGTTCATAATACATAAGAAATTAATATACAGAATAAGAAGTATTCAAACTTAAATGCATAAAAAAAGCATACTTGGAAAACCAAAAAAAAATGATATCCCCAAAAAAATGTTAACCCCCCCCCCCAAAAAAAATGATAGTGTGTCAATTGCATTATATTATCAAAATAATAAAAATTTGAAATTATAAAAAAGAAGAGTTATCTTTAATTTTTATTAAACAACTTTTATTAAATATATACTGTTTTGAAATAATAATTAGGTACATATATATTTATTTATGAACACACACTCACTGTACAGTCACTAGAACTAGTGTTACAATTACTTATTAAATTAATACTTGGAAAATAACTTCTACTCATCACTTTCTTGCAGTTTTCACACATTTCAAGTATCACTTATAAGGGGAAGGTCAAAGAAAAAAAAACATTGCAATGTAACAACTTTTGAATTTGAACTGGCAGACAAAGTTAATGTTGACAAAGAACAAAAAAAGGTTTGGAAAGAAAAAGTCCAGATGAGGGATTTGAGATTGCAGCTCCAGAGGGGTAAAGTTGCTGCTTTTGATGTGGGAGGTCTGAGAGCAACCTGCTGGGATGCTCCCTGGTACATCTCATTAACCGTGTCATCAAAGACCCCCAAGCTCCGGAGAATCATAACATTATCTCTGACATTACCACACAAGATACAAGTTCCCTCAGACAGTCTATAAACATGCCTGTAATAACCAATTCATCCTGGCTTGACACCCCTGCAAGGACTGGATGCCCTTTAGTGAGCTGTGTGAATTGCCCCAGTCATTCATCAAAGTTTCTCAGGAGTGCATGTCACAGAGCATTAAATTTAATTAAAGCAACACTGACTGCAATGCAATCCTCTGGGGGCTCCTTGTCCAGAGAACTGGATAACTTTTTCTCGTACATTTAAATATATATCTTTTTACTTAAGTCTAAAATTCTAGACAAGTAGCAATCTGAACAAAGTGCTTTTTAACAAGATGTTTATTTTTTCTTTTTAGAAAGTAAGAATCTGATATCTGATATATTTTAACACAACTATTTCTGTCTCCAAGACATTTAAATGTCACTATTTTTGTTTTTTAGGACCATTTAACAGGATCTCTTCCTTCTATTTAAACTAAGCAAAGAAAAGCAAATTTATGATTATATGTGCTGAGAGGTCATGACTGAATTTCTTTTTTTTTAAGTAACTAACAAAACTTTTTTTAATGATTCAGTGGTACTGTACAACAGGATTTTACCACTGTTAGCACTGTAAATTCTTTTCAATAATCTGTTACCTTAAATTTTTAAAATTCTTGTATATGTATAAAAAATTGAACATAAAACAACTTTGCTTCCCATAAATTCAAAAATAATAGCACTGGATAACACGACAACACTACATAAACAGAGAACCTGAAAATATGTAATACAAAATTAAATAAATGCTTAAATAAAAAATTATTTGAATGATCAGGTTACAAAAAGAAGAAAAAAAATTAGAATATCAGTTTCTGATGGACTCATTTTCTAATAAATTTAAAATAGAACGCACAGATTCTTTATTGAGTTAACTCACAAATCAAACATATGTAAACCCAATCACTAAAATCTCATACATTTTTATGATTATTTACTTTCAAAAGTAATGTTTTAATATTTTTAAATCTGCAGCTTTTGTTAAAATAGTATGTGATCCTGCTATGAAGGTCTTTGTTCAGGCACTTTTTATTGTATAGTGACAGTGCTCTGTATGTGTCTTCCAGGTGTGCTTCCGAGTTGCCACTGTGTAAGAACGTCTTCTGATGAAGACTACAATTTGTAATTTTAATACACATTATGAAAGCATGGCTGAAGTGCGTATAAACAGATGTGGAGTGAATCTTGGTTCAGTTCGATTCAGGTTCGCTGAGCATGAGTAAAATTCTGGTTTTAGCTACACTAAATGGGAACTGAATATTAGAAATTAGTAATGGCAGACCTCTAGGCTGATAGGCAATGAATTCTCAAACCAATGACATGAAAGAATGCCCTAGAGAAAATGTACCAAAGCAAAATAAATGCTTTAAAAAAATATGTTTGGCAGGGAGCATTGATTTTAATAATGCTTTTAGATAAACTTAAAATTGCTGAATTCCCTCTTAAAATATGTCTGGGGGATGCCCTGAAGGACCCTAACCTGTGTGGGGTATATGCAAAATTGACATTTACAAAGAAAAAAAAATTAATGTAAATTGTTGGCAAAATGACAAAAAGGTAAACAGTAAATAAAGACACCTACAAAGTTTTTGACAAGGCCTTTATTCAAAAGAAAACAATGCCCTGCAATGCTCATCCATTGCCAGTCACTCAAGAAAAAATATAAATAACGAATTGGTAACCCAAAAGAAACTGCGCAAATGGTGATATTCGATAATAAATTATTAGTCAAATGTTGATTATATGTGAGGAATTGCTTCCATAGTGCAAGCTGCAATAAAAACGTGTATACGCATAAATAGTGAAAAAGGGTGAATATATTGCGCTTAAACACTTAAAACACAACCAAAAAAGTGCTTGTGTGCATAAACATATAAATAAATATATAAATAAATAAATATATATATATACTAGTGAATAAATATATATGAATAAATAGATAAATAAATATATATGTTGTGAAAAAGTCCTTAGTGAAATATATCAACAGTCCTTAAAAGTGCCCAGTGCAATACGGATCTCTCAGCAATGACTGAAAATCACTTTAGCTTCAAGTGAGGGACCTCCACCATAGGGACTTTCTCCACCCAGTGCTCAGGGCAAATACTTCTTACCGAAGCTGGTGGACCCCTTAATTACAGGGGGTCTGAAACAGCATATAAGGTCCACAAATGCCTCCAAGCTATCCTTCAGGTCCCTTAATATGGCTCAGCTCGCACAAGGAACTCCAAGTATTTCCAGGGTGGTATGGTATGGGGAAAAAGATAAGGAAACTCCGATAGTGTAGTATGTTCTAATATTGGGGTTTATTAATAGAAATGCACTTACTCAAACATCATATACAGAATGCCTTCATGGGGTAAATGCAGCATGGGTTCGGTGTACGGGACGCTCCTCTGTTCCTGCGTATCACCAACCCGGAACTCCACGGTCTCACGTTCCCGACACACGTTTCGTCAGACGCGCTGACGTCATCAGGGGTCATCAGGCGTTCTGGGGCCCCCCGTGGAGTATTTCTCGGGCAAACATAGAAGCCAGGAGTTTCTAGGAGGGAAGTTTAGCTAGTAGAAAAAAAAAATAGCAATTGTAATAAAATGGTCCACCACCATCCAGATGAAGTGTGCCCATTTCAGGGAGAGAAGTCTACAATAAAACCCATGGCTATGTGCGTTCAAAGGCGTTTAGAGACAAGCAAGGGTAGAAGTAATCCAGAGAACTTGACTCTTGATGACTTAGAGTGAGCACAGATTTTGCAAGCTTTTACATAGGAACAGGGGTCCTTTGAAGAGAGGGCCACTGTAACATACCCAATGATGGAGCCTGAAGTGCAGAGGTAGGCCTCTCTTAGAACTTTGGCTCAGGAGCCCTGGCAAGATAACAGGGAACACCAGAGCACAGAGTGGCACGAGTGCCTGTAAAGTCTTCTGCCAGCAAGTGCTGATGTGTGTTGGGGTGCTCAGGATGCACATGGGCCAGAATGACCAGAGCTGAAGGCGGACACGGGTCAGCTGAAGCGAATGCAGGTATGAGAGCCAAGGCAATTTCAGACAGTCCAGGTCAGCAAGATTTGAGCAGATCCAGGTACAGACACAGGCAGCAGAGTATTAAGGAAGCTGGCTGGGGTCGGTAACAGTAAGGCAGACCATCCAAGGGAGCACCCAGACTAATAGTCCTGACGCAAGCTAGAGGTTGGTACAGGTGGTGCTCAGGCAGAGTCAGGTAGAGATAAGGTTGGCAACAGAGGATCAACACAGGAACAGATGTACAGTTGCTCAGGAGCATAATAGATCAAATGGCACTGACACAGAGGAAAAGTGCAATTTAAAAAGCCCGCCTGGTGCCAATGCGGGCTCGCTCATGGGTATGTGCATGGGCATGCGCACGTGAATGCACACTTGCTTGTGCACGCACTCTCGGTACTTGGCCATAGGTAGTGACTCTTAGGCTTATACGCCTGTGTGTATGCAAACGTCTTTCCTGACAGCCACCAAAGCCTGTGAGAAACCAAAGAAAAGGTTTTGGTAATCCCTGGGTGCCTGACTGTCTTAGCATCATGTGCTTCAAATGCCACTTTAAGCCCAAGATGGAGGGAAAAATACAACTTTCCTGGGGACAGACTGGGCAGAGCACTAGACTAGACAGTAAGAGTGCAGTTCAGAAAAAAAAAACAGGATGCTCTTTCCTGACACCAGCAAATGGGGGAACAAGTGGGAGTGTGCAGGCAGAGGCTTATCAGAATCTGAAAGCCACCTTTAACAATAAGGGTGGTACATAAGACCCCTACTCATTCACACAAAAAACTGAAAAGGAAATAATCACACCCAATTTTTGACAAGTTGTTTAGGAAAAAAGTCCCAAAATGTAAAACCACCATCAATCATGTCGTCCAGAGATGCAGATCCATGTCAATACCAATGAACAATGCCTGGAAACACATTAAAATACAATTAAAAACACCATCACCTCTGTCCCTGTCACTCGTGCCAAATGACATGAGGGATCCCTGTTACATCACTGATCAAATATATTTCCATATTTGGTCAATGATATCACCCAGGATACCATGTCCCCTTGTTTCATTTAGCAGTGAGGAATTGGAGATGTCATTAATGTGGAGCTCCACACAAAAGGGAAAGATCTGCTTGTTTGCCTCCTTCCCCCCTCCTGATGCCACATTTGGCACCTTTTGGGGGGGGGGGGGAGCAGGTACGTGGTTTTAACACTTCTGGATGACTTTGTCATGGTGAACTCAGTCAGAAGTTCAGCCCCCTTCCTCCTTCCCCCACTGCCGAGCCATTCAGAAAGCACAGCACGCTTTGCGCATGTGCAGTAGAGAGCCGGCTGTGAAGCTGCAAGACTTACCGGTTTCCCTTAGCCGAGATGGCAGCGGCAAAATGGCCCTTGCCATTAAAAATAAGCCCTTGCTGGAGTTGGGCAATAACTCAGTCCCTGTAGGCTGTAGTGATCAATCTTAAATTGACAATTCCCAAGAATTGTTTAATCTTCCACATCTTTCTGGAATATGAATAAGGGCTTGTGTCAATGAGCTTTGGGATTTTGGGCTTGGGTCGTCCTGCTTCTGACTAGACATGTGCAGTTTGTTTAATTACGAATGGAAATTTTTAGTTATTCAAAGATTAAGTATAGTATCCAAATCTCTGAATTATAGTACCAAATTCTCCGAATAACACAGCAAAATTTCTTTGAATTTCCGAAATTCGAATTGCAGTTTGAATCATATTTTAAATCCAATTTTATTTGAATTTGAAAGGGAAATCAAACTGTAAACATATTGCTGAAATCAAGGTCTGTGTGTCTTATTAGTGTACCAATTTGAAATAATGCTGTTTTATTTTTATTTATTTTTTTTAAGCCAAAGGCAATTTAAAGATTGACTTTAATCATTTGATGATGATTTTTCTTTTGTTCGTTCACTTTGCATGTATAAAATTTATAAAAAGAAACCAGTAAAATATCTATATTTGAAAGCATTTTTACTTTATTACATTATTTTTCTCAGTTGGCTAAAACTTCTGCACACTATTGTACATAGTAAAATGCTGAAAGTAAGATACTACTTTTATCAATTGGAACACTTCCCATATGTTTAATACAATTTATATTAATACAAACAAAATCAATGTGTATAAATAACAAACAGATGTTTGGTCATTCTGACTGAGCTCCAGAGATCCCGTGTGAAGCTAGGGCAATTTTTGAGAACGACAACTATCACTGCAGGCTTCCACTGATGTGGGCTTTATTATGGCAGAGTGGCTGGATGAAAATGGAAGCCTCTCCTCATTGCAAAACACATTAATGTCTTCTTGGATTCTTCAAAAAAGCACCTGAAGTGCTCTTAGACTGTGAGGAACAAGAAGAATCTCTGGTCTGAAGAAAGAAATATAGAACTCTTTTGCCTCCATTGTAAATGTAGTTTATGTAGGAAATACAGGCTCCGCTCATCATCACCTGGTGGTGGCAGGCAGTGTCCTGCGGTGGGGTTGTGTTTTCCATCAAAATTATAAACTGGGACAGAGAGACTGGTCAGGGTCCATAGGTTTGAGGCTCAATAAAAACCTCTTCCAACATGACAATGATCATAAGCATACAACCTAGACCAACCTAGAGTGCCCAAAGCTGTCCATAGATGGTTTAATCTAATCTTGGTCAGTTCAGAAGGTACTGGCTGGGATTCCAACAAAAAATGGGCACACAACCATCCAGAAACATTTGTGTTCACTGTACTATAGTTAGTTAATCATGTCTTCTTGTCTGTCTAATTATCTATATTTTACATAGGTACTTGTAAAATAAAATAATTTAATACATTTTGGCATTCATTTGTCAGTCAGTTCCAAAAGCAAAATGCACTTCTTAAATGTAAACATTTCAGCTGACACATTCGAATATATAAAAAAAAATTCTATTTGGCCGATTCAAAACTTTTTAGTTTCAAATTGAAAAAAAATTGGGAAAATCAAAGAAAATTTGAAATAATAGAACATGAAGTAAATAAATTCAGAATAAGATTTCAGAAAACCAATTCAACGAATCAACCAAATTTAACTAAATAAAATAAGTAGATTATTAAATCTAAATGAAACAAAACTAAACTATTTTTTTTGTTATGCTCATGTCTACTTCTGACCTACATTTGACCTGCTTCAAGCAGGATTTGCATCCCCACAGACTTGCAAAGGAATGCAAAATCCACTTGATGCTGCTGACAAAAGCCCATCAACACAGGCCCTAAAGCTGTTGCTTAGGCTAAGGTTTTTGCTTTAGGATGTAATGTCAAAGTCTAACAAATAAAAAATAATGCAACCGTCCCACATCAGGGACTATTAAGCTGATATATATACTTATTTTGTTACATTTGTGTTCTAGGGATTAGGTATCCGACTGACTTTTTTTAAGCACCATTTGGCAAACAGGAGTAAGACAGAAAATTGCTTGTTTTAATGTTGACAGTTTAATTCCTAAACTGTTTAGAAATGCAGTGAGAACTAAGCACCCAGACCTGCTGTTATGGATGTGCAATAACAACAAGGTATTACAGTTTACTAAAAGAAAAAAATGGGGTATTGCCTGTCTAGCTGCCTGAGTCTAACAATGCAAGAATATATTTTTTTTCACTGCTGTAGAGTGGAATAAAATATTTTCTAAAATACAATACAGTCTATGTTTTGTTATTTAAAAGCAAGCATTAAAAATAGAGAGAAGAAAAAATACTTTCTTGGGTGATTTTTCACTGCTTAAGGTTGTAGAACAGAGAGGAAGCAGAAATCTTTCCTTGAATCTCCTTTGTCTCTATCACTTCAAGTTTAACTTCCTACTTTAAAGTTTACAGTGGGGATCGAAAGTTTGGGCACCCCGGGTAAAAATTTGTATTAATGTGCATAAAGAAGCCAAGGAAAGATGGAAAAATCTCCAAAAGGCATCAAATTACAGATTAGACATTCTTATAATATGTCAACAAAAGTTAGATTTTATTTCCATCATTTACACTTTCAAAATAACAGAAAACGAAAAAAAATGACATCTGCAAAAGTTTGGGCACCCTGCAGAGTTAATATCTTGTACTGCCCCCTTTGGCAAGTATCACAGCTTGTAAATGCTTTTTGTAGCCAGCCAAGAGTCGTTAAATTCTTGTTTGATGTATCTTTGCCCATTCTTCCTTACAAAAGTTTTCCAGTTCTTTGAGATTACTGGGCTGTCTGTCACGCACTGCTCTTTTAAGGTCTATCCATAGATTTTCAATTATGTTGACGTCAGGAGATTGTAAAGGCCATGTCAAAACCTTCAGTTTACGCCTCTTGATGTAATCCCCCGTGGATTTTGAGGTGTGTTTAGGATCATTATCCATTTGTAGAAGCCATCCTCTCTTTAAACTTCAGCTTTTTCACTGATGACATCAACTTACCATCCAAAATTTGCTGAAATTTTATTGAATCCATTTTTCCTTCTACTCGTGAGATGTTCCCTGTGCCACTGGCTGCAATACAACCCCAAAGCATGATTGATCCATCCCCATGCTTAACAGTTGGACAGAGGTTCTTTTCATTAAATTCTGTGCCCCTTCTTCTCCAAACGTACCTTTGCTCATTGCGGCCAAAAAGTTCAATTTTAACCTCATCGGTCCACAGAACTGGTTTCCAAAATGCATCAGGCTTGTCTATATGTTCATTGCAAAGTTCAAACGCTGATTTTTGTGGTGAGGACATAGAAGAGGTTTTCTTCTGATGACTCTTCCATTAAGACCATATTTGTACAAGTAACTGTTTATAGCGGAATAGTGTACCACAACTCCAGTGTCTGCCAGATCTTTCAGGAGGGATCGTGCAGTCAAACATGGGTTTTGAATTGTTTTTCTCACAATCCTGCGAGCTGTTCTCGCTGATATTTTTCTTGGTCTTCCAGATCTTGCTTTAACTTCCACTGTTCCTGATGACTGCCATTTCTTAATTACATTCTGAACAGAGGATATTGACATCTGAAAACGCTTTGCTATCTTCTTAAAGCCTTCTCCAGCTTTGTGAGCGTCAACTATTTTCAGTTTCAGTTTTCTAGACAACTGTTTAGAAGATCCCATGGTGCTGATTGTTGGGGCAAGGTCAGATGAGTCTGGGCATTTAAAACCTTTGAGACTGACATCACCTGGTCTTGCCAGACGATGATTGAGAACAATCCATGACACTGGCAGGTCTCAGCCTTGCAAAGGGGGCAGTGCATGCTATAAATTCTGCAGGGTGCCCAAACTTTTGCAGATGCCATTTTTTTGTTTTCTGTAATTTTGAAAGCGTCAATGATGGAGATAAAATCTAACTTTTGTTGACATATTATAAGAATGTCTAATCTGTAATTTGATGCCTTTTGGAGATTTTTCCATCTTTCCTTGGCTTCTTTATGCACATTAATACAAATTTTTACCTGGGGTGGCCAAACTTTAGATCCTCACTGTATCTTTAGTCAAAACTTTTGATTCATTTTGGATAAAGGTAAGAACCTCTGCTAGGTTTTTAATTGCTGTATAAGTCTCCGCGGGTGATTCTTAGAAGCTCTGTGTGTCTTGTGACCACTGTCACTGGGAAAGACTGTGATGGGAAATCCAGAATTTTACATTTGTTGCCGGAACAGAAATAGAGGAAAAACCTTCAAATTTAGAATTTCTAGAAAACTTTAATGCATTCAGTGACAGTATTTTTGTAAACATAAACCACATTAAAACCCTATTCTATTTTACAAACCTTCCATGTGCACTTTGCTTTAAATGCTAGCTTTAAATTGGGGCGGTTGCCATTTTTATTTACCTAGCTGGATTTGGCTTGGGGACATATTGAAAGTCTTCAGCTGCTATTGTGCTTTGCTGGGCCTCTGTGTCCCTGAGAAGAAAGGGTCTCTTTTTAGAAAGAAATGCCTGCCTCCAGCCATACCTGCCTTTAATTTATCAGTTGCTATATATGCTCCAACATGGAAACTCTAAAAGATTATAGTTTGGACTGCACTTTAAAAAGGGACCTTGGGTGGTGTGGCTTTCACATATACACTATATTACCAAAAGTATTGAGACGCCTGCCTTTAAATACACCTGAACTTTAATGTTAACTTTAACATAAACTTTAATGACTGAACCCAGTCTTAGTTCGTAGGGTTCAATATTGAGTTGGCCCACTGTTTGCAGCTATAACAGCTTCAACTCTTTTGGGAAGGCTGTCCACAAGGTTTAGGAGTGTGTCTAAGGGAATGTTTGACCATTCTTCCAGAAGTGTATTTGTGAGGTCAGGCACTGATGTGGATGAGAAGGCCTGGCTCACAGTCTCCACTCGAATTCATCCAAAAGGTGTTCTATCGGGGTGAGGTCAGGACTGTACGGGCTAGTCAAGTTCCTCCACCCTAAACTCGCTCATTCATGTCTTTATGGGCCTTACTTTGTGCACGGATGCGCAGTCATGTTGTAAAAGGAAGGGGCCATCCCCAAACTGTTCCCACAAAGTTTGGAGCATGAAATTGTCCAAAATGTCTTGGCATGCTGACACCTCAAGAGTTCCCATCACTGGGAATAAGGAGCCAAGCCCACCCCTGAAAAACCCCACACCATAATCTCCCTCCACCAAATATTTTAGGAACCTGACTGGCACTTGTACAAATCATTTGGTGGAGGGGGGGATTATGGTGTGTTTTTTTTTTATTTTTTTTAGGGGTTGGGCTTGGCCCCTTAGTTCCAGTGAAGGGACTTCCTAAGGTGCCAGCATACCAAGACATTTTGGACAACTTCATGCTCCCAACTTTGTGGGAACAGTTTGAGGATGATGGCCCCTTCCTGTTCCAACATTACTGCGCACCAGTGCACAAACAAGGTCCATAAAAGATGAGCAGGTTTGGGTGGAGGAACTTGACTGCCCTGCACAGAGCCCCGACCTCAACCTGCTGGAATACCTTTGGGATAAATTAGAGCGGAGACTGTGAGCTGGGCCATCTCTCTGGACAACCTTCCCAGAAAAGTTGAAGCTGTTAAAGCTGCAAAGGATGGGCCATCTCAATATTGAACCCAACGGACTAAGACTGGGATGCCATTAAAGTTCATGTGTGTGTGTAAAGGCAGGCACCCCAATACCTTTGGCAATATAGGGTATTTTCAAATGTGTGCAACTAAAACCCGCAAACAGTGTAATACATTTTTGCAGGCTAACTAGTAAGTGTTCTGGAAACACGTGTTTTGTTTGTGCTATTTTACAAAGCTCCCTGTTGTCTGTAACCAGAAAAAGAGGAATATTTGCTACTGCATGCTTACGCCAGCTACTGTTTCCTAAATACACCCACAGTGGTTAGATGCATGGGTGCTGACAAAGGGTAATGTTCAGGTCATTTAAAGCGGTTGTAAATCCTATAAAAAAAAAATAAAAAAATAAAAACCTGCAAGACAAAGGCATAATGAGCTAGTATGCATCGCATACTAGCCCATTATGTGTAACTTACCTTAGAACGAAGCCCTGACACGGACCCCCGGACATCGCTGCGGGCGCTGCCATGATCCCTCGTCGTCTCTACCGGGTTCGGCGGCTCCGGCGCGCTGATTGGCCGGAAGAGACGGCTCCGGCGCGATGATTGGCCGGACCCGCGATGATGTCACTCCCGTGCCAGTTTAGGAGATATTATTTGTACCTACAGGTAAGCCTTATTATAGGCTTACCTGTAGGTAAAAGTGTCAAAAAGCGGGATACTACCGCTTTAATGATTGTGGCTGTACATAAATCTCTCTTTTTGTCAGGCACTTATATGTCCCAATGCTGTGGCTTTCCTCAGGTAGTAGAACAGATGATAGGTAAGTAAAGAACAACTTGTCAAAAAAGTTTAGGTTGTAGATACCAGAGCTTGAGGTCATAACATAGTTACGTTTAAAAAAATTGGTACGAGTTGGAATTCTCCTTTCCGAAAATGTGCAATTGCCCTTTAACGTAGGGGCCCACTATGGTAGGAAAAGTAGCCATACAGCTTAGTTTAGGTTTCCATAATGCTAACCCTATATGATAATTCAAATGACTGCATGCACACAAATGCTAAAGGAACTGTTTAAATTTGTTCCCCACAATTGCTGCAGCCTCGTTCTTTCACCTGCCTTCCCTAGGAGGTGACACTGCATGGAGAATGTCACATAGCAGAGACAGAATAGATCCACAAGCACTGAATGTGCTTCGGAACAAAGCACCTGGGTGTACAAGCTCTTAATAGAATGGCAGATTTGAACCACTAACCTGGATCCAAAACTATCTCTTGAGAATGCTTCCCATTTTTATGATTTTTTTTTGCAGGTATTTGCCATACCATCTAATTTTACAAAGACTTATTGTGACATTTGATAGAACATATTACAGTCTATTCTTCTCATTTAACTCACTCCAGGGTACTTTACAGCAAAAGCTCCTTATTTCTGGTAGAGATTCATGCTGAGATAATGGGTAACTTCCAATACATTTAAAGCAAATGTCGTCTGTTGTATCTTTGTCCCAGAAGCAATCTCATCCCTCATCCTCCATTTCACAGGTAGAATAGCTTGACTAATTTGCTAAGTGCACTTTGTCCACACATAAAAGAATGTGTCCAGTCACTGCATCTTTCTGTACCAAAGATCTTATAAAATGACTCTTGCCCCCACCTCTATGCAGCTGCACTAGGATTGCTGTATCAGAGATCATTGTAAGAACCCAGACTAGGCAAATAGGAAGATGAATGATTATTCAGACAAATTTGGACCACCAGGATGGGAAAGGTTCGGAGGAAAAACATTATGGCTAGGGCTCCATTGAAAGAGCTCGACAGTTGACAGATGAGCATCTATAAAATGACAAAGGCTTACTGTGTAAAGCTCCTTGCTACCAACGCCTTCTCCCTGGGAAACTAATTACCCTAAACTGTCAGCGAAAATGTTATTTTTTTCCAGCTATAATTCTCCTTTTACTGACCACAAAATAGTCATGAAAGTACGCTTTTATTCTTCATCGTCCTCCCTAGTTTTTTGCTGTTGTCATCTAACATAATGTAATGTCCATCAAACAAATTAAAAGTATAAACTGTGTGCTCAGCATCTGCAAGCAGTCTACAGTCAGATTAAAACAGCAGTGCAAGTACAGTGTGCAAGCTGTTTTCACTACAGGGCTCCCAACTTCAACAGTCAGAGGGTTTTTTTTTTTTTTTTTTAAGTCAATCTTCAAAGAATCTGAATGTTCACTTGGTATACTTTTTAAAGGCTGACAAGTCCTGGCATTAAATATTTTAAAATAATGTGATATAATGTAACCATATAAATACAGGTAGTTGACAGTCCAATTTACTAATATGCATGAAAGCACATTCTCTCTTCTTGTCTATTAAAACATGACCAAATTGCCATAGGGCAACGATAAAGGTTTATAGGTGGTGAAGAGAAAAACAAAGGACAGATTGGATTAACAGGTATCTAAGCCAAGAACAAAATGTAAAATAATGCATATTGCCAGTACTGAGATGGGGTAGCTGCATTTGTTTCATTGTTTTCAAAATATTTTCTTCTATTTTTACCTGGCAAGCCTGCCATTAAAGCACTTCCTGTCCTAGAGCGACAACGCTCACTAGCTGTAATGTATCAATGGAGGAGCAGTGTTTTATTTCCATTAGTTGTTGGTGTTGGGGGACGATGGCTGTGGTATACAGAAAGAGGTGAGAACAGTGCTAACTGATAAGTCAACAGAAGCAGAGAGGACACGTAGTTATCAGCTCATAAGATCCGTGGCAGGATCAAGCACTAATTAAACATAACTACAAAAATGCTTTCAATTGTATATTTAAAACAAATAGGAGGAGAAAATATGAGAAGTTAACTCACAGGGTTTACATACATTAGATTGGCACAGATTTCTCCATCTGTATGAAATACTGTCTGCAAAGGCAAAGGGTAAAATAAATAGCAGGAAAATATAGTTGATGCTAAATGGACATGGTTCATGATGTGAGTTAATCAAAGCAGGCATGTGGCATGCTACCTCCTCCGTAAGGCCTAGGTTTACACAATTTAACCCAGTGCTTCTCATTTCTTCACTGCTGCAAGCTGACAAAAGAACAGCTGTGACCCTCTATATTATAAAAAGTAGAAGTTAGAACTATATATATTTCCCTTAGAACTATATATATATATATATATATATATATATATATATATATATATATATATATATATATATATATATATATATATATATATATATATATATACACAGTGGGTACGGAAAGTATTCAGACCCCCTTAAATTTTTCACTCTTTGTTATATTGCAGCCATTTGCTAAAATCATTTGAGTTCATTCTTCTTCCTCATGAATGTACACATAGCTCCCCATATTGACGGAAAAACACAGAATTGTTGACATTGTTGCAGATTTATTAAAAAAGAAAAACTGAAATATCACATGGTCCTAAGTATTCAGACCCTTTGCTGTGACACTCATATATTTAACTCGGGTGCTTTCCATTTCTTCTGATCATCCTTGAGATGGTTCTACACCTTCATTTGAGTCCAGCTGTGTTTGATTATACTGATTGGACTTGATTAGGAAAGCCACACACCTGTCTATATAAGACCTTCCAGATCACAATGCATGTCAGAGCAAATGAGAATCATGAGGTCAAAGGAACTGCCTGAAGAGCTCAGAGACAGAATTGTGGCAAGGCACAGATCTGGCCAAGGTTACAAAAAGATTTCTGCTGCACTTAAGGTTCCTAAGAGCACAGTGGCCTCCATAATCCTCAAATGGAAGACGTTTGGGATGACCAGAACCCTTCCTAGAGCTGGCCGTCCGGCCAAACTGAGCTATCGGGGGAGAAGAGCCTTGGTGAGAGAGGTAAAGAAGAACCCAAAGATCACTGTGGCTGAGCTCCAGAGATGCAGTCAGGAGATGGGAGAAAGTTGTAGAAAGTCAACCATCACTGCAGCCCTCCACCAGTCGGGGCTTTATGGCAGAGTGGCCCGACGGAAGCCTCTCCTCAGTGTAAGACACATGAAAGCCCGCATGGAGTTTGCTAAAAAACACCTGAAGGACTCCAAGATGGTGAGAAATAAGATTCTCTGGTCTGATGAGACCAAAATATAACTTTTTGGCCTTAATTCTAAGCGGTATGTGTGGAGAAAACCAGGCACTGCTCATACACTGTCCAATACAGTCCCAACAGTGAAGCATGGTGGTGGCAGCATCATGCTGTGGGGGTGTTTTTCAGCTGCAGGGACAGGACGACTGGTTGCAATCGAGGGAAAGATGAATGCGGCCAAGTACAGGGATATCCTGGACAAAAACCTTCTCCAGAGTGCTCTGGACCTCAGACTGGGCCGAAGGTTTACCTTCCAACAAGACAATGACCCTAAGCACACAGCTAAAATAACGAAGGAGTGGCTTCACAACAACTCCGTGACTGTTCTTGAAAGGCCCAGCCAGAGCCCTGACTTAAACCCAATTGAGCATCTCTGGAGAGACCTAAAAATGGCTGTCCACCAACGTTTACCATCCAACCTGATAGAACTGGAGAGGATCTGCAAGGAGGAATGGCAGAGGATCCCCAAATCCAGGTGTGAAAGACTTGTTGCATCTTTCCCAAAAAGACTCCTGGCTGTATTAGATCAAAAGTGGGCTTCTACTAAATACTGAGCAAAGGGTCTGAATACTTAGGACCATGTGATATTTCAGTTTTTCCTTTTTAATAAATCTGCAACAATGTCAACAATTCTGTGTTTTTCTGTCAGTATGGGGTGCTATGTGTACATTCATGAGAAAGAAGAATGAACCTAAATGATTTTAGCAAATGGCTGCAATATAACAAAGAGTGAAAAATTTAAGGGGGTCTGAATACTTCCCGTACCCACTGTATGTATATATTTCATTTCCCCTCGACAATTGCATATGTACCCCCCCCAGCAAGTATACTGCATGTTTACTCCAAGCTATATATATATATATATATATATATATATATATATATATATATATATATATATATATATACACACACAGTGGGTACAGAAAGTATTCAGACCTCCTTAAATTTTTGACTCTTTGTCAAATGTACACATAGCACCCCATACTGACAGAAAAACACAGAATTGTTGACATTGTTGCAGATTTATTAAATCTTATTAAATTAAATTATTAAACTGAAATATCACATGGTCCTAAGTATTCAGACCCTTTGCTCAGTATTTAGTAGAAGCCCCCTTTTGATCTAATACAGCCAGGAGTCTTTTTGGGAAAGATGCAACAAGTCTTTCACACCTGGATTTGGGGATCCTCTGCCATTCCTCCTTGCAGATCCTCTCCAGTTCTGTCAGGTTGGATGGTAAACGTTGATGGACAGCCATTTTTTAGGTCTCTCCAGAGATGCTCAATTGGGTTTAAGTCAGGGCTCTGGCTGGGCCATTCAAGAACAGTCACGGAGTTGTTGTGAAGCCACTCCTTCATTTTAGCTGTGTGCTTAGGGTCATTGTCTTGTTGGAAGGTAAACCTTCGGCCCAGTCTGAGGTCCAGAGCACTCTGGAGAAGGTTTTTGTCCAGGATATGCCTGTACTTGGCCGCATTCACCATGCTTCACTGTTGGGACTGTATTGGACAGGTGATGAGCAGTGCCTGGTTTTCTCCACACATACCGCTTAGAATTAAGGCCAAAAAGTTATATTTTGGTCTCATCAGACCAGAGAATCTTATTTCTCACCATCTTGGAGTCCTTCAGGTGTTTTTTAGCAAACTCCATGCGGGCTTTCATGTGTCTTACACTGAGGAGAGGCTTCCGTCGGGCCACTCTGCCATAAAGCCCCGACTGGTGGAGGGCTGCAGTGATGGTTGACTTTCTACAACTTTCTCCCATCTCCTGACTGCATCTCTGGAGCTCAGCCACAGTGATCTTTGGGTTCTTCTTTACCTCTCTCACCAAGGCTCTTCTCCCCCGATAGCTCAGTTTGGCCGGACGGCCAGCTCTAGGAAGGGTTCTGGTCGTCCCAAACGTCTTCCATTTGAGGATTATGGAGGCCACTGTGCTCTTAGGAACCTTAAGTGCAGCAGAAATCTTTTTGTAACCTTGGCCAGATCTGTGCCTTGCCACAATTCTGTCTCTGAGCTCTTCAGGCAGTTCCTTTGACCTCATGATTCTCATTTGCTCTGACATGCATTGTGATTTGGAAGGTCTTATATAGACAGGTGTGTGGCTTTCCTAATCAAGTCCAATCAGTATAATCAAACACAGCTGGACTCAAATGAAGGTGTAGAACCATCTCAAGGATGATCAGAAGAAATGGAAAGCACCTGAGTTAAATATATGAGTGTCACAGCAAAGGGTCTGAATACTTAGGACCATGTGATATTTCAGTTTTTCTTTTTTAATAAATCTGCAACAATGTCAACAATTCTGTGTTTTTCTGTCAGTATGGGGTGCTATGTGTACATTCATGAGGAAGAAGAATGAACTTAAATGATTTTAGCAAATGGCTGCAATATAACAAAGAGTGAAAAATTTAAGGGGGTCTGAATACTTTCCGTACCCACTGTATATATATATATATATATATATATATATATATATATATATATATATATACTGTATATATACCATATATAAATCTCCGGAACCCCAGTATATAAATCACTCTCTCCTGCCAGTAGTAATGAATAGGGATGATCGAACTTTTGAAAAGTTTGGTTTGACCAGAACACCCGAACTTCCCAAAAGTTTGGGTCCGGATTCCAGAACCCCATTGAAATCAATGGGACCCGAACTTCTGTAATCAAAAAACACAATTTTGAAGCCCTAAAACCCAATAAATGCCCCTAAAAAGTGCCTAGGGATCTGGGTCATACTCCAGGGACTATTAAATCACAAAAAAAGTTCTTAAAAATTGTCATTTTTGATAGAGAGCCAATTATTGAATAAATTATTGAAAAAAAAAATGAGATTTCTTTGGATTTAGTGTATGGGGGGTCTAAAAAGTGTACCTGTGAAGTTTGAGCTCTGCAGCATGTCCAGAACCAGAAAAAAAGATTGTTTGTATTAGAATTGCAGTAGAGCAGGCATAGGGCTCCGCTATTTTCACACCCGGGCGTTTTTGTTGCAGCCGTTTATTGGGCTTTTTTGTGGACGTCTTTGGAGGCAGGCATGACATCTGAACTTCTGTGTAGGGGTATATATATATATGCACACACACATAAATGTATATATACACATACACACATATAGGTGTGAAAGTAGCGGACCCTATGCCTGCACTAATTAAATTTTTTTCAGGCATAGGGCTCCGCTCCTATCACACCTATATGTGTGTATGTGTATAAATACATATACGTGTGTGTGTATATATATACCCCTATACAGAAGTTCAGATGTTATGCCTGCCTCCAAAGATGCCTAAAAAATGCCCAAAAAAAAAACACCTGCAACAACACACCTGGGCATTTTTTGGGCGTCTTTGGAGGCAGGCATAACATCTGAACTTTTGTGTAGGGGTATATATACACACACTTATATGTATATATACACATACACACATATAGGTGTGATAGGAGCAGAGCCCTATGCCTGCAAACAATTTCATTAGCGCAGGCATAGGGTTCTGCTACTTTCACACCTATATGTGTGTATGTGTATATAAACATATATGTGTGTGTGTATATATATATATATATATATATATATATATATATATATATACCCCTACACAGAAGTTCAGATGTCATGCCTGCCACCAAAGACGTCCACAAAAAAGCCCAATAAACGCCTGCAACAAAAATGGCCATGTGTGAAAGTAGCGGAGCCACTACCCTCCTCTACTGCAATTCTAATACAAATGATCTTTTTTCTATGGCGGTCACCCTGACATGGAAGGGTTTTGTCACCCTGCCATAGCAGTCAGAGTCAGTTAACCCTACACTACACTACAGTCACCCTGACACTTAACACTTTCCCTACAGAAACTAGATTATTGAATCTAACTATAGTGGTATATAGTACCCTAACTACACTAGATATCCCTTTCCTCACACTAATAATTGCTAAATGACACTTTTGAAGCAGGAGTAACAGAACTGCTTCCACTCTCTTCCACAGCCCCAGTATTACAATGATAGAGATTTGGCGGGGCTATCTTATATACTAGGGGGCGTATTCACTACTGATTGGCCTCTGGACCCCCTAGTCACTCCAATCACATTCCTAGCATCCTCCTGCCCCCTCAATTGGCTTTTACTGATGGTTCTGGTCCAATCACGGGCTTTTAAAGCCCTGTTCCTGTCCCATTGCATTTTGGTCGGGTCTGGTTGCCGAATTCTGTACTTTTTCAGCAAAAAGTTTGGAATTTGGCCGAATTTCGAACAGTCAATGTTCGGGTCGATTCGATGGTCGACCCGAACCGTTCGATCATCCCTAGTAAGGAAGAGCAGAGTGATTTTGATGTCAACGCAAAGTTAACCAAAGTGGTAATTTTGAACTTGTTTGAAAAAAAAAATAATAATATTTTTTAAAATTATTTAGAGGTTGTATTTTCTTTTATGGGGGGAATTTGAAGTAGTTTGGTTATTAAATGTAGCACTTTTTTTTAATTTAATTTTTTTGTGTATTTGATTTTTATTTTTTTACTTTTGCTTTTACATTTTTTTATTTACATGTTTTTGTTTTTACATTTCTAGGGCTGACTCCAATGCATTCAAGATGAGGAAATTCCACCAAGAATACCTGAATTATTCACCCAAGATATAATCTTTTCCCCTACTACTTCCCCTAACAGTTGTATGTACATTTCCTCCCCAAGATTATATGAACCTCTCTCCCCCCAACACATATTCACATCTCCAGCAGTAATTCAGTAATTCCCACATTGGCAGTGGACAAACTGGGCAGCTGCCAAGAGACTCCATGCTCACAGAGTCCCTGAGACAAACGGAAATACAAGACTTTTTTTGTCTTTTGAGGTGCCAAGACCCCGACATGATAGTTGCTCACCTGCTGCCAATCATACAGCCACAAAGTAATTCTTCAACTTTCTGTGAAGCTGATTAATTACACGATTGCCGCAAAGGAGGTGAATGATGAACCACTTCCTTTGCTGACTCCATTATTATAAATGGCAGTGGGGAGCAGATGAGCCACTATTAAGTGCAGGTTCCACTCCTTCTGCTCTCCGCATTGGGCAGCCAGTAATAATGGGGCGATTTTCCTCTTACTGCTTCCCAAAACAAGGTAATTTTTTTTTATTTTCACTGCCCATTGCCATTAAAGATTTTTTTCTCCCACTCATTAATAATTTAAGGTGCATGCTTCTGAACACTAAGTATAATGTTATTTTAGATCCCTGTCTGGCTTTTTCCTTTTGAGTTTGCTCTCCTATGCTCTGCTACAAAAATGATGGCAGGCTGGAATGAGGACTTCTCTGATTTAGAAACCTGGTGGATGGTAGAGCTGTGAGCAATATATCCAAGGCTAGCAACTTCCCAACTCTGGAATTATGTGTCCGAAAAGCCAGAAAAGAGTAATAAAAGCAGGGGACTGGACAGGTGCATGATTATAAAAAGGGGAACTTACTTATTCTATTTTGTTTGCTTTTATATAATTTGAAAAATGTAAAATATTTAAAGACATTTTGGTAAAAAACACCATAGTGCTTTTTTGTCACCATGACCTGATGATTTGTAGGTCACAAACATATGGTAAATAGGTATACTAAATTTCATTGCATAATCAAGCCTTCTAGCCTGCTAAATAACAGAGTTTACAAAGATCCTTATATCAATCGGCAGCATAGAACAATAAATACAATGTTAGAACATCCAGGAGTCCCTGGACCTTTTACAAAAAAATTGAGGTGAAACTCTGACAATTGCATAGTATCTTAAAAATGCTTGTAGTAATAGATGCAAGAGATCATTCAATGTGAAAGGCTGGGCCATGGTGCCTAGATTTATCTGGCAGTTTAATCAGAGAGAAGAATTGCAAAAGAAAAGAACAGAGACGGCTGCTAGCTGCAAAGTTATGTGTTTGACCTTTTTACAACTGATTTGCCCTAACCGCAAAAGGAGTGAGAGGGAAAGGGCAAGAGAATTTTAATGCATCAATATTGCAATTATCCAATGAGTATGTACTGTTTTCTCTTCTTTCAGGGATGCAGATGAAGTCAGGGAGCATGATGGATGCTAAATGCCATTAAAGTAGGTTTGCTACTTGACATGACTCTACTCATTTCAAGGAGGCATCAAAAAGACAATGTTCGGTCGAGCAGCTTCAGTAACAAACTTTTCAAGGCAAGAGACAATAATTAGGCTGCAGTTGCAGAAAGAGCTAAAGGATATATTATCCTTTTTGTTCTTCTTTAAAATTGTTTCTGAGAGTAATTGCAATTTTAACTTTTAACTGTTAGTTTTTTTTTTTGAAAATTCTTTTTATTGGTTTTGAAAACAGAACAACATACAAAACAGAGCCTCTGGGCATACCCTAGCTCGACAACAACAAAACAGAAAAAAGAAAATGAAAGAAATAAAAAATTAAAAACACACAGCAACAAAAAAAAAATAGAAAAAACAACCCCAGACAGGGCTGCACCCAGCTGCTACTACATGAAGGAAGTGCACAAATCACAAGGATCCCGAGGGCAGGAACAAGCCATTCACTGCGGTGAAGTCCAGGAACCTAGGAGTCCACAGTCCACTGCACACGGGGGAAGCAATGGGCCACCTCAATCAGGGTCCCTGGGCGGGCCCAGCGGAGCCCTCCGCATCATTAGTAGTTTCACTAGAGTCTACCCAGATGTCCCATACCTTTGAGAATTTTTGCGGGCAGCCCCTGTTAGCATAGGTCGCTTTGTAGAGCGGTAGAACTGAGTTAACTAGGGACTTCCATGAGGAGAGGGTGGGTGCTACAGGCTTCCGCCAGTGGAGAATCACCAATTTCCTAGCATAGAACAACAAATGACCTAAAAGAGTGCGGGTCGCCACTGAGTGGGCCAGATCATTAACAAGTCCCAGGATGCAACATTCCAGCTTTAGGGGTACACGGATGGTGGTCACTTGAGCAATGAAGTCCAGGATCCGAATCCAATACGCCACCAAGGGAAAACAATGCCAAAGCATGTGCGTATAGGTGGGATCCTGTGCACCGCAGCGCCAGCAGGTCGCAGGTGTGTCAGGAAAGGCCCTATGCAGCCTGGTCGGGGTCAGATGAAACCTATGGAGGATTTTAAACTGCACAAGGCGGTCCCTGGTGGCCACCAAGTGACGGAACGGGTAGTCCTAGACATCCTCCCAATCCTCCGCATCCAGGCCCGGAGCCTCGGCCACCCAAAAGGCCTGCAGAGCCTCCAGTCCAGAATGTACACTAGGGAGTAGGGTGCTTTATATGGTGGAGAGGGGCTTCTTCAAAGTGTCATTCCGAAGGATGGCTTCCAAATCGGCCAGCGTAAAGTCACAGGGAGAGTCACCAAACTGTTTACGGAAGGAATGGCGAAGCTGTAGGTACCTGAAAAAGTGGGAATAGGGCAAGGAAAAGTCAGCTTTCAGTTGGTCAAATGTCGCAAGCGTTTCCCCTCTACAAATATGGGATAGATACAATATGCCCCTGGAGGCCCACACAGTGGGATCCGGAATGGAGAAAAACTCCGGCAGCTCCGGATTCATCCACAGTGGGGAATTCGGGGAGCGGCGTCCAGGTCCCGTCCGGACATAGGGAGACTGCAGCTTCCAAGCTCTGATCACCGTCACCATCGAGACAGTGAGAGGGTACAGAGCTTTCGGTCCACGGAGCAGCAAGTTGCGCAAGGCCTCATAGGAGCCCAACAGGGCCGCCTCCAGGGCCACCGCAGCATTGGAGGTATCCGAGATCAGCCAGTTGTGTGCATGTGTCAAAAGTCCCGCCACGAAGTACCGGAAAAAGTCAGGGCATGCCAATCCCCCCCCGAGTCCAGGGTCGCTGCAATACCGTAAGGCGAAGTCTAGGAGGGCGAGAACCCCAGAGAAAAGAAAGGATGCGAGAATGTAGCCGACGAAAAACGGCCTTCGGTATCCAGACTGGAGAATGGAGAAGCACGTATAGGAGAGGGGGCAACAACTTCATCTTGACCAGGTTGATACGGCCAATCAGGGTCAGGGGGAGATTAGCCTAGGAGCGCAGTTTGGTCCCGAATTTCAACAGAAGGGGGGTCAAATTCAGGTCGCAAAAGTCCCGAATGTTAGGGGAAATCACTATGCCCAGATATTTAAGCCTATCGGTCCAACACAGGGGCAGGGACGGGTCCGCGTGGGCCTGGGCCCCCACGTCTATCGGGAGAATAAGCGACTTGTCCCAGTTCACTCGCAAGCCAGACAAATTGGAGAAGGCCGCCAGCAGATCCAGGGCCGAATGGAGCGACCGGCCGGGGTCCCGGAGGAACAGGATAATGTCATCAGCATAAAGTGCTAACTTTTCCTCCAAGGACCCCACCCGGATCCCCCCGACCGCCCCGGAACCGCGAACAGCCGCCGCCAGGGGCTCAACAGCCAAGGAAAACAAAGCAGGCGAGAGCGGGAACCCCTGACGAGTGCCCCGCGCGATCGAAAAGGGACACGACAGCCTCCCCCCCAACTTAATTTGAGCACAGGGGTGGGCGTATAGCATGGCAACCCATTTACGGAAGATGGGACCGAAGCCAAACGTCTCCAGCACCATCATCATATAGGACCAGTCTACTGAGTCAAACGCCTTTTCTAGATCAAGCGCCACCATCACTCCTGTACCCTGAGCCTCCGCCGGGACCTGCAGATGTGTATACACTCTACGTATGTTGATATCAGTGGATTTGCCTGGCATAAAACCAATCTGATCTATATTGATCAAGTAGGGAAGGACCTTCATCAACCTGGTAGCTAGTAGCTTTGTAAGTATTTTTAGGTCATAATTCAAAAGGGAGATGGGCCTGTAGGCTGAGCACAGGGTGGGGTCTTTCCCGGGTTTGAGGATCAAGACTATGTGTGCAAGAGACATAGACTCCGGGAGAGCCCCCGCTTCTAGGCAGGAAGCGTAGGTCTTCAAAAGCCTAGGCGCTAGTTCAGAAATGTACATTCTATACCAATCCCCCGGCAGGCCGTCAGGACCAGGGGTATTCCCGGGGGGGAGGGAGCGAATAGCCTGCTCAACCTCCTCCAGTGTGAACTCTGCCTCCAGGAGAGCGGCGTCCTCCGGAGCCAGAGTAGGCAGGGCCAATTCCCCAAGAGACCCCAAGTCCCTGCCCCCCGGCGAGGGAGGGTCCGCCCCATATACACGTTCATAGAAATTGCGGAATTCCAAGAGAATATGGGCAGGATCCCGAAGGACACTGCCACCAGCAGATTGTATAACCGGGACCACCGTTTGGGATCTAGAGTCCGCAGACAGATTGGCCAAAAGTCTGCCATTTTTGTCCCCGGACTCAAATATTCTGGCCCGTAGCGAACACACCTCCGCCTCAGCAGCCGATGATACATGCAAGTGTAGGGCTCTCCGAGCCTGCGCCATGGAGGAGTACGCCTCAGAGGAGGGATCCGAGGCAAACTCAGCCTCGGACTCCGTCACCGCCGCCTCCAATTCTGTCCTCACCGAGGCGCACTCCACCCGCGCAGACTTAATAGCAGAAATATAGTCGCCACGGACTGTGGCCTTGAATGCATCCCAACACACCAAGGCAGAGGCAGTGAGGTCATTGACCTCCCAGTATTGGGCAATTTTACCAGACATCCCCTCCATCACCCGTTGGTTCTGAAGCCACCCACAGCCCAACCTCCAGCCGCCCCGCTCCCCCGGGTCCCCCAACCGCAATTGAATCTCAAGCGGCGAGTGATCCGAGAGACCGGAGGGCAGGTAGCCAGCCGAGTGCACAAACGGCAGGACTGAGGGAGAGCAGAACGCTAAATCAATACGGGAGCCAGAGCGATGCGACGAGGACATGTGGGAATAGAACCGGTCCTGCGGGTGTTTCCACCTCCACAGTTCCGTGAGCCCAAGTGTGCAGCTCCGAGCAGGATTGACGGTTCAGATTCGAGGTGTCCAAGTCACTATCCAGGATGTTGTTAAAATCCCCAGCCACAAAGATGCGCTGGGTCGAGAATTCGGCCAAACGATCATAGATGTGGTATAACACAGCACTAGAAAAAGGCGGGGGGACATACACATTGACAAATACAAACAATTTACCCGCAATCTCAAGAGCCAGAATAACATATTGACCCTTGGGGTCCGTAAAGACCCTCTCAACACGACAGGGCAAGGCCCTATGCACCAAAATCGAGACCCCCCTTGCATAATTGGAGTAGGTGGCGTGGAAGGCCTGACACACCCAGCGCCTGCGGAGGGCCAGTATAGCACTCCCCGTCAGATGGGTCTCCTGGAGGAAGACCACCTGCGGCTTAGATGACTGGAGATATTTAAATAAAAGAGCACGTTTAAATTTACTATTGAGGCCACGCACATTCCAAGACAGTACTTTAATGCGGTCAGCCATGGCACAGAGAGGGGCAATCAGGCAGGGGGAATAGGCTCATCAGGAGGGGAGCCAGGGGCCAGGTGAGAAACCAACCACGCCACCCCTCAGTATCAGGAGTAGGGAAGCAGACAGCCCGGACTGTGACCCACAGTGAAACAGCATCACACAGTGAATTAGCACATTGCATAAAAGACGTCATAACATAGCACAGGTATGCAGCCAAAAACAAAAAAATAGATAAAAACGAAAAAAAACAAGAACACACATAAACCCCTGTCGACCAGAGAGCAACCGTGCAGCAGGCCGACTTCATCCCAAAAACAAGAAAAAACAGCACACTATTGACTAGGAAAAAAGCCTAGACAACAGTCATCCGGCACTAGGCCAGAAAAAAAAAGTGTCCGGGGGGCTAACCAGAGGCAAGGTCAGCCGACGGCCTCAGCAGTCCCAAGAACCAGTTACAGCAGTCCTGTGGCAAAAAGCAAAAAGGGGCTATCGCCAGCCCCAGCTCCAGGGACACATGGACATGAAGGAAAAACAGCAAAATAAGGAAAAAGAAAAAATAAAACAACCCAGGAGTACAGGAGTGGAGGAGAGTCAGAAACCATCCGGGAATGGGGGGTCTCCGCTGTTCACAGTCCAACCGAACAACTCAAAGGGGGGACAAATCGAAGAACAGGGAGACTAGCAAGCACGAGGCCAACAGTGCCAAGGTGGAAGGCCTCATCGCAGGCTGAGCAACCAGGCATCCGCATCGTCAGGGGAATCAAAAAACTTGACAGATCCGGCATGTTGCACACGGAGTCGGCTGGGATAGAGCATGGAATATTTAATTTCCTTCTCCCGGAGCCTCCGCCGCACATCATTGAAGGTCTTCCTCTTTTTCTGCAGCTCCGCAGAGAAGTCAGGGTAGAGATGGACCAAGGTGTTTTCATTCGGCAATGTGTCATGCTTGCGGGCTTCACTCAGTATGCGGTCTCTGTCACGGTAGTTTAGGAACCGGACCAAGAAGGGGCGGGGGGGCCCCCGGGATTATGCGGCCCGTGGGGACTCTGTGGGCCCGCTCAACAACATAGGTGGGCGCCAGGTCGGTGAGCTTAAGGAGGGTCTTGAAAAACAGTTCAGCAAATTCAGCAGGCCTATCCCCCTCAGCCCCCTCAGGCAGGCCCAGCACCCGCACATTATTCCGCCTCTGGCGGTTCTCAGCATCATCCGCCTTCGCTAACAGCATCTGAACCGTGTGTTGTACGGAGGACAGGGAAGCAAAATGCTGGACAGTGAGGTCCTCAGCCGAGGAGATACGCTGCTCAGTGTCCGTGAGTCTCCCTCGGATCTTATCTAAGTCCGCCCGGATAAAATTACACTCCTCCGCCAAATGGTCAATCCTGGTCAGTAAGGAGGTCTTGCTCTGCTCAATAGAAGATAAGATCGTAGCTGTGTCACTTGCCTGGCCCGGGATGGATGTAGATGGAACCGCAGCCGAGTCCGCCGGGAGCTCCATGCTGGTGAGCAGAGCGCGCAGGCCTTCCAAGATGGCGTCCGGAGGCACCGCCAGAGGGGGAGCCGGCTTCTGCTTCGCAGCGGCGGCCGCAGATTTGGACTTCCCAGGCATTTCAGATGCAGCCCACAGACGTCCCGACCCTCCACAGTCCGGTACGGGTAGGAGAAAACGGGGTTCAGGATGTGTAATTAGAAGGATTAATCAGGGTCCCCGGGGCTCCAGGCAGGCACGTCTGGTCCGCTTCACATCCGGTCATGCCCCCAACTGTTAGTTTTTTAATCTGTTAACAAGTATACCATGTGATATTCTAATTTTAAATAATGTATGAAAAAACAACTGGTTTTAATAAGAATTGATCCTTAAAAAATATGTTTTGGTATGTAATATTTTCCTGGCTGCATTCACACCTATGCATTGTTCCTCCTGATGTGGTTACAAATGAAATCAATAAAAATGTATAAAAAAAACATGTTAATGCAAATGGATGCACATTAATATGCACTGTAGCACATTTTTAACATGTGCTGTAATGTGCTTTGTATTGAATGTCCACATGTGTCATGAATAAATGTCAATGCACATTGACACGTGTCATGATGCATTTATTACATAGTTACATAGTTACATAGTAGGTGAGGTTGAATAAAGACAACAGTCCATCCAGTTCAACCTGTGTAGGTGTGTGCGGCTGTAATCATCTCACATACCCCTGAATGTTCTGATGCTTGAGATTTACTTGTGTCACATGACCTGCACAGTGGCGTAGCGTGGGTTGTCAGCACCCGGGGCAAGGCAAGCAATTTGCGCCCCCTAACCCGTGGGATTTTAGCACTCGAGTTTCTTCCACTAGATTAGTTAAAGAAACCCTTACCCCCTAAGCACATGTATTGTTTGTTATGAAAATACTGATGTAATTAAAGTAAAATGCATCTAAATACAAGTTTGAATGACCAGCGTGCCCCCTTTCAATGCAGAGAGACCAGCGTGTCCCCTTTCAATGCAGAATGACCAGCGTGCCCCCTTTCAATGCAGAGAAACCAGCACGCCCCCTTTCAATGCAGAGAGACCAGCGTGTCCCCTTTCAATGCAGAATGACCAGTGTGCCCCCTTTCAATGCAGAGTGACCAGCATGCCCCCTTTCAATGCAGAGAGACCAGCGTGCCCCTTTTCAATGCAGAGAGACCAGCATGCCCCATTTCAATGCAGAGAGACCAGCATGCCCCCTTTCAATGCAGAATGACCAGTGTGCCCCCATTCAATGCAGAGAGACCAGCGTGCCCCCATTCAATGCAGAGAGACCAGCGTGCCCCCTTTCAATGCAGAGAGACCAGCGTGCCCCCTTTCAATGCAGAGTGACCAGCGTGCCCCCTTCAATGCAAAGAGACTTACCTGCAGCGGTGGCTTCTCCTCAGTTCCCCGCATTTCCTCGAGTCCTCCCGCCTCCTCCTTTTGGCCAATCACAAACGGGTCTCGGACCCGCTTCCTGATTGGCCAGGAGGAGGATCCATGTGACAATAGTGAATTTTCATTCGCTATTGTCACACAATGGGTGGGCTCGGGGCGCACTGCTCTGTGCCCCGGGTCCACCCTTTTTTGTAGCCTATTAGAGCCTCTGGCTCTAAGCCGGTGATTAAAAAAAAAAAAAAAACCCCAATCTGTGACAGCGCCAGGCTGCTGACTCACTCGGCATAGGCATGGCTTGGTTTGCAACGCCACCCCACCCTACACCAATGGACAGGTGAGGCACAGTCCAGCCCCTCCCCGCCCCGACCCGCCATTTTCAGCCATAGGGCGGCCGCGCTGGACATCTCCCAGCCTAAAGATGGAGGCAGCCACAGACAGTGTGTGAACTGTGTATGTCATAGTCAGACAGACTGAGTGACACTGCGTATGCGCCCCCCCAGATGTTGCGCCCGGTGCGGCCCGCCCCCCCTGCACCCCCCACGCTACGCCACTGGACCTGCATCTAAACACATAAAACAAAAATGTAAAGGTATGAACCTGGCCAACATCAAATTTGTGCCTTGCCCATGGAGGGTAAAACAATGGCTTGTGCTTTAAGTCTATCTTCACTTAACCACTTTACCACCGGAGGATTTTGCTGTCTTACGTCTTGGCCACTTTTTGCGATTCGGCACTGTGCGACTTTAACTGACAATTGCGCACCGTACGCAAACGAAATTTACATCCTTTTTTCCCACAAACAGAGCTTTCTTCTGGTGGTATTTGATCACCTGTGCGATTTTTACTTTTTGCGCTATAAACAAAAAAAAAGCATACATTTTTAAAAAAATAACAATATTTTTCACATTTTTTATATGAAATTCCCCCCCAAAAAAATGTAAAAATCAAAATTTTTTTACATTTTTGGCCAATTTGTTTTCTGCTACCTATGTCTGGTAAAAAAATCACAATAAGCGTATTTTGATTGGTTTGCGCAAAAGATATTGCGTTTACTAACTAAAGGAAAGATTTCTGTCATTTTTGGTGTTTTTTTTTTAACGAGTAATGGCGGCGATCTGCGTTTTTTTTTTTGCGGGACTGCAACATTGCGGCAGACAGATCGGACCCATGACTGACATTTTTGACACTTTTGGGGGTACCATAAAAGTATACATATGCACTGTTACTGTAAAAATGACACTGGCAGGGAAGGGGTTAATTTTATTGGAGAGGGAGGGGTTAATGTATGCCTGGTGCTTACTGACATGTGTGGGGGGAGGTGACTGAGTGACACAAGGACAGATCGCAGGTTCAGCTATGCTGAACCCTGCAATCTGACCCTGCCTGTCACTTAGGAGATCCGCCCGCTCTGTTTACACAAGCGGGCAGATCTCCAGACTCGATTCCCCGACGATCGGGGAAGAGCAGCGGCGATCGCCGCTGCTCCTCCCCTGGCCCGACTCCCGCTGTGACTGAATACAGCGGGAGCGAGTCTCCGGCGGCGCGCGCGGCGCCGATAAAGGGGAGTGTCTGGCGACGTAGGTCTACGTCACCAGATGATAACGAACTACTTTGCCACAGTAGAGCTCTAGTGAGCAGTGGCAAAGTGGTTAAAGCATAACTCCTTTTGTTAAAAAAAAAAAACATTCCCCTCTGGGTGATCTCTGTATATTACAAGGATTTAAAAAAAAAACTTTGTTGCAGATTCCTACCTTCTGTTATTCTGAAGAAATCATTGTTTGTTACTCTGTGCCTCTGTGCTGAGTGGGTAAAATGGGAGTGGTTTCATAATTATCTATCAGCTGTGGCAGCTGCAGGGCTCTAATTAGGAAAGCTGCTGGGCCTGCATTCCTTTAGACATGTTCCTATTGGGAGTATCCTACCAATAATGATATTTTTGTTGCAGGGGATGCCTGAAATTTGACTTGTATCTTAGGCAGACTTCTGGGAAAATCAGTGAACCAATCACACAAGCACGAAAATTATGTTTCTGGGGTGTGGTCAGTACACATTCTATGTACAGAACACCTCCAGGTAGCCATATTGCACTGTATTTTCAGAAAATGTCAGCAGATTGAAAAATAAAGGTAATTCATTTTTAATAACATTCAACATTTGTGTCTCAATTGTATACGCTATATTGTTTTTTCTTTATTTGTATTTTTTCCCCCACGAAAGTGGAGTTACCCTTTAAGTGTTTTCCTCCTGATGTGTTTTCCACTTACAAAAAGGGAAATGCATCAAAGTGTATGTAAACAGGCATTGATATGTTTTAACAAGTGTCGCACATTTTCAATAATTCAATAAGCAGCAGCAGACCCCACCGGGTGCCACTCCTGTCAGCTGTCGAGAACTGGAAACTGAGGCTACAATTCACAAAAGCTCACCAACATTGGACAGTAGAAGATTGGAGAAAAACATTGCCTGGTCTGATAAGTCTCGATTTCAGCTGTGACATTTAGATGGTAGGGTCAGAATTTGGCATTAACAACATGAAAGCATGGATCTATCATGCCTTATATCAACAGTTCAGTGTATCAACAGACTGGTGGTGTAATGGTGTGGGGGATATTCTCTTGGCATACTTTGGGCCCCTTAGTAGAAATTGAGCATTGTTAAAACGCCACGGCCTACTTGAGTATTGTTGCTGACCATATCCATCTCTTTAGGACTACAGTGTACCTATCTTCTGATGGCTCCTTCCAGCAGGAAAATGCACCGTGTCACAAAGCTCAAATCATCTCACCACTGCTTTCTTGAACATGACAATGAGATCACTGTACTCCAATGGCCTCCAAAGTCACCAGAACTCAATCCAATAGAGCACTTTTGAGATGTGGTGGAACGGGAGATTTGTGTCATGGATGTGCAGCCGACAAATCTGCAGGAACTGCGTGATGCTATCATGTCAATATGGAAAATCTCTGAGGGATATTTCCAACACCTTGCTGAATATATGCCACGAAAGAATTAAGGCAATTCTGAAGGCAAATGGGGGTCCAACCCGTTACTAGCTACTAGCAGGGTGTACCTAATAAAGTGTCTGGTGGGTGTTTATATTATTATATACAGTATATGAATTATTATTTATTAGCATATAGTACATATTATTTTATACATTTTTGTTGAAGCCCAGAGCCCCATGAACAGCAATAATCTTTATGCTGTCAGCAGAACTGCCTCTACATTTTCGGCACAGTGTCAAAAAATGGAGAGCAAATGATTATGTGCAGAGCAGGGTGAGACAGTGTATTACTGGATTTTAAACCGTAGAAGTACTTATTTTTAATTTTTTTACACAGTTATACCTGCAAAATAGGCCAGCTTGAAGTGATTTAGCAGGACTTAATTTTCTGACTAAAGTTCTACTGTAAAGTTAGTAAGAGACTGGGAGAAATATTTTTCCCAGAAAACCAATTTTTCAGGATCACTCCTGTACAGGCCGTGTATCAAAAATCCAAGGCATTTGGTCATGTGTAGGGATAATCGAACTTTTGAAAAGTTCGGTTCGGCCAGAACACCCGAACTACCTGAAAGTTCGGCCCGGATTTCAGAACCCCATTGAAATCAATGGGACCCGAACTTCGGTAATCAAAAAACACCATTTTAAAGCCCTAAAACCCAATAAATGCCCCTAAAATGTGCCTAGGGTTCTGGGTCATGCCCCAGGGACTATTAATCACAGAAAAAAAGTTCTTAAAAATTGTTATTTTTGATAGAGAGCCAATTATTGAAAAAAAAAAAAAAAGAGATTTTTTGATTTTGACTTTGGATATAGTATCTGGGGGTCTAAAAAGTGTTCAAAACAAAAAAACTATCAGCGCAAATCCAAATCTGTGCGGTACAAACACTAAAACACAAATAAATCACTGTGCATGAAATATGTGCTAAAAAACGTAAAATACACGCAAGCAAAATCATAAATTGTGCATAAATAAATCCAGCAGCATACACCAATCGTGTTCACTCCTCACAATAAATCATAAAATACATAAACGTGATGCGCTAGAAGTGCACTCAATAATACTGTAGTGATGATATAAATAAAGAGTCCATATAAATAGTCCACTGTGATCGTGTTCAACTTCAACAGATGGTGCATAAGTGATCAAATCAACAATTCCAATCTTGTGGGAAACAAACACCCATAGTGAAATCCCTCCACCAGACAGATTGGCCTCTCACCTCAGTAGGGACCCAAACGGGCCAGCATACGCCTATATGAGGGTATAAGACTCCTAGGGTTGACTCTCCAGCTGCTCACCTCCGGAGGTCCCGGGACATGTAGTAAAATAATAATAAAGGCAGATCTAATGCTCTCAGTATATACACTGTGGTAGGCTTTATTAAGAAATATTAGGCAACTCACATGTTCATGGCACTCAGCCGTGCCTGCTAGTAAAGCGAAAGCGTTATCCACTGGGAGAGAGAATCTGCGTCGGCCACGCAAGCTCCGCCCACCCTATACGCGTTACGTCAGAGCGTAGGGCTCCGTTGACTTCCTCGGTAGGGGTGGCCTATGCGTGTCAAGCCTCGCTATAAATCAGCACAATGAGAGGTGGATTGGCCAGCGGATCTCTGCCCCTCCTCCTATTACCAGCACTATACGGGACACCGGAACCAACGATCTAAGCACCAGATCTTCGGTGTCACGGGCTGGCATGTTCTATTGGGGCAATCTAGTGCATATAATATACACCTTAGATATCTATAATTATCTTATTATTTGCGGAGATCGCGTGCCTGCTTCATTCTCTCCCAGATGTCTTGAATTCATATATATTACATAGAGATATGCCATAAATAATTAAATCAGTTAAAAATGCAAACTTAAAATACAATTAAATCACATATGCCATACAGTATTCTAAAATAACATATTCAAACATAACACTGTAAAATCTAGTGTAAAATAATTAAAAAATTTTTTTAAAATATTAAAATATTTTTTTAATTAAAATATTAAAAGCTATATTATTTATTTATTTAAAATACCCCGGATGTTTCTAATATATGAGGAAATATCATCTATTACTAATAAAGCAATTGAGGTCAAAGTCTTTGTTAAGACCTCTGGGTGCCAAAACCTTGGCCTCGTATACCCAGAAAGACTCCCTCTTGCTTAGTTGACGGATAAAATTCCCTCCTCTCCAGTGAGGTTGTACATGTTCAATCCCCCAAAATTTAAGGGAGTGGGGTTTCCTATCGTGAACTTCTCTAAAATGCTTTGATACATTGTGTGAGACTTCTCCCTTCTTTATGTTAGTGATATGTTCACCTATTCTCACATTCAAAGGTCTGGAGGTGCGGCCCACATATTGGAGTCCACACCCACATTCCATCATGTATACAACTCCAATGGTGGTGCATGTTATTAGGTCTTTAATTTGGTATTCATTGCCTGTGCTGGTGCATATAAACGATTTCCTTTTCTTTACATTTCTCCTCGTTTGTCGGCAAACTCCACATTTTCCACACGCGTGGAATCCGGATAGGAACTGGAAAACAGTATTTTTCTTCAGTTTGGGGGGGTTAATCACTCCCGGTGCTAGCCTGTCCTTCAGAATAGGTGCCCTCCTATATATGAAGCCAGGTCTCTCCGGGAGGTGGGGTCCTAAAATTCTGTCCTGCTTCAAAACACCCCAATGTTTCTTAATGATACGCTCAATCTGCCTATGTTGGGCGCTAAAATCAAACACTAGTTTAAAATTACTGTTATCCTCCTTGGGTAAGGCTATTTTGTTCTTTAAAAGCTCTGTTCTATTCAATGAGGATACCTGTCGCAAATCAGAGGTTACTTTTACCATGTCATAACCTTTGGCCTGAAATCTGTCTACCAATATTTTGGACTGTACTTTAAAATCCTCCTCATTCGAGCAATTCCTCTTAATACGGATAAGCTGACCCCTTGGAATGTTAAAAAGCCAATTCCTATGGTGGCAGCTATCGATGGGTAGGTAGGAATTGCGATCGGTGGGTTTGAAGAAGTTCCTTGTGTGTATATGGCCTTCTTTCTTAAAAATTTCTAAATCTAAAAACTGTATCCTTTCCATACTTTCAGTCCATGATAGAACAATATTCCTATTATTAAAATTCATTTTCGCTTTAAAATTATTGAAAGAATTCATATCACCCTCCCAAATCATGATCAAATCATCAATAAATCTTTTGTAAAAAATGAGTTCTGAGGGTCTATTGGATAAAATCTCCTCCGCTTCCCACTGGGCCATAAATAAATTGGCTACACTGGGGGCAAACCTTGCCCCCATCGCCACGCCTTTGGTTTGTAAAAAGAAATCCCCAGCATACCAAAAATAATTATGTTTCAGACAAAAATCCAAACAATCTAAAAGGAAATCTACATGCTCATCATCCAAATTCGAATCATCCAGGGCCCATGCTGCCGCCTTCATTGCGTCCTTGTGCCCTATGATCGTATATAGAGAACCTACATCTGCGGTGGCTAAGATGCAGTTCTCTGAGATGGGTAAGGTCTGTAGATTCTGTATGACATGTTTGGTGTCTTTGATATATGCTTGTGTACGGGTAACCAATGGCTGTAAATAAAAATCAATGTATTGGCCCAGTCTAGAACTCAGGGAGTCAATACCATTGATGATTGGTCTCCCCGGAGGTTTTTCCATAGATTTGTGTATCTTCGGGAGGAAATAGATAATAGGAGTCCGACAGGCTATAGGGTTCAAATACAGTGCTTCTTTTTTGTTTAAGATATCATTACCCGACCCTTTTCTAATTAATTCTTCCAGTTCTTTTTTATACTCATTCAACGGATTCCGTCTCAATCGAGAGTATGTGTTCCGATCTGAGAGTTGTCTATTCATCTCATTAGTGTAGTATTCCGCACTCATGACAACTATCCCACCCCCTTTGTCCGCTGGTCGTATTACCAGTTTTTTATTATCCTCCAAACTGGCTATACCATTGCGAATCCATTGGGGGTCTTGAACTTTTCTAATTTTCAATTGTTCAATATCCTGGGATACCAAATTCTTAAATACCTCCATATATTTACTGTCTTTATTTGGAGGGTTAAAAACAGATTTGTTTCTTAAAATGGAGTGATGTGTTCTCTCACTGGTAACGGGGCGATTATCAGGTTTGGATAAAAAATATTTTTTCTGGTTTAAATTCCTCATGTATTTTTGTAAATTGACATAAGTGTCAAATTTACTTAAATTTTTTACCGGGGCAAATTTTAACCCTTTATCGAGGACTTTCGTCTCTTCTTTACTCAAGGGTATGCCACTGATGTTAAATATTCCTGCTCCTATTGGCTCTTGCTTTTTTTGGAGGCGTCGACCTGCTCGTCGTCCTCTTTTTCTTTTCTTTTTTCCCCAGATTGTTTTCCAGTTGATCCCCTGTACCCCCATAGGGCACTGGGTTTCCCTAAAAAAACATCTGGGGGATTTTTCACAGCTGGCGGGTATAGTGGAGAAAACCTATTCATGGTGGGGATCTCATATGACGTAGATGGGCGGGGGGAGTCATAAATTGACTCCACCCTCCCATCCCTATACTGATCCTGGGTCCCCCTTGGTTCCTGGGGGTACCAATTCCCTTGCATTGGTTGATAAGGGCCATTGTTGTTCCCTTGTGCCCGTTGAAATGAGCCCCCACTGTTTCCTTGTGCTTGTTGGTAAGGGCTATTATTATTTCCTTGTGCATATTGATAGGGACCACCATTATTTCTCCATTGTCCTCTACCTCTTCCTCTAGGTCCACCTCTTCCTGCTCTTCTCCCCCTTCCATTGCCCCTTTGAGGGGGATGGTAGGTGGGTGCAGGAACAGTATTTAATTCACGCCCTACAGGAGCAGGTGGTGCTCTGCTCCACACAGGGGGTGTCATATCGACTCTCTCAGGTGTACTATCTCGAGATGGCAAAACTGAGTTACTTTGTAAATCCTTTTGCCATTTGAAGACTTCATTCCCTCTATAATCGTTCATGTCCCTAATGAACTTTTTCCTCTTTTTTTCTTGAGTCTCCTTATCCGCTTTTTCTAGTTTCTTTCTGAGCTCACCAGCTAATTGGTTGAACTCAGGAGAATCTTTCAATGGTTCTAATTTCTTTTTGAGCTCAGCTATGTTAGATTCAACTAATGCTAATTTTTGTCTTTTGCGTTTAAGCAAAAAATTCATAAGCTCTTGCCCTTTAAGGTTAAAGAAAATGAACCATTCATTTAATGAGTCCTCATCCTCAAGACCGTCATTAGGGGGAATATCCCACCTGAGACGTCTTGGGGTTAGTTGGTGGGCTATATATTGCTCAAAAGAGACAATATCCCACCAAGCCCTAGTTTTCTTTTCCATAAGAAAGCCTAGTTTTTTAAAACTCTGTGTTATATCCTCGTACTTGCCTCTATTTTTATCCCCTGAAAATATATCATCAATAATAATATTCCTATTATCAAAATAGTCAAATATCTCCATGGCTGCTGCTAATAGGTAGGTGAAAGATCAAAAGTACTCAAAACAAAAAAACTATCAGCGCAAATCCAAATCTGTGCGGTACAAACACTAAAACACAAATAAATCACTGTGCATGAAATATGTGCTAAAAAACGTAAAATACACGCAAGCAAAATCATAAATTGTGCATAAATAAATCCAGCAGCATACACCAATCGTGTTCACTCCTCACAATAAATCATAAAATACATAAACGTGATGCGCTAGAAGTGCACTCAATAATACTGTAGTGATGATATAAATAAAGAGTCCATATAAATAGTCCACTGTGATCGTGTTCAACTTCAACAGATGGTGCATAAGTGATCAAATCAACAATTCCAATCTTGTGGGAAACAAACACCCATAGTGAAATCCCTCCACCAGACAGATTGGCCTCTCACCTCAGTAGGGACCCAAACGGGCCAGCATACGCCTATATGAGGGTATAAGACTCCTAGGGTTGACTCTCCAGCTGCTCACCTCCGGAGGTCCCGGGACATGTAGTAAAATAATAATAAAGGCAGATCTAATGCTCTCAGTATATACACTGTGGTAGGCTTTATTAAGAAATATTAGGCAACTCACATGTTCATGGCACTCAGCCGTGCCTGCTAGTAAAGCGAAAGCGTTATCCACTGGGAGAGAGAATCTGCGTCGGCCACGCAAGCTCCGCCCACCCTATACGCGTTACGTCAGAGCGTAGGGCTCCGTTGACTTCCTCGGTAGGGGTGGCCTATGCGTGTCAAGCCTCGCTATAAATCAGCACAATGAGAGGTGGATTGGCCAGCGGATCTCTGCCCCTCCTCCTATTACCAGCACTATACGGGACACCGGAACCAACGATCTAAGCACCAGATCTTCGGTGTCACGGGCTGGCATGTTCTATTGGGGCAATCTAGTGCATATAATATACACCTTAGATATCTATAATTATCTTATTATTTGCGGAGATCGCGTGCCTGCTTCATTCTCTCCCAGATGTCTTGAATTCATATATATTACATAGAGATATGCCATAAATAATTAAATCAGTTAAAAATGCAAACTTAAAATACAATTAAATCACATATGCCATACAGTATTCTAAAATAACATATTCAAACATAACACTGTAAAATCTAGTGTAAAATAATTAAAAAATTTTTTTAAAATATTAAAATATTTTTTTAATTAAAATATTAAAAGCTATATTATTTATTTATTTAAAATACCCCGGATGTTTCTAATATATGAGGAAATATCATCTATTACTAATAAAGCAATTGAGGTCAAAGTCTTTGTTAAGACCTCTGGGTGCCAAAACCTTGGCCTCGTATACCCAGAAAGACTCCCTCTTGCTTAGTTGACGGATAAAATTCCCTCCTCTCCAGTGAGGTTGTACATGTTCAATCCCCCAAAATTTAAGGGAGTGGGGTTTCCTATCGTGAACTTCTCTAAAATGCTTTGATACATTGTGTGAGACTTCTCCCTTCTTTATGTTAGTGATATGTTCACCTATTCTCACATTCAAAGGTCTGGAGGTGCGGCCCACATATTGGAGTCCACACCCACATTCCATCATGTATACAACTCCAATGGTGGTGCATGTTATTAGGTCTTTAATTTGGTATTCATTGCCTGTGCTGGTGCATATAAACGATTTCCTTTTCTTTACATTTCTCCTCGTTTGTCGGCAAACTCCACATTTTCCACACGCGTGGAATCCGGATAGGAACTGGAAAACAGTATTTTTCTTCAGTTTGGGGGGGTTAATCACTCCCGGTGCTAGCCTGTCCTTCAGAATAGGTGCCCTCCTATATATGAAGCCAGGTCTCTCCGGGAGGTGGGGTCCTAAAATTCTGTCCTGCTTCAAAACACCCCAATGTTTCTTAATGATACGCTCAATCTGCCTATGTTGGGCGCTAAAATCAAACACTAGTTTAAAATTACTGTTATCCTCCTTGGGTAAGGCTATTTTGTTCTTTAAAAGCTCTGTTCTATTCAATGAGGATACCTGTCGCAAATCAGAGGTTACTTTTACCATGTCATAACCTTTGGCCTGAAATCTGTCTACCAATATTTTGGACTGTACTTTAAAATCCTCCTCATTCGAGCAATTCCTCTTAATACGGATAAGCTGACCCCTTGGAATGTTAAAAAGCCAATTCCTATGGTGGCAGCTATCGATGGGTAGGTAGGAATTGCGATCGGTGGGTTTGAAGAAGTTCCTTGTGTGTATATGGCCTTCTTTCTTAAAAATTTCTAAATCTAAAAACTGTATCCTTTCCATACTTTCAGTCCATGATAGAACAATATTCCTATTATTAAAATTCATTTTCGCTTTAAAATTATTGAAAGAATTCATATCACCCTCCCAAATCATGATCAAATCATCAATAAATCTTTTGTAAAAAATGAGTTCTGAGGGTCTATTGGATAAAATCTCCTCCGCTTCCCACTGGGCCATAAATAAATTGGCTACACTGGGGGCAAACCTTGCCCCCATCGCCACGCCTTTGGTTTGTAAAAAGAAATCCCCAGCATACCAAAAATAATTATGTTTCAGACAAAAATCCAAACAATCTAAAAGGAAATCTACATGCTCATCATCCAAATTCGAATCATCCAGGGCCCATGCTGCCGCCTTCATTGCGTCCTTGTGCCCTATGATCGTATATAGAGAACCTACATCTGCGGTGGCTAAGATGCAGTTCTCTGAGATGGGTAAGGTCTGTAGATTCTGTATGACATGTTTGGTGTCTTTGATATATGCTTGTGTACGGGTAACCAATGGCTGTAAATAAAAATCAATGTATTGGCCCAGTCTAGAACTCAGGGAGTCAATACCATTGATGATTGGTCTCCCCGGAGGTTTTTCCATAGATTTGTGTATCTTCGGGAGGAAATAGATAATAGGAGTCCGACAGGCTATAGGGTTCAAATACAGTGCTTCTTTTTTGTTTAAGATATCATTACCCGACCCTTTTCTAATTAATTCTTCCAGTTCTTTTTTATACTCATTCAACGGATTCCGTCTCAATCGAGAGTATGTGTTCCGATCTGAGAGTTGTCTATTCATCTCATTAGTGTAGTATTCCGCACTCATGACAACTATCCCACCCCCTTTGTCCGCTGGTCGTATTACCAGTTTTTTATTATCCTCCAAACTGGCTATACCATTGCGAATCCATTGGGGGTCTTGAACTTTTCTAATTTTCAATTGTTCAATATCCTGGGATACCAAATTCTTAAATACCTCCATATATTTACTGTCTTTATTTGGAGGGTTAAAAACAGATTTGTTTCTTAAAATGGAGTGATGTGTTCTCTCACTGGTAACGGGGCGATTATCAGGTTTGGATAAAAAATATTTTTTCTGGTTTAAATTCCTCATGTATTTTTGTAAATTGACATAAGTGTCAAATTTACTTAAATTTTTTACCGGGGCAAATTTTAACCCTTTATCGAGGACTTTCGTCTCTTCTTTACTCAAGGGTATGCCACTGATGTTAAATATTCCTGCTCCTATTGGCTCTTGCTTTTTTTGGAGGCGTCGACCTGCTCGTCGTCCTCTTTTTCTTTTCTTTTTTCCCCAGATTGTTTTCCAGTTGATCCCCTGTACCCCCATAGGGCACTGGGTTTCCCTAAAAAAACATCTGGGGGATTTTTCACAGCTGGCGGGTATAGTGGAGAAAACCTATTCATGGTGGGGATCTCATATGACGTAGATGGGCGGGGGGAGTCATAAATTGACTCCACCCTCCCATCCCTATACTGATCCTGGGTCCCCCTTGGTTCCTGGGGGTACCAATTCCCTTGCATTGGTTGATAAGGGCCATTGTTGTTCCCTTGTGCCCGTTGAAATGAGCCCCCACTGTTTCCTTGTGCTTGTTGGTAAGGGCTATTATTATTTCCTTGTGCATATTGATAGGGACCACCATTATTTCTCCATTGTCCTCTACCTCTTCCTCTAGGTCCACCTCTTCCTGCTCTTCTCCCCCTTCCATTGCCCCTTTGAGGGGGATGGTAGGTGGGTGCAGGAACAGTATTTAATTCACGCCCTACAGGAGCAGGTGGTGCTCTGCTCCACACAGGGGGTGTCATATCGACTCTCTCAGGTGTACTATCTCGAGATGGCAAAACTGAGTTACTTTGTAAATCCTTTTGCCATTTGAAGACTTCATTCCCTCTATAATCGTTCATGTCCCTAATGAACTTTTTCCTCTTTTTTTCTTGAGTCTCCTTATCCGCTTTTTCTAGTTTCTTTCTGAGCTCACCAGCTAATTGGTTGAACTCAGGAGAATCTTTCAATGGTTCTAATTTCTTTTTGAGCTCAGCTATGTTAGATTCAACTAATGCTAATTTTTGTCTTTTGCGTTTAAGCAAAAAATTCATAAGCTCTTGCCCTTTAAGGTTAAAGAAAATGAACCATTCATTTAATGAGTCCTCATCCTCAAGACCGTCATTAGGGGGAATATCCCACCTGAGACGTCTTGGGGTTAGTTGGTGGGCTATATATTGCTCAAAAGAGACAATATCCCACCAAGCCCTAGTTTTCTTTTCCATAAGAAAGCCTAGTTTTTTAAAACTCTGTGTTATATCCTCGTACTTGCCTCTATTTTTATCCCCTGAAAATATATCATCAATAATAATATTCCTATTATCAAAATAGTCAAATATCTCCATGGCTGCTGCTAATAGGTAGGTGAAAGATCAAAAGTACTCAAAACAAAAAAACTATCAGCGCAAATCCAAATCTGTGCGGTACAAACACTAAAACACAAATAAATCACTGTGCATGAAATATGTGCTAAAAAACGTAAAATACACGCAAGCAAAATCATAAATTGTGCATAAATAAATCCAGCAGCATACACCAATCGTGTTCACTCCTCACAATAAATCATAAAATACATAAACGTGATGCGCTAGAAGTGCACTCAATAATACTGTAGTGATGATATAAATAAAGAGTCCATATAAATAGTCCACTGTGATCGTGTTCAACTTCAACAGATGGTGCATAAGTGATCAAATCAACAATTCCAATCTTGTGGGAAACAAACACCCATAGTGAAATCCCTCCACCAGACAGATTGGCCTCTCACCTCAGTAGGGACCCAAACGGGCCAGCATACGCCTATATGAGGGTATAAGACTCCTAGGGTTGACTCTCCAGCTGCTCACCTCCGGAGGTCCCGGGACATGTAGTAAAATAATAATAAAGGCAGATCTAATGCTCTCAGTATATACACTGTGGTAGGCTTTATTAAGAAATATTAGGCAACTCACATGTTCATGGCACTCAGCCGTGCCTGCTAGTAAAGCGAAAGCGTTATCCACTGGGAGAGAGAATCTGCGTCGGCCACGCAAGCTCCGCCCACCCTATACGCGTTACGTCAGAGCGTAGGGCTCCGTTGACTTCCTCGGTAGGGGTGGCCTATGCGTGTCAAGCCTCGCTATAAATCAGCACAATGAGAGGTGGATTGGCCAGCGGATCTCTGCCCCTCCTCCTATTACCAGCACTATACGGGACACCGGAACCAACGATCTAAGCACCAGATCTTCGGTGTCACGGGCTGGCATGTTCTATTGGGGCAATCTAGTGCATATAATATACACCTTAGATATCTATAATTATCTTATTATTTGCGGAGATCGCGTGCCTGCTTCATTCTCTCCCAGATGTCTTGAATTCATATATATTACATAGAGATATGCCATAAATAATTAAATCAGTTAAAAATGCAAACTTAAAATACAATTAAATCACATATGCCATACAGTATTCTAAAATAACATATTCAAACATAACACTGTAAAATCTAGTGTAAAATAATTAAAAATTTTTTTTAAAATATTAAAATATTTTTTTAATTAAAATATTAAAAGCTATATTATTTATTTATTTAAAATACCCCGGATGTTTCTAATATATGAGGAAATATCATCTATTACTAATAAAGCAATTGAGGTCAAAGTCTTTGTTAAGACCTCTGGGTGCCAAAACCTTGGCCTCGTATACCCAGAAAGACTCCCTCTTGCTTAGTTGACGGATAAAATTCCCTCCTCTCCAGTGAGGTTGTACATGTTCAATCCCCCAAAATTTAAGGGAGTGGGGTTTCCTATCGTGAACTTCTCTAAAATGCTTTGATACATTGTGTGAGACTTCTCCCTTCTTTATGTTAGTGATATGTTCACCTATTCTCACATTCAAAGGTCTGGAGGTGCGGCCCACATATTGGAGTCCACACCCACATTCCATCATGTATACAACTCCAATGGTGGTGCATGTTATTAGGTCTTTAATTTGGTATTCATTGCCTGTGCTGGTGCATATAAACGATTTCCTTTTCTTTACATTTCTCCTCGTTTGTCGGCAAACTCCACATTTTCCACACGCGTGGAATCCGGATAGGAACTGGAAAACAGTATTTTTCTTCAGTTTGGGGGGGTTAATCACTCCCGGTGCTAGCCTGTCCTTCAGAATAGGTGCCCTCCTATATATGAAGCCAGGTCTCTCCGGGAGGTGGGGTCCTAAAATTCTGTCCTGCTTCAAAACACCCCAATGTTTCTTAATGATACGCTCAATCTGCCTATGTTGGGCGCTAAAATCAAACACTAGTTTAAAATTACTGTTATCCTCCTTGGGTAAGGCTATTTTGTTCTTTAAAAGCTCTGTTCTATTCAATGAGGATACCTGTCGCAAATCAGAGGTTACTTTTACCATGTCATAACCTTTGGCCTGAAATCTGTCTACCAATATTTTGGACTGTACTTTAAAATCCTCCTCATTCGAGCAATTCCTCTTAATACGGATAAGCTGACCCCTTGGAATGTTAAAAAGCCAATTCCTATGGTGGCAGCTATCGATGGGTAGGTAGGAATTGCGATCGGTGGGTTTGAAGAAGTTCCTTGTGTGTATATGGCCTTCTTTCTTAAAAATTTCTAAATCTAAAAACTGTATCCTTTCCATACTTTCAGTCCATGATAGAACAATATTCCTATTATTAAAATTCATTTTCGCTTTAAAATTATTGAAAGAATTCATATCACCCTCCCAAATCATGATCAAATCATCAATAAATCTTTTGTAAAAAATGAGTTCTGAGGGTCTATTGGATAAAATCTCCTCCGCTTCCCACTGGGCCATAAATAAATTGGCTACACTGGGGGCAAACCTTGCCCCCATCGCCACGCCTTTGGTTTGTAAAAAGAAATCCCCAGCATACCAAAAATAATTATGTTTCAGACAAAAATCCAAACAATCTAAAAGGAAATCTACATGCTCATCATCCAAATTCGAATCATCCAGGGCCCATGCTGCCGCCTTCATTGCGTCCTTGTGCCCTATGATCGTATATAGAGAACCTACATCTGCGGTGGCTAAGATGCAGTTCTCTGAGATGGGTAAGGTCTGTAGATTCTGTATGACATGTTTGGTGTCTTTGATATATGCTTGTGTACGGGTAACCAATGGCTGTAAATAAAAATCAATGTATTGGCCCAGTCTAGAACTCAGGGAGTCAATACCATTGATGATTGGTCTCCCCGGAGGTTTTTCCATAGATTTGTGTATCTTCGGGAGGAAATAGATAATAGGAGTCCGACAGGCTATAGGGTTCAAATACAGTGCTTCTTTTTTGTTTAAGATATCATTACCCGACCCTTTTCTAATTAATTCTTCCAGTTCTTTTTTATACTCATTCAACGGATTCCGTCTCAATCGAGAGTATGTGTTCCGATCTGAGAGTTGTCTATTCATCTCATTAGTGTAGTATTCCGCACTCATGACAACTATCCCACCCCCTTTGTCCGCTGGTCGTATTACCAGTTTTTTATTATCCTCCAAACTGGCTATACCATTGCGAATCCATTGGGGGTCTTGAACTTTTCTAATTTTCAATTGTTCAATATCCTGGGATACCAAATTCTTAAATACCTCCATATATTTACTGTCTGTCTGGATTTATTTATGCACAATTTATGATTTTGCTTGCGTGTATTTTACGTTTTTTAGCACATATTTCATGCACAGTGATTTATTTGTGTTTTAGTGTTTGTACCGCACAGATTTGGATTTGCGCTGATAGTTTTTTTGTTTTGAGTACTTTTGATCTTTCACCTACCTATTAGCAGCAGCCATGGAGATATTTGACTATTTTGATAATAGGAATATTATTATTGATGATATATTTTCAGGGGATAAAAATAGAGGCAAGTACGAGGATATAACACAGAGTTTTAAAAAACTAGGCTTTCTTATGGAAAAGAAAACTAGGGCTTGGTGGGATATTGTCTCTTTTGAGCAATATATAGCCCACCAACTAACCCCAAGACGTCTCAGGTGGGATATTCCCCCTAATGACGGTCTTGAGGATGAGGACTCATTAAATGAATGGTTCATTTTCTTTAACCTTAAAGGGCAAGAGCTTATGAATTTTTTGCTTAAACGCAAAAGACAAAAATTAGCATTAGTTGAATCTAACATAGCTGAGCTCAAAAAGAAATTAGAACCATTGAAAGATTCTCCTGAGTTCAACCAATTAGCTGGTGAGCTCAGAAAGAAACTAGAAAAAGCGGATAAGGAGACTCAAGAAAAAAAAAAAGAGGAAAAAGTTCATTAGGGACATGAACGATTATAGAGGGAATGAAGTCTTCAAATGGCAAAAGGATTTACAAAGTAACTCAGTTTTGCCATCTCGAGATAGTACACCTGAGAGAGTCGATATGACACCCCCTGTGTGGAGCAGAGCACCACCTGCTCCTGTAGGGCGTGAATTAAATACTGTTCCTGCACCCACCTACCATCCCCCTCAAAGGGGCAATGGAAGGGGGAGAAGAGCAGGAAGAGGTGGACCTAGAGGAAGAGGTAGAGGACAATGGAGAAATAATGGTGGTCCCTATCAATATGCACAAGGAAATAATAATAGCCCTTACCAACAAGCACAAGGAAACAGTGGGGGCTCATTTCAACGGGCACAAGGGAACAACAATGGCCCTTATCAACCAATGCAAGGGAATTGGTACCCCCAGGAACCAAGGGGGACCCAGGATCAGTATAGGGATGGGAGGGTGGAGTCAATTTATGACTCCCCCCGCCCATCTACGTCATATGAGATCCCCACCATGAATAGGTTTTCTCCACTATACCCGCCAGCTGTGAAAAATCCCCCAGATGTTTTTTTAGGGAAACCCAGTGCCCTATGGGGGTACAGGGGATCAACTGGAAAACAATCTGGGGAAAAAAGAAAAGAAAAAGAGGACGACGAGCAGGTCGACGCCTCCAAAAAAAGCAAGAGCCAATAGGAGCAGGAATATTTAACATCAGTGGCATACCCTTGAGTAAAGAAGAGACGAAAGTCCTCGATAAAGGGTTAAAATTTGCCCCGGTAAAAAATTTAAGTAAATTTGACACTTATGTCAATTTACAAAAATACATGAGGAATTTAAACCAGAAAAAATATTTTTTATCCAAACCTGATAATCGCCCCGTTACCAGTGAGAGAACACATCACTCCATTTTAAGAAACAAATCTGTTTTTAACCCTCCAAATAAAGACAGTAAATATATGGAGGTATTTAAGAATTTGGTATCCCAGGATATTGAACAATTGAAAATTAGAAAAGTTCAAGACCCCCAATGGATTCGCAATGGTATAGCCAGTTTGGAGGATAATAAAAAACTGGTAATACGACCAGCGGACAAAGGGGGTGGGATAGTTGTCATGAGTGCGGAATACTACACTAATGAGATGAATAGACAACTCTCAGATCGGAACACATACTCTCGATTGAGACGGAATCCGTTGAATGAGTATAAAAAAGAACTGGAAGAATTAATTAGAAAAGGGTCGGGTAATGATATCTTAAACAAAAAAGAAGCACTGTATTTGAACCCTATAGCCTGTCGGACTCCTATTATCTATTTCCTCCCGAAGATACACAAATCTATGGAAAAACCTCCGGGGAGACCAATCATCAATGGTATTGACTCCCTGAGTTCTAGACTGGGCCAATACATTGATTTTTATTTACAGCCATTGGTTACCCGTACACAAGCATATATCAAAGACACCAAACATGTCATACAGAATCTACAGACCTTACCCATCTCAGAGAACTGCATCTTAGCCACCGCAGATGTAGGTTCTCTATATACGATCATAGGGCACAAGGACGCAATGAAGGCGGCAGCATGGGCCCTGGATGATTCGAATTTGGATGATGAGCATGTAGATTTCCTTTTAGATTGTTTGGATTTTTGTCTGAAACATAATTATTTTTGGTATGCTGGGGATTTCTTTTTACAAACCAAAGGCGTGGCGATGGGGGCAAGGTTTGCCCCCAGTGTAGCCAATTTATTTATGGCCCAGTGGGAAGCGGAGGAGATTTTATCCAATAGACCCTCAGAACTCATTTTTTACAAAAGATTTATTGATGATTTGATCATGATTTGGGAGGGTGATATGAATTCTTTCAATAATTTTAAAGCGAAAATGAATTTTAATAATAGGAATATTGTTCTATCATGGACTGAAAGTATGGAAAGGATACAGTTTTTAGATTTAGAAATTTTTAAGAAAGAAGGCCATATACACACAAGGAACTTCTTCAAACCCACCGATCGCAATTCCTACCTACCCATCGATAGCTGCCACCATAGGAATTGGCTTTTTAACATTCCAAGGGGTCAGCTTATCCGTATTAAGAGGAATTGCTCGAATGAGGAGGATTTTAAAGTACAGTCCAAAATATTGGTAGACAGATTTCAGGCCAAAGGTTATGACATGGTAAAAGTAACCTCTGATTTGCGACAGGTATCCTCATTGAATAGAACAGAGCTTTTAAAGAACAAAATAGCCTTACCCAAGGAGGATAACAGTAATTTTAAACTAGTGTTTGATTTTAGCGCCCAACATAGGCAGATTGAGCGTATCATTAAGAAACATTGGGGTGTTTTGAAGCAGGACAGAATTTTAGGACCCCACCTCCCGGAGAGACCTGGCTTCATATATAGGAGGGCACCTATTCTGAAGGACAGGCTAGCACCGGGAGTGATTAACCCCCCCAAACTGAAGAAAAATACTGTTTTCCAGTTCCTATCCGGATTCCACGCGTGTGGAAAATGTGGAGTTTGCCGACAAACGAGGAGAAATGTAAAGAAAAGGAAATCGTTTATATGCACCAGCACAGGCAATGAATACCAAATTAAAGACCTAATAACATGCACCACCATTGGAGTTGTATACATGATGGAATGTGGGTGTGGACTCCAATATGTGGGCCGCACCTCCAGACCTTTGAATGTGAGAATAGGTGAACATATCACTAACATAAAGAAGGGAGAAGTCTCACACAATGTATCAAAGCATTTTAGAGAAGTTCACGATAGGAAACCCCACTCCCTTAAATTTTGGGGGATTGAACATGTACAACCTCACTGGAGAGGAGGGAATTTTATCCGTCAACTAAGCAAGAGGGAGTCTTTCTGGGTATACGAGGCCAAGGTTTTGGCACCCAGAGGTCTTAACAAAGACTTTGACCTCAATTGCTTTATTAGTAATAGATGATATTTCCTCATATATTAGAAACATCCGGGGTATTTTAAATAAATAAATAATATAGCTTTTAATATTTTAATTAAAAAAATATTTTAATATTTTAAAAAAATTTTTTAATTATTTTACACTAGATTTTACAGTGTTATGTTTGAATATGTTATTTTAGAATACTGTATGGCATATGTGATTTAATTGTATTTTAAGTTTGCATTTTTAACTGATTTAATTATTTATGGCATATCTCTATGTAATATATATGAATTCAAGACATCTGGGAGAGAATGAAGCAGGCACGCGATCTCCGCAAATAATAAGATAATTATAGATATCTAAGGTGTATATTATATGCACTAGATTGCCCCAATAGAACATGCCAGCCCGTGACACCGAAGATCTGGTGCTTAGATCGTTGGTTCCGGTGTCCCGTATAGTGCTGGTAATAGGAGGAGGGGCAGAGATCCGCTGGCCAATCCACCTCTCATTGTGCTGATTTATAGCGAGGCTTGACACGCATAGGCCACCCCTACCGAGGAAGTCAACGGAGCCCTACGCTCTGACGTAACGCGTATAGGGTGGGCGGAGCTTGCGTGGCCGACGCAGATTCTCTCTCCCAGTGGATAACGCTTTCGCTTTACTAGCAGGCACGGCTGAGTGCCATGAACATGTGAGTTGCCTAATATTTCTTAATAAAGCCTACCACAGTGTATATACTGAGAGCATTAGATCTGCCTTTATTATTATTTTACTACATGTCCCGGGACCTCCGGAGGTGAGCAGCTGGAGAGTCAACCCTAGGAGTCTTATACCCTCATATAGGCGTATGCTGGCCCGTTTGGGTCCCTACTGAGGTGAGAGGCCAATCTGTCTGGTGGAGGGATTTCACTATGGGTGTTTGTTTCCCACAAGATTGGAATTGTTGATTTGATCACTTATGCACCATCTGTTGAAGTTGAACACGATCACAGTGGACTATTTATATGGACTCTTTATTTATATCATCACTACAGTATTATTGAGTGCACTTCTAGCGCATCACGTTTATGTATTTTATGATTTATTGTGAGGAGTGAACACGATTGGTGTATGCTGCTGGATTTATTTATGCACAATTTATGATTTTGCTTGCGTGTATTTTACGTTTTTTAGCACATATTTCATGCACAGTGATTTATTTGTGTTTTAGTGTTTGTACCGCACAGATTTGGATTTGCGCTGATAGTTTTTTTGTTTTGAGTACTTTTGATCTTTCACCTACCTATTAGCAGCAGCCATGGAGATATTTGACTATTTTGATAATAGGAATATTATTATTGATGATATATTTTCAGGGGATAAAAATAGAGGCAAGTACGAGGATATAACACAGAGTTTTAAAAAACTAGGCTTTCTTATGGAAAAGAAAACTAGGGCTTGGTGGGATATTGTCTCTTTTGAGCAATATATAGCCCACCAACTAACCCCAAGACGTCTCAGGTGGGATATTCCCCCTAATGACGGTCTTGAGGATGAGGACTCATTAAATGAATGGTTCATTTTCTTTAACCTTAAAGGGCAAGAGCTTATGAATTTTTTGCTTAAACGCAAAAGACAAAAATTAGCATTAGTTGAATCTAACATAGCTGAGCTCAAAAAGAAATTAGAACCATTGAAAGATTCTCCTGAGTTCAACCAATTAGCTGGTGAGCTCAGAAAGAAACTAGAAAAAGCGGATAAGGAGACTCAAGAAAAAAAGAGGAAAAAGTTCATTAGGGACATGAACGATTATAGAGGGAATGAAGTCTTCAAATGGCAAAAGGATTTACAAAGTAACTCAGTTTTGCCATCTCGAGATAGTACACCTGAGAGAGTCGATATGACACCCCCTGTGTGGAGCAGAGCACCACCTGCTCCTGTAGGGCGTGAATTAAATACTGTTCCTGCACCCACCTACCATCCCCCTCAAAGGGGCAATGGAAGGGGGAGAAGAGCAGGAAGAGGTGGACCTAGAGGAAGAGGTAGAGGACAATGGAGAAATAATGGTGGTCCCTATCAATATGCACAAGGAAATAATAATAGCCCTTACCAACAAGCACAAGGAAACAGTGGGGGCTCATTTCAACGGGCACAAGGGAACAACAATGGCCCTTATCAACCAATGCAAGGGAATTGGTACCCCCAGGAACCAAGGGGGACCCAGGATCAGTATAGGGATGGGAGGGTGGAGTCAATTTATGACTCCCCCCGCCCATCTACGTCATATGAGATCCCCACCATGAATAGGTTTTCTCCACTATACCCGCCAGCTGTGAAAAATCCCCCAGATGTTTTTTTAGGGAAACCCAGTGCCCTATGGGGGTACAGGGGATCAACTGGAAAACAATCTGGGGAAAAAAGAAAAGAAAAAGAGGACGACGAGCAGGTCGACGCCTCCAAAAAAAGCAAGAGCCAATAGGAGCAGGAATATTTAACATCAGTGGCATACCCTTGAGTAAAGAAGAGACGAAAGTCCTCGATAAAGGGTTAAAATTTGCCCCGGTAAAAAATTTAAGTAAATTTGACACTTATGTCAATTTACAAAAATACATGAGGAATTTAAACCAGAAAAAATATTTTTTATCCAAACCTGATAATCGCCCCGTTACCAGTGAGAGAACACATCACTCCATTTTAAGAAACAAATCTGTTTTTAACCCTCCAAATAAAGACAGTAAATATATGGAGGTATTTAAGAATTTGGTATCCCAGGATATTGAACAATTGAAAATTAGAAAAGTTCAAGACCCCCAATGGATTCGCAATGGTATAGCCAGTTTGGAGGATAATAAAAAACTGGTAATACGACCAGCGGACAAAGGGGGTGGGATAGTTGTCATGAGTGCGGAATACTACACTAATGAGATGAATAGACAACTCTCAGATCGGAACACATACTCTCGATTGAGACGGAATCCGTTGAATGAGTATAAAAAAGAACTGGAAGAATTAATTAGAAAAGGGTCGGGTAATGATATCTTAAACAAAAAAGAAGCACTGTATTTGAACCCTATAGCCTGTCGGACTCCTATTATCTATTTCCTCCCGAAGATACACAAATCTATGGAAAAACCTCCGGGGAGACCAATCATCAATGGTATTGACTCCCTGAGTTCTAGACTGGGCCAATACATTGATTTTTATTTACAGCCATTGGTTACCCGTACACAAGCATATATCAAAGACACCAAACATGTCATACAGAATCTACAGACCTTACCCATCTCAGAGAACTGCATCTTAGCCACCGCAGATGTAGGTTCTCTATATACGATCATAGGGCACAAGGACGCAATGAAGGCGGCAGCATGGGCCCTGGATGATTCGAATTTGGATGATGAGCATGTAGATTTCCTTTTAGATTGTTTGGATTTTTGTCTGAAACATAATTATTTTTGGTATGCTGGGGATTTCTTTTTACAAACCAAAGGCGTGGCGATGGGGGCAAGGTTTGCCCCCAGTGTAGCCAATTTATTTATGGCCCAGTGGGAAGCGGAGGAGATTTTATCCAATAGACCCTCAGAACTCATTTTTTACAAAAGATTTATTGATGATTTGATCATGATTTGGGAGGGTGATATGAATTCTTTCAATAATTTTAAAGCGAAAATGAATTTTAATAATAGGAATATTGTTCTATCATGGACTGAAAGTATGGAAAGGATACAGTTTTTAGATTTAGAAATTTTTAAGAAAGAAGGCCATATACACACAAGGAACTTCTTCAAACCCACCGATCGCAATTCCTACCTACCCATCGATAGCTGCCACCATAGGAATTGGCTTTTTAACATTCCAAGGGGTCAGCTTATCCGTATTAAGAGGAATTGCTCGAATGAGGAGGATTTTAAAGTACAGTCCAAAATATTGGTAGACAGATTTCAGGCCAAAGGTTATGACATGGTAAAAGTAACCTCTGATTTGCGACAGGTATCCTCATTGAATAGAACAGAGCTTTTAAAGAACAAAATAGCCTTACCCAAGGAGGATAACAGTAATTTTAAACTAGTGTTTGATTTTAGCGCCCAACATAGGCAGATTGAGCGTATCATTAAGAAACATTGGGGTGTTTTGAAGCAGGACAGAATTTTAGGACCCCACCTCCCGGAGAGACCTGGCTTCATATATAGGAGGGCACCTATTCTGAAGGACAGGCTAGCACCGGGAGTGATTAACCCCCCCAAACTGAAGAAAAATACTGTTTTCCAGTTCCTATCCGGATTCCACGCGTGTGGAAAATGTGGAGTTTGCCGACAAACGAGGAGAAATGTAAAGAAAAGGAAATCGTTTATATGCACCAGCACAGGCAATGAATACCAAATTAAAGACCTAATAACATGCACCACCATTGGAGTTGTATACATGATGGAATGTGGGTGTGGACTCCAATATGTGGGCCGCACCTCCAGACCTTTGAATGTGAGAATAGGTGAACATATCACTAACATAAAGAAGGGAGAAGTCTCACACAATGTATCAAAGCATTTTAGAGAAGTTCACGATAGGAAACCCCACTCCCTTAAATTTTGGGGGATTGAACATGTACAACCTCACTGGAGAGGAGGGAATTTTATCCGTCAACTAAGCAAGAGGGAGTCTTTCTGGGTATACGAGGCCAAGGTTTTGGCACCCAGAGGTCTTAACAAAGACTTTGACCTCAATTGCTTTATTAGTAATAGATGATATTTCCTCATATATTAGAAACATCCGGGGTATTTTAAATAAATAAATAATATAGCTTTTAATATTTTAATTAAAAAAATATTTTAATATTTTAAAAAAATTTTTTAATTATTTTACACTAGATTTTACAGTGTTATGTTTGAATATGTTATTTTAGAATACTGTATGGCATATGTGATTTAATTGTATTTTAAGTTTGCATTTTTAACTGATTTAATTATTTATGGCATATCTCTATGTAATATATATGAATTCAAGACATCTGGGAGAGAATGAAGCAGGCACGCGATCTCCGCAAATAATAAGATAATTATAGATATCTAAGGTGTATATTATATGCACTAGATTGCCCCAATAGAACATGCCAGCCCGTGACACCGAAGATCTGGTGCTTAGATCGTTGGTTCCGGTGTCCCGTATAGTGCTGGTAATAGGAGGAGGGGCAGAGATCCGCTGGCCAATCCACCTCTCATTGTGCTGATTTATAGCGAGGCTTGACACGCATAGGCCACCCCTACCGAGGAAGTCAACGGAGCCCTACGCTCTGACGTAACGCGTATAGGGTGGGCGGAGCTTGCGTGGCCGACGCAGATTCTCTCTCCCAGTGGATAACGCTTTCGCTTTACTAGCAGGCACGGCTGAGTGCCATGAACATGTGAGTTGCCTAATATTTCTTAATAAAGCCTACCACAGTGTATATACTGAGAGCATTAGATCTGCCTTTATTATTATTTTACTACATGTCCCGGGACCTCCGGAGGTGAGCAGCTGGAGAGTCAACCCTAGGAGTCTTATACCCTCATATAGGCGTATGCTGGCCCGTTTGGGTCCCTACTGAGGTGAGAGGCCAATCTGTCTGGTGGAGGGATTTCACTATGGGTGTTTGTTTCCCACAAGATTGGAATTGTTGATTTGATCACTTATGCACCATCTGTTGAAGTTGAACACGATCACAGTGGACTATTTATATGGACTCTTTATTTATATCATCACTACAGTATTATTGAGTGCACTTCTAGCGCATCACGTTTATGTATTTTATGATTTATTGTGAGGAGTGAACACGATTGGTGTATGCTGCTGGATTTATTTATGCACAATTTATGATTTTGCTTGCGTGTATTTTACGTTTTTTAGCACATATTTCATGCACAGTGATTTATTTGTGTTTTAGTGTTTGTACCGCACAGATTTGGATTTGCGCTGATAGTTTTTTTGTTTTGAGTACTTTTGATCTTTCACCTACCTATTAGCAGCAGCCATGGAGATATTTGACTATTTTGATAATAGGAATATTATTATTGATGATATATTTTCAGGGGATAAAAATAGAGGCAAGTACGAGGATATAACACAGAGTTTTAAAAAACTAGGCTTTCTTATGGAAAAGAAAACTAGGGCTTGGTGGGATATTGTCTCTTTTGAGCAATATATAGCCCACCAACTAACCCCAAGACGTCTCAGGTGGGATATTCCCCCTAATGACGGTCTTGAGGATGAGGACTCATTAAATGAATGGTTCATTTTCTTTAACCTTAAAGGGCAAGAGCTTATGAATTTTTTGCTTAAACGCAAAAGACAAAAATTAGCATTAGTTGAATCTAACATAGCTGAGCTCAAAAAGAAATTAGAACCATTGAAAGATTCTCCTGAGTTCAACCAATTAGCTGGTGAGCTCAGAAAGAAACTAGAAAAAGCGGATAAGGAGACTCAAGAAAAAAAGAGGAAAAAGTTCATTAGGGACATGAACGATTATAGAGGGAATGAAGTCTTCAAATGGCAAAAGGATTTACAAAGTAACTCAGTTTTGCCATCTCGAGATAGTACACCTGAGAGAGTCGATATGACACCCCCTGTGTGGAGCAGAGCACCACCTGCTCCTGTAGGGCGTGAATTAAATACTGTTCCTGCACCCACCTACCATCCCCCTCAAAGGGGCAATGGAAGGGGGAGAAGAGCAGGAAGAGGTGGACCTAGAGGAAGAGGTAGAGGACAATGGAGAAATAATGGTGGTCCCTATCAATATGCACAAGGAAATAATAATAGCCCTTACCAACAAGCACAAGGAAACAGTGGGGGCTCATTTCAACGGGCACAAGGGAACAACAATGGCCCTTATCAACCAATGCAAGGGAATTGGTACCCCCAGGAACCAAGGGGGACCCAGGATCAGTATAGGGATGGGAGGGTGGAGTCAATTTATGACTCCCCCCGCCCATCTACGTCATATGAGATCCCCACCATGAATAGGTTTTCTCCACTATACCCGCCAGCTGTGAAAAATCCCCCAGATGTTTTTTTAGGGAAACCCAGTGCCCTATGGGGGTACAGGGGATCAACTGGAAAACAATCTGGGGAAAAAAGAAAAGAAAAAGAGGACGACGAGCAGGTCGACGCCTCCAAAAAAAGCAAGAGCCAATAGGAGCAGGAATATTTAACATCAGTGGCATACCCTTGAGTAAAGAAGAGACGAAAGTCCTCGATAAAGGGTTAAAATTTGCCCCGGTAAAAAATTTAAGTAAATTTGACACTTATGTCAATTTACAAAAATACATGAGGAATTTAAACCAGAAAAAATATTTTTTATCCAAACCTGATAATCGCCCCGTTACCAGTGAGAGAACACATCACTCCATTTTAAGAAACAAATCTGTTTTTAACCCTCCAAATAAAGACAGTAAATATATGGAGGTATTTAAGAATTTGGTATCCCAGGATATTGAACAATTGAAAATTAGAAAAGTTCAAGACCCCCAATGGATTCGCAATGGTATAGCCAGTTTGGAGGATAATAAAAAACTGGTAATACGACCAGCGGACAAAGGGGGTGGGATAGTTGTCATGAGTGCGGAATACTACACTAATGAGATGAATAGACAACTCTCAGATCGGAACACATACTCTCGATTGAGACGGAATCCGTTGAATGAGTATAAAAAAGAACTGGAAGAATTAATTAGAAAAGGGTCGGGTAATGATATCTTAAACAAAAAAGAAGCACTGTATTTGAACCCTATAGCCTGTCGGACTCCTATTATCTATTTCCTCCCGAAGATACACAAATCTATGGAAAAACCTCCGGGGAGACCAATCATCAATGGTATTGACTCCCTGAGTTCTAGACTGGGCCAATACATTGATTTTTATTTACAGCCATTGGTTACCCGTACACAAGCATATATCAAAGACACCAAACATGTCATACAGAATCTACAGACCTTACCCATCTCAGAGAACTGCATCTTAGCCACCGCAGATGTAGGTTCTCTATATACGATCATAGGGCACAAGGACGCAATGAAGGCGGCAGCATGGGCCCTGGATGATTCGAATTTGGATGATGAGCATGTAGATTTCCTTTTAGATTGTTTGGATTTTTGTCTGAAACATAATTATTTTTGGTATGCTGGGGATTTCTTTTTACAAACCAAAGGCGTGGCGATGGGGGCAAGGTTTGCCCCCAGTGTAGCCAATTTATTTATGGCCCAGTGGGAAGCGGAGGAGATTTTATCCAATAGACCCTCAGAACTCATTTTTTACAAAAGATTTATTGATGATTTGATCATGATTTGGGAGGGTGATATGAATTCTTTCAATAATTTTAAAGCGAAAATGAATTTTAATAATAGGAATATTGTTCTATCATGGACTGAAAGTATGGAAAGGATACAGTTTTTAGATTTAGAAATTTTTAAGAAAGAAGGCCATATACACACAAGGAACTTCTTCAAACCCACCGATCGCAATTCCTACCTACCCATCGATAGCTGCCACCATAGGAATTGGCTTTTTAACATTCCAAGGGGTCAGCTTATCCGTATTAAGAGGAATTGCTCGAATGAGGAGGATTTTAAAGTACAGTCCAAAATATTGGTAGACAGATTTCAGGCCAAAGGTTATGACATGGTAAAAGTAACCTCTGATTTGCGACAGGTATCCTCATTGAATAGAACAGAGCTTTTAAAGAACAAAATAGCCTTACCCAAGGAGGATAACAGTAATTTTAAACTAGTGTTTGATTTTAGCGCCCAACATAGGCAGATTGAGCGTATCATTAAGAAACATTGGGGTGTTTTGAAGCAGGACAGAATTTTAGGACCCCACCTCCCGGAGAGACCTGGCTTCATATATAGGAGGGCACCTATTCTGAAGGACAGGCTAGCACCGGGAGTGATTAACCCCCCCAAACTGAAGAAAAATACTGTTTTCCAGTTCCTATCCGGATTCCACGCGTGTGGAAAATGTGGAGTTTGCCGACAAACGAGGAGAAATGTAAAGAAAAGGAAATCGTTTATATGCACCAGCACAGGCAATGAATACCAAATTAAAGACCTAATAACATGCACCACCATTGGAGTTGTATACATGATGGAATGTGGGTGTGGACTCCAATATGTGGGCCGCACCTCCAGACCTTTGAATGTGAGAATAGGTGAACATATCACTAACATAAAGAAGGGAGAAGTCTCACACAATGTATCAAAGCATTTTAGAGAAGTTCACGATAGGAAACCCCACTCCCTTAAATTTTGGGGGATTGAACATGTACAACCTCACTGGAGAGGAGGGAATTTTATCCGTCAACTAAGCAAGAGGGAGTCTTTCTGGGTATACGAGGCCAAGGTTTTGGCACCCAGAGGTCTTAACAAAGACTTTGACCTCAATTGCTTTATTAGTAATAGATGATATTTCCTCATATATTAGAAACATCCGGGGTATTTTAAATAAATAAATAATATAGCTTTTAATATTTTAATTAAAAAAATATTTTAATATTTTAAAAAAATTTTTTAATTATTTTACACTAGATTTTACAGTGTTATGTTTGAATATGTTATTTTAGAATACTGTATGGCATATGTGATTTAATTGTATTTTAAGTTTGCATTTTTAACTGATTTAATTATTTATGGCATATCTCTATGTAATATATATGAATTCAAGACATCTGGGAGAGAATGAAGCAGGCACGCGATCTCCGCAAATAATAAGATAATTATAGATATCTAAGGTGTATATTATATGCACTAGATTGCCCCAATAGAACATGCCAGCCCGTGACACCGAAGATCTGGTGCTTAGATCGTTGGTTCCGGTGTCCCGTATAGTGCTGGTAATAGGAGGAGGGGCAGAGATCCGCTGGCCAATCCACCTCTCATTGTGCTGATTTATAGCGAGGCTTGACACGCATAGGCCACCCCTACCGAGGAAGTCAACGGAGCCCTACGCTCTGACGTAACGCGTATAGGGTGGGCGGAGCTTGCGTGGCCGACGCAGATTCTCTCTCCCAGTGGATAACGCTTTCGCTTTACTAGCAGGCACGGCTGAGTGCCATGAACATGTGAGTTGCCTAATATTTCTTAATAAAGCCTACCACAGTGTATATACTGAGAGCATTAGATCTGCCTTTATTATTATTTTACTACATGTCCCGGGACCTCCGGAGGTGAGCAGCTGGAGAGTCAACCCTAGGAGTCTTATACCCTCATATAGGCGTATGCTGGCCCGTTTGGGTCCCTACTGAGGTCTAAAAAGTGTACCTGTGAAGTTTCAGCTCTGTAGCATGTCCAGAACCAGAAAAAAAGAGATTGTTTGTATTTTGTCACTTTCAGAGCACTAATATGGCTCCGCTCCCGTCAGCATTTTTTTTTGCTGCAGGCGTTGATAGTGCTTTTTTGAGGACATGTTTGGAGTCAGGCATGACATCTGAACATGTCTATAGGGGTATATATACATACACCCATGTCTGTATATATACACCTGCACATATAGGTGTTAAAGGAGCAGAACACTATACTTTTGCTAATGAAATAATTTGCTCTAATATGGCTAGGCTCCTAACACACCTATATATGTGTAAATGTAAAATACATATCAGTGTGTTTTCTGGGAAAAATATTTCTCCCAGTCTCTTACTAACTTTACAGTAGAACCCCTATACAGAAGTTCAGATGTTTTGCCTGCCTCCAAAGAACCCAAAAAAAGCCCAAAAAAATGCCTGCAAGAACAAACCTGGGCATTTTTTTTTGGCGCTGGCATTTTTTTGGGTTCTTTGGAGGCAGGCAAAACATCTGAACTTCTGTATAGGGGTATATATATATATATATATATATATATATATATATATATATATATATATATATATATATATATATATATATATATACACACACAACACACTGATATGTATTTTACACTTACACATATATAGGTGTGTTAGGAGCCTAGCCATATTAGTGCAAATTATTTAATTAGCAAAAGTATAGTGTTCTGCTACTTTCACACCTATATATGTGTAGGTGTGTATATATACCCCTATACAGAAGTTCAGATGTCATGCCTGCCTCCAGAGAACCCAAAAAAATGCCCAAAAAAACGCCTGCAAGAACAAACCTGGGCATTTATTTTTTTGGCATTTTTTTGGGTTCTTTGGAGGCAGGCAAAACATCTGAACTTCTGTATAGGGGTATATAAAAACACACACTTATATGTATTTATACCCATACACATATATAGGTGTGAAAGGAGCAGAACAGTATACTTTTGCTAATGAAATAATTTGTACTAATATGGCTCCGCTCCCAACACACCTATATATGTGTAAATGTAAAATACATATAAGTGTGTGTGTATATATATATACCCTTATACAGAAGTTCAGATGTTTTGCCTGCCTCCAAAGAACCCCAAAAAAATGCCAAAAAAAATGCCAGCGCCAAAAAAAAATGCCCAGGTTTGTTCTTGCAGGCATTTTTTTGGGTTCTTTGGAGGCAGGCAAAACATCTGAACTTCTGTATAGGGGTATATATATATATATATATTTATATATATACACACACACTGATATGTATATTACACTTACACATATATAGGTGTGTTGGGAGCCTAGCCATATTAGTGCAAATTATTTCATTAGCAAAAGTATGGTGTTCTGCTCCTTTAACACCTATATATGTGCAGGTGTATATATACAGACATGGGTGTGTATATATACCCCTATAGACATGTAAAATGTCATGCCTGACTCCAAACATGTCCTCAAAAAAGCACTAGCAACCCCTGCAGCATAAAGAATGCTGACAGGAGCGAAGCCATATTCCTGCTCTGAAGTGACACAAGAGAAACAATCTTTTCTCTATAGCGGTCACCCTGCTATGGAAGGGTTTTGTCACCCTGCCATAGCAGTCAGAGTCAGTTAACCCTACACTAAACTACGGTCCCCTTACACTTAACACTTTCCCTACAGAAACTGAATAAATTAAAGATAACTATAGTGAAAAATAGCACCCTAACTACACTAGATATCCCTTTCCTCACACTAAAAATTGCTAATTGACACTTTGTAACACATTGTAACAGAAGTAACAGAACAGCATTCCACTCTCTTTCATGTCCCGTATAAGAATGCTAGGAATTTGGTGGGGGCTATCTTATATACTGGGGGGCGTATTCACTAATGATTGGACTATGGACCCCCTAGTCACTCCAATCACATTCCTAGCATTCTCCTGCCCCCCTCAATTGGCTTTTACTGATGGTTCTGGTCCAGTCACGGGCTTTTAAAGCCCATTTCCTGAACCATTGCATTTTGGTCGGTTCTGGTTGCCGAATTCCAAACTTTTTGGGCAAAAAGTTTTAAATTCGGCCGAACCTCGAACAGCCAATGTTTGGGTCGAACTGATGGTCGACCCGAACCGTTCGATCATCCCTAGTCATGTGAGCTCATCTAAAAGAGAAGATGAGACTTATGGGCGATACACACTATAAGATTTTCTGAAGACTTTTTCCTTTAGATTTACCAAAACCATATAATATGAGGTCAAACCTAAACACTTTCAATTTTTATGCAATCTGGCAGGCCCTTGCACTACATAGAAAAGGTAAATCTGAAGCAAATCTAACCACAAAAGTTGGATAGTGTGTATCCAGCTTTAAGCTGGATACACACTATGCAACTTTTGTTGTTAGATTTCCTTTAGATTTACCATCAACTATGTAGTGGAAGGGCCGGCTTGATTGCATACACATTGAAAGTGTTTATGTTTGACCTCATATTATATGGTTTTGGTAAATCTAAAGGAAAAAAATCTAAAGAAAATTGTATAATGTGTATCCAGCTTTAAGCTGGATACACACTATACAACTTTTGTTGTTAGATTTCCTTTAGATTTACCTTCAACTATGTAGTGGAAGGGCCTGCCTGATTGCATACAAATTGAAAGTGTTTAGATTTGACCTCATATTATATGGTTTTGGTAAATCTAAAGGAAAAAATCTAAAGACAATTGTATAGTGTGTATGACCCATTAAGTACGGGTTCACACTGGTGCGATGTGCGAATCCAGTGCGGGTTCCCGCATTGTACCTGAATCGCTGGCAGTTCACACTGCACTCTGCGAACCACTGAGGGCGTCAATACAAAGTTAATGACACCCCCAGATCGGTACGCATATCGCAGTGGGAACTGTGAATTCAAACAGGAATCAGATCGCATTGGGTGTGAACAGCCATGGAATCTGATTCTGGTGCGAACAAAAAAAAGGGTTCTGCACGAGTTTGGTCCGAATGCGATGTGTATTCAGCCACACAGTTTGTATGGCTGAATTTGCATCAGACAGACATCGCATGTGATCTGCACGTCAATGTGATGCGAATCACATGCGATGTCTGGCATCGCACCAGTGTGAACTGGCCCTAAACTAAACTAGCCTTAAAACTGCCCCTTCCCCAATGCTAACTAACCTGTGTAAGAAAGATATACAGCATATACTTACAAATTACGCTTCGGGAACCCTCAGCTAACTTTAGTTCTACTTTCAGACAGATATTCCTCATTGTCAGCAGTGATGAGATGACCAAATGCCTAGCCTTTGATCACTTTAGCTTGGAAGGGAACATGCTGGCATGGGTGGAGACATAGTATATTTCTCCTAGCAATGTCTGTTAAAAGTAACACGCATGAACAAAGCGGGTTACAATTTGCAGCTTCATATCTCTTCCTGAATCTATTAATGCCTTTCCCAATGCATTAACAATAACCCAGACCTCTACAGGACACTGAATTAAGAAACAAAGGCAATTATATCTCCTCCAATAACTTCAGCAAATGATTCATTATGGCCAGCAGGGTAAGGAGCTCATCTGCACTTCATTAATGACCTTATGTAATTAAAGAAGAAACATGACAGATCTATGCTCACCTATGAAGTAATAATGTAATTATCTTTATCAATGCATAACAGATGCTCATATTATTGTCTATGTCTAGCGCTAACACAGTGCTTAATGTCAAAGTGAACAGCAGGGTACCATGTTTACAATCCTGGCCCACAGGGCTATGCACAATAGTTTTTACCTTTAAAAAATGTTAAAGCTGATCTGCGAGATCTCCCTTCACCGCCTCTCATCCCTTCCCCCAACTCACCGAAATGTGCAATCATGTGATGTTCAAGTCTTCTTTCTTTTGCTGTTTAGAGGAAACAGGGCTTCTCTTTGGGTGTCCATGTCACTGCCTGTGTTCAGGTGATGACATCCGCATAAGGAGTCCACCCAGGACCGATTGGCCTTGAGCACGTTTACAGTGCTGGATTGCTTGGCCCGGAAATGGCAAGGGACCCAGAGAGTGGACTTATGTGAGTCAAAAACTCTCAACAAGGTAAAAAAAAAAAAAAACAGACAAAAACAACTAATAAATAGGCCAGAGAAGCGGGTGATTGGGGCATAAATTTTGCCCACAGATGGATTTTAACTACAATGTATAATCAAGGCTGGATTTACATTTTAGGAACCTATATGCTTATCACTCTGATTGTCAACACATTCTATAACCTATGCCATTCCTGGCCGTGGTACACATTTTTTACCCAGCAGCAGTTTAGCTAATCGCATCTCTCAGGGACACATACATCAAGGCACCACTGTTTTAGCATCGCAACAAATCATCACCCCTAAAGAGTACAAGAAGCTCCAGTTAAGTAATGAACAATCCATCCACTGCATACCAAAGTTAAGGCGCTAGCAAAGCTCGTGTGCAAGTGCACAATAAAGGCCCCTTTCACACATACGGTCCGTTAAGTTCATCAGTTCAGTCACTTCAAAATGTACTAGTTTTTCATCCGATTTTCATCCATTTTTCATCCGTTTTCCATCCGTTTTTCATCCGTTTTTCGTCAGTTGTCACCCGTTTTTCGCCAGTTGTTATCTGTTTTTCATCCGTTTTTTGTCAGTTGTTATCTGTTTTTCATCCGTTGTCATCCATTTTTCATCCGTTGTCATCCATTTTCATCCGTTGTCATCCGTTTTTTATCTGTTGTCATACGTTTTTCATCCGATCCGTTATTTTGATGGATGAAAAATAGGGCATGCATCCGTTAAAAAAAACGGACATTGATGGAAGCAGATGAAAACTGATGTTAACTGATGATCATCCTTTGTCATCCATTTTTACATAGAGATACATTGATGTCCGTTTTTCATCCGTCAACAGATGGATGAAAAACGGACAAACGGACAGCATGTGTGAAAGGGGCCAAAGAAAAAAGTCCAGAATTCACTGAATCTCTTCAACTTTTATTAACCGCTTCCATACAGAGCAGTTAGACCCCCTTCCTGCCCAGACCAATTTTCAGCTTTCAGCACTCTCACACTTTGAATGACAATTGCTCAGTCATGCTACACTGTAACCAAACAAAATTTTTATCATTTTTTTCACACAAATAGAGCTTTCTTTTGGTGGTATTTGATCACAACTGGGAGTTTTTTTTTTTTTTCGTGATATAAGCAAAAAAAGAGCAAAAGTTTTGAAAAAAAAAACACTTTTTTTTTAGTTTCTATTATGAAATTTTGCAAAAAAATAATTTTTCTTCATACATTTGGGCCAAAATTTATAATGCTACATATCTCTGGTAAAATTAACCCAAATTAGTGTATATTATTTAGTCTGTGTGAAAGTTATTGAGTCTAGAAGCTATGGTACCATTTACTGAAAATTGATCACACCAGATGTACTGATGGCCTATCTCCTTTCTTGAGGCCCTGAAATGTCAGGACAGTACAAATACCCCCCAAATGACCCCTTTTTGTAAAGTAGACAGTCCAAGGTATTTAGTAAGAGGCATGGTGAGTTTTTTGAAGTTATAATTTTTTCCCACAATTCTTGGGAAAATGAAGAAAACAATTTTTTTTCTTTTTTTCCCCAAAACGTTGTCAATTTATAAGCTATTTCTAACACATAGCATGTACACAGCAAAAATGACACCCCAAAATTAATTCTGCTACTCCTTCTGAGTATGGTGATACAACATGTGTGAGACTTTTACACAGCCTGGCCACAAAAAGAGACTCCACGTCCAAGTAGCACCATAAGGCATTTTAGGAGCATAAATACACATAAAACTTTCTTACTACCTATCACACTTTTCAAGGCCCTAGAGCACCAATACAATGGAAAAGTCCACAAAATGACCCCATTTTGGAAAGCAAACACTCCAACGTATATTCTATGAGGCATTATGGGTCCTTTGAACATGTCATTTTTTTCCACAAGTTTTTGGAAAATGTGGGGAAAAAATAAAAACTTTTTTTTTTACACAAAGTTGTCAATTTATAGGATATTCCTAACACATAGCATGTACATAGCAAAAATTACACCCCAAAATACATTCTGCCACTCCTCCTGAGTATGGCAATACCACATGTGTGAGACTTTTTCACCGCCTAGCCATATAGAGGGGCCCAACATCTAAGGAGCATCATCATGCATCCTAGCCACTTGCCTAGGGCTATTTTTGACATTTGGTGTTTACAAGCTAAAATCAGTTGTTTTTGCAAGAAAACTACTTAGAACCCCAAAACATTATATATTTTTTTTAGCAGAGACCATAGAGAATAAAATGGAGATTATTGCAATATTTTTTATCACACCGTATTTGCGCAGCGGTCTTCCAAACGCAATTTTTTTGGAAAAAATTCACTTTTTTGAATTAAAAAATAAGAAACCAGTAAAGTTAGCCCAATTGTTTTGCATAATGTGAAAGATAATGTTACGCCGAGTAAATAGATACCCAACATGTCATGCTTCAAAATTGCGCACGCTCACAGAATGGTGACAAACTTTGGTACTTAAAAATCCCCATTGGCCGACAGTTTAAAAATGTCTACAGGTTGCTATCTTAGAGTTACAGAGGAGGTCTAGGGCTCAAATTATTGCTCTTGCTCTAACGATCGCGACTATACCTCACATGTGTAGTTTGAACACTGTTTATATATGTGGGCGGGGTTTCCGTATGCGTTCGCTTCTGCGCGCGAGCTCACGGGGACAGGGCACTTTAATTTTTTTTTTTTTTTTTTACTATTTATTTTATTTATTTTTTTTATTTTTACACTGTTTTTTTAAAAAAAAAAAATGATCATTTTCATTTCTATTACAAGAAATGTAAACATTACTTGTAATAGAAAAAGGCACGACAGGACCTCTTTTTTGTGAGATCTGGGGTCGAAAAGTCCTCAGATTTCACAAGTACACTAAAAGATAGAAAAAATAAAAAAAAAAATAAAAAAAAATTTAATAAAATGAAAAAAAAAAGGGACCTTTAAACTGGTTGCCGTAGCTCCGGTCCTCCAAGACCATAGAGTCGAGTGAGGGCAAGCTTGCCCTCACTCGACATCCTGTCTGGGAGGATCCGGGACCAGATAGTTTTCCCCGCAGCCGGCGGGTCCGGTAAGCGGGGAAAAGGACCAGAATGCGGCGGGAGGGGGGGCACCTCTTCTGCCACCCCGGAAGGGTGATCCCGCGGCGAATCCGCCGCTGGGACCACCCTTATCGGAAAGCCAACCGTCCACCGTTTAAAAAAATACCAGGGTTATGGCAGCTATCTGCTGCCATAACACCGGTATTTAGGTTTAAACGGAGGACGTATATAAACCTTTTTGGACTTAGACATGGTGGCTGTATGAAGGGTGACAGGTACTCGGGTACTTTGCTGGGCAGGTGACAGGTACTCTGGTACTGATGAGCAAGTGGCAGGTACTCGAGTACTCCGATAGGCAGGTGACAGGTACTCGGGTACTCTTATGGGCAGGTGACAGGCAGGTGATAGGTACTGATGAGTAGTACTGATACTGATAGGTGATACTGATACTGTACTGATGGGTACGGATGATCAGTACTGATACTGATAGGTGATAGGTACTGATGGGTACTGATGAGTACTGATGAGTAGTGATGGGTACTGATGAGCAGGTGGCAAGTACTCAGGTACTTCAGGTGTGAGGTACTCTGATGAGCAGGTGGAAGGTACTCAGGTACTCTGATGGGTAGGTGACAGATACTCGGGTACTCTGTTGGGTAAGTGACAGGTACTCGGGTACTCCGATGACGGGTACTCGGGTACTCCGATGACGGGTACTCGGGTACTCCGGTGACAGGTACTCAAAGTACCTGAGTACCTGTCATCAGAGTACCCGAGTACCTGTCATCAGAGTACCCGAGTACCCTTCATCAGAGTATCAGAGTACCCGTCATCAGAGTACCCAAATACCCGTCATCAGAGTACCCGAATACCCGTCATCAGCCCATCAGAGTACCCGAGTACCTCTCTGTATCCCATCAGAGTACCCGAGTACCTGTCACCTACCCATCAGAGTACCCGAGTACCTGTCACCTACCCATCAGAGTACCCAAGTACCTGTCACCAGCCCATCAGAGTACCCGAGTACCTGTCATCAGAGTACCTGATGGGCTGGTGACAGGTACTCGGGTACTCTGATGGGCTGGTGACAGGTACTCAGGTACTTTGATGGGCTAGTGACAGGTACTTTGATGGGCTAGTGACAGGTGCTTTGATGGGCTAGTGACAGGTGCTCTTTATTGCGGGGGAAATCAGTGTGTTTGGGGTGCACTGTATTTGGTAACTAGCTGTTACCACAATCTCCTCCTCACACAGGATCAGTGTGTGAGGAGGAGAACACGGTGACAGCTAGTTACCGTGTTCTCTGTTGACATTTGTGACCGGCTGTGATTGGACACAGCCGGTCACGTGGTAAAGAGCCAATTTCATTGGCTCTTTACCTAGATCGGGGATGGGCTCTGTCCAAGGGACGAGCCTCACCCCCGATTGCCGCGCTGCGCGCCCCCGGGGGCACGCAGTAGCGGGGAGATCCGGGCGCCGTCATATGACGTCCGCCCGGATCGAGAAAGGATTCCTGCCGCCGTCATTTTACTATGGCACGGTATGGAAGGGGTTAATCTTCTTGTAAAAGCACTACAGACAGTGTTGGGTATCGTAAACCCAACACTGTCTGTGATGCTTTTAAAATAAGATTAACAAAGGTAGAAGAGATGCAGCGAATTCCAGACTTTTTCCTTTACTGTACTCCTATAAAGTAGGTATCATTTCAATAACATAGGTATCGTTTCAGTAAGGTAAGTATTTCTTCAACAGTTCAGGCAATAGTTTAGTTTTTGCTGTTAAAGTGTGTCAAACTGAAGAACAAAAAATGTAATAAAGTGCAGCTTGCGAGTCCGTGGATATAATGGCTGCATTTATTTTATTTTGTTTTTCAAGCTTTTTTACCTATTTTTTCACCTAGTGAGTTTGCCCGTAACAAAGTTCCAATCCTAGGATGACAACACTCACTCATCCAACTACATCAGGACAACTGAAACAGTAAAGGACTACTGGAAATTTTTCTCATCCTCTTGTAAATAACATAGAAAGTTTGGGTCCTGTAGTCCTCAGAACAATATAGTTATTAATAAAGAAGCACAGATAGAGAGCACAGAAAGTTATCAATTCACAAGATTTCTAGCAAGATCAGCAGGTACTTTTTCAACTTATCAAACAGATATAGAAGAACCCTTTTTCATTTATTTTTTTTTATTTAAGAACCAAAAGGGAACATATAAGCCCCCATTCACACTACCGCAACGCTACTTCGCACCGCGACCTCCGAGGCCGCGGTGCGAGCAGCGCGCCGCGACCTCGGAGTGGCCGCCACGGACTTCATAACTTTGAAGTCTATGGCGGTCGCCTCCTGGTCGCCCCAAAGAAGCTCCGGACCCTTTTTCTAGGTCGGAGCAACTTGTGTCGCTCCTATTAGAATGGGTCCGCAGCTTCCCTATGGGAGGCGACCTGCGGCGACCTGTGAGGCGACCAGGTCGCCTCACAGGTCGCCCTAGTGTGAACCGGGACTAAAAGAAGTTTGTTGATAGAGTTTAGATACACTTTAATTAGGTTAAGCGTAGGGATGAGATTAAGGTCCAGTCCAAACATAGGTTCTGACTGGACCTTGGCTATTTGAACATTTAAATGGAAACCTTCACATTTACCTGTTTGGTGGGAGTGTCATGTACAATAGCATCATTGTACACATGACAGATTCTTGCTGTCAATGGTTGTTCACTTACATGGTTGAGAATCGCTGGCCATGTAAACAAGGTTGAAGGGATATTTAACCACTTGCCGACCGCTTACTATATATATACGGTGGCAGGGTGGTTTGTACAGGCAAAACAACGTATGGATACGTTGCTCGCTTGGTGGCAGCTAGGGGGCGAGCGCGCTGCCAGCTTAATTTTATTGTGTATGTGTATATATACATACATGTGTGGGTGGATATATAACCTTACACAGAAGTACAGATGTTATGCCTGCCTCCAAAGATGCCAAAAAAATGTCCAAAAAAACGCCAGCTACAAAAACGCCCAGGTGTGTTTTTGCAGCAGGCGTTTTTTATGGGTCTTTGGAGGCAGGCAAAACTTCTGAAATTCAGTATAGGGGTATATATACACACACACTTATATGTATTTATACACATACACATATATAGGTGTGATAGGAGCGGAGACATATGCCTGTTAATTATTTCATTAGCGCAAGCATAGGTTTCTGCTACTTTCACACCTATATATGTGTATGTGTATATATACATACATGTGTGTGTGTGTATATACCCCTACACAGAAGTTCTGATGTCATGCCTGACTCCAAACATGTCCTCAAAAAAGCCCGAATAAAACGCCTGCAACAAAAAGCCGGGTGTAAAAGTAGCGAAGCTACTAACCTGTTCTATATTCATTATAATACAAACAAACTTTTTTTTCTGGTTCTGGACATGCTACAGAGCTGAAACTTCACAGGTACACTTTTTAAACCCCCACAGACACTAAATCCAAAGAAATCTCATTTTATTTTTTTCAATAATTTTTTTCAATAATTGGTTCTCTATCAAAAATTACAATTTTTAAGAACTTTTTTTGTGTGATTAATAGTCCCTGGGGTCGGACCCAGAACCCTAGGCACTTTTTAGGGGCATTTATTGGGTTTTAGGGCTTCAAAATTGTGTTTTTTGATTACCGAAGTTCGGGTGCCATTGATTTCAATGGGGTTCAGAAATCCGGTGCCGAACTTTCGGGAAGTTCGGGTGTTCTGGTCGAACCGAAATTTTGAAAAGTTCGATCATCCCTAGTCACAAGGTATTCTGAGTACAGAAGACTTCATAACAACAGAAAAAGTAGACAGAATCAGCAATCATACACAATTCTCCTACAGAGAGGGAGTGCTAACATTTCTTCGTAAACAAAGTGGAAAAGTAACAGCTTCTCAGCTAATTTTGACAGTGAGGTCTCTTTGCTTCACTCTAGCTAAATGGCAGCTGTAATAAACAAAGGGGGGGGGGGTTCTCTGGTAACATTATTGACCATATATGGTCTTGACTGCAATTGGTAAATGTCATCAAGGGATCCCGAAGGGAGAGATAGCTAACTGGAGCTCTCTGGATGCCAATTTTATTTGGATAGCAATAAACAAATACTGCGTGATCCCATGTCACTTTTATTTAATCAGTAGTGTTGAGCGAACACGGACTGTATTATTCGTGTTCGTACCGAATAATTGGATTTTTTTTACCCGAACACGGACACGGACACTTTACTGTATGTTCGGGTAAAAATCCGTGTTCGGTCGTTTTATTTCCGGGTTTTGCATGCTTTGGCGCTCTTTTCATGGCGGGCTTTCAACAGCCAATCAACAATCGTTTAACTGGTGTGCCTTAAGCCATCCCAGCCATGCCTGCAAATGTCTTAGTAGCTGTGATTGGCCGTCTGAAGCATGTGACCAAGTCTTTATAAGTTCGAGGCAGCCGCCGCAGCAGCGTCATTCTGCTGCTTAGCTAAGGGACAGAGCACACATCAATGTGCTGGCTGCTGATTAGGGAAAGATAGGCAGGAAAAAACCATTTGTGTCCGGATAGAATTGAGGGACAGGTCGGAGTGTTTAGGCAGGGCGAGTTGTAGGCATTTTAGGGATAGAGTCTGCTGAATTATAGGGTCAGTGTCTTCTACAAACGACAATCGATATTGCTGTGTGGGGGGTGGGGTGAATCTGCACTCAATACTGATCTACGATCTCTTCTCAATCCTGTTAGGGACAGAGTCTGCTGAATTTTAGGGAAACTGTGTTCTACAAACTACAATCGATATTGCTGTGTGGTGTGGGATTGGAGATAGGCAGGTGTCAGTGATCCACATCCATTTTTCTGTGTGTGAGCTGCAGTGAACACAATCTTTTTGGGCTGCAGTGAACACAATCTTTTTGGGCTGCAGTGAACACAATCTTTTTGGGCTGCAGTGAACACAATCTTTTTGGGCTGCAGTGAACACAATCTTTTTGGGCTGCAGTGAACACAATCTTTTTGGGGTGCAGTGAACAAAATCTTTTTGGGGTGCAGTGAACACAATCCTTTTTGGTGTGCAGTGAACACAATCTTTGTGGGGTGCAGTGAACAAAATCCTTTGTGGGGTGCAGTGAACACAATCTTTTTGGGGTGCAGTGAACAAAATCCTTTTTGGGGTGCAGTGAACAACATCCTTTTTGGGGTGCAGTGAACACAATCTTTTTGGGGTGCAGTGAACAAAATCCTTTGTGGGGTGCAGTGAACACAATCTTTTTGGGGTGCAGTGAACACAATCTTTTTGGGGTGGAGTGAACAACATCCTTTTTGGGGTGCAGTGAACAAAATCCTTTTTGGGGTGCAGTGAACAAAATCATTTTTGGGGTGCAGTGAACACAATCTTTTTGGGGTGCAGTGAACACAATCTTTGTGGGGTGCAGTGAACACAATCTTTTTGGGGTGGAGTGAACAACATCCTTTTTGGGGTGCAGTGAACAACATCCTTTTTGGGGTGCAGTGAACACAATCTTTTTGGGGTGCAGTGAACACAATCTTTGTGGGGTACAGTGAACAGAATCTTTGTGGGGTGCAGTGAACACAATCTTTGGGGGGTACAGTGAACACAATCTTTTTGGGGTGCAGTGAACACAATCTTTGTGGGGTGCAGTGAACACAATCTTTTTGGGGTGGAGTGAACAAAATCATTTTTGGGGTGCAGTGAACAACATCCTTTTTGGGGTGCAGTGATCAAAATCCTTTTTGGGGTGCAGTGAACACAATCTTTTTGGGGTGCAGTGAACAAAATCCTTTGTGGGGTGCAGTGAACAGAATCTTTGTGGGGTGCAGTGAACACAATCTTTGGGGGGGTACAGTGAACACAATCTTTTTGGGGTGCAGTGAACACAATCTTTGTGGGGTACAGTGAACAGAATCTTTGTGGGGTGCAGTGAACACAATCTTTGGGGGGTACAGTGAACACAATCTTTTTGGGGTGCAGTGAACACAATCTTTGGGGGGTACAGTGAACACAATCTTTTTGGGGTGCAGTGAACACAATCTTTGTGGGGTGCAGTGAACACAATCTTTGGGGGGGTACAGTGAACACAATCTTTTTGGGGTGCAGTGAACAACATCCTTTTAGGGTGCAGTGAACACAATCTTTGTGGGGTGCAGTGAACAACATCCTTTTAGGGTGCAGTGAACACAATCTTTGTGGGGTACAGTGAACAGAATCTTTGTGGGGTGCAGTGAACACAATCTTTGGGGGGTACAGTGAACACAATCTTTGTGAGGTGCAGTGAACACAATCTTTGTGGGGTGCAGTGAACACAATCATTGTGGGGTGCAGTGAACTCAATCTTTGTGGGGTACAGTGAACACAATCTCATACTTCTGAAGATTTGAGGGTGCTGCCTGTTCCATACTCCCCCTACTCCTCATCTAGCCTTTTAGGGGTACAAACAATAGTAATTGGGGCCTAGTGTGGTTGTGTACGTGTGATATACATACACTTTTTTTGGATCATATTTTCTATTCCGCTATTTAATCAAAAACCTTTGGGGATCAGTTAAATTGGGGGATAGTCTGTGTTGGTACGTGTGAGAGAGATCCACCTTTCCAAGTTGTTGGGGTTCATCTCATACTTCTGAAGGTTTGAGGGTGCTGCCTGTTCCATACTCCCCCTACTCCTAGCCTTTTAGGGGTACAAACAATAGTAATTGGGGCCTAGTGTGGTTGTGTACGTGTGATATACATACACTTTTTTTGGATCATATTTTCTATTCCGCTATTTAATCAAAAACCTTTGGGGATCAGTTAAATTGGGGGATAGTCTGTGTTGGTACGTGTGAGAGAGATCCACCTTTCCAAGTTGTTGGGGTTCATCTCATACTTCTGAAGGTTTGAGGGTGCTGCCTGTTCCATACCCCCCCTACTCCTCATCTAGCCTTTTAGGGGTACAAACAATAGTAATTGGGGCCTAGTGTGGTTGTGTACGTGTGATATACATACACTTTTTTTGGATCATATTTTCTATTCCGCTATTTAATCAAAAACCTTTGGGGATCAGTTAAATTGGGGGATAGTCTGTGTTGGTACGTGTGAGAGAGATCCACCTTTCCAAGTTGTTGGGGTTCATCTCATACTTCTGAAGGTTTGAGGGTGCTGCCTGTTCCATACTCCCCCTACTCCTCATCTAGCCTTTTAGGGGTACAAACAATAGTAATTGGGGCCCAGTGTGGTTGTGTACGTGTGATATACATACACTTTTTTTGGATCATATTTTCTATTCCGCTATTTAATCAAAAACCTTTGGGGATCAGTTAAATTGGGGGATAGTCTGTGTTGGTACGTGTGAGAGAGATCCACCTTTCCAAGTTGTTGGGGTTCATCTCATACTTCTGAAGGTTTGAGGGTGCTGCCTGTTCCATACTCCCCCTACTCCTCATCTAGCCTTTTAGGGGTACAAACAATAGTAATTGGGGCCCAGTGTGGTTGTGTACGTGTGATATACATACACTTTTTTTGGATCATATTTTCTATTCCGCTATTTAATCAAAAACCTTTGGGGATCAGTTAAATTGGGGGATAGTCTGTGTTGGTACGTGTGAGAGAGATCCACCTTTCCAAGTTGTTGGGGTTCATCTCATACTTCTGAAGGTTTGAGGGTGCTGCCTGTTCCATACTCCCCCTACTCCTAGCCTTTTAGGGGTACAAACAATAGTAATTGGGGCCTAGTGTGGTTGTGTACGTGTGATATACATACACTTTTTTTGGATCATATTTTCTATTCCGCTATTTAATCAAAAACCTTTGGGGATCAGTTAAATTGGGGGATAGTCTGTGTTGGTACGTGTGAGAGAGATCCACCTTTCCAAGTTTTTGGGGTTCATCTCATACTTCTGAAGGTTTGAGGGTGCTGCCTGTTCCATACCCCCCCTACTCCTCATCTAGCCTTTTAGGGGTACAAACAATAGTAATTGGGGCCTAGTGTGGTTGTGTACGTGTGATATACATACACTTTTTTTGGATCATATTTTCTATTCCGCTATTTAATCAAAAACCTTTGGGGATCAGTTAAATTGGGGGATAGTCTGTGTTGGTACGTGTGAGAGAGATCCACCTTTCCAAGTTGTTGGGGTTCATCTCATACTTCTGAAGGTTTGAGGGTGCTGCCTGTTCCATACCCCCCCTACTCCTCATCTAGCCTTTTAGGGGTACAAACAATAGTAATTGGGGCCTAGTGTGGTTGTGTACGTGTGATATACATACACTTTTTTTGGATCATATTTTCTATTCCGCTATTTAATCAAAAACCTTTGGGGATCAGTTAAATTGGGGGATAGTCTGTGTTGGTACGTGTGAGAGAGATCCACCTTTCCAATTTGTTGGGGTTCATCTCATACTTCTGAAGGTTTGAGGGTGCTGCCTGTTCCATACTCCCCCTACTCCTCATCTAGCCTTTTAGGGGTACAAACAATAGTAATTGGGGCCTAGTGTGGTTGTGTACGTGTGATATACATACACTTTTTTTGGATCATATTTTCTATTCCGCTATTTAATCAAAAACCTTTGGGGATCAGTTAAATTGGGGGATAGTCTGTGTTGGTACGTGTGAGAGAGATCCACCTTTCCAAGTTGTTGGGGTTCATCTCATACTTCTGAAGGTTTGAGGGTGCTGCCTGTTCCATACTCCCCCTACTCCTAGCCTTTTAGGGGTACAAACAATAGTAATTGGGGCCTAGTGTGGTTGTGTACGTGTGATATACATACACTTTTTTTGGATCATATTTTCTATTCCGCTATTTAATCAAAAACCTTTGGGGATCAGTTAAATTGGGGGATAGTCTGTGTTGGTACGTGTGAGAGAGATCCACCTTTCCAAGTTGTTGGGGTTCATCTCATACTTCTGAAGGTTTGAGGGTGCTGCCTGTTCCATACCCCCCCTACTCCTCATCTAGCCTTTTAGGGGTACAAACAATAGTAATTGGGGCCTAGTGTGGTTGTGTACGTGTGATATACATACACTTTTTTTGGATCATATTTTCTATTCCGCTATTTAATCAAAAACCTTTGGGGATCAGTTAAATTGGGGGATAGTCTGTGTTGGTACGTGTGAGAGAGATCCACCTTTCCAAGTTGTTGGGGTTCATCTCATACTTCTGAAGGTTTGAGGGTGCTGCCTGTTCCATACTCCCCCTACTCCTCATCTAGCCTTTTAGGGGTACAAACAATAGTAATTGGGGCCCAGTGTGGTTGTGTACGTGTGATATACATACACTTTTTTTGGATCATATTTTCTATTCCGCTATTTAATCAAAAACCTTTGGGGATCAGTTAAATTGGGGGATAGTCTGTGTTGGTACGTGTGAGAGAGATCCACCTTTCCAAGTTGTTGGGGTTCATCTCATACTTCTGAAGGTTTGAGGGTGCTGCCTGTTCCATACTCCCCCTACTCCTCATCTAGCCTTTTAGGGGTACAAACAATAGTAATTGGGGCCTAGTGTGGTTGTGTACGTGAGATATACATACACTTTTTTTGGATCATATTTTCTATTCCGCTATTTAATCAAAAACCTTTGGGGATCAGTTAAATTGGGGGATAGTCTGTGTTGGTACGTGTGAGAGAGATCCACCTTTCCAAGTTGTTGGGGTTCATCTCATACTTCTGAAGGTTTGAGGGTGCTGCCTGTTCCATACCCCCCCTACTCCTCATCTAGCCTTTTAGGGGTACAAACAATAGTAATTGGGGCCTAGTGTGGTTGTGTACGTGTGATATACATACACTTTTTTTGGATCATATTTTCTATTCCGCTATTTAATCAAAAACCTTTGGGGATCAGTTAAATTGGGGGATAGTCTGTGTTGGTACGTGTGAGAGAGATCCACCTTTCCAAGTTGTTGGGGTTCATCTCATACTTCTGAAGGTTTGAGGGTGCTGCCTGTTCCATACCCCCCCTACTCCTCATCTAGCCTTTTAGGGGTACAAACAATAGTAATTGGGGCCTAGTGTGGTTGTGTACGTGTGATATACATACACTTTTTTTGGATCATATTTTCTATTCCGCTATTTAATCAAAAACCTTTGGGGATCAGTTAAATTGGGGGATAGTCTGTGTTGGTACGTGTGAGAGAGATCCACCTTTCCAAGTTGTTGGGGTTCATCTCATACTTCTGAAGGTTTGAGGGTGCTGCCTGTTCCATACTCCCCCTACTCCTCATCTAGCCTTTTAGGGGTACAAACAATAGTAATTGGGGCCTAGTGTGGTTGTGTACGTGTGATATACATACACTTTTTTTGGATCATATTTTCTATTCCGCTATTTAATCAAAAACCTTTGGGGATCAGTTAAATTGGGGGATAGTCTGTGTTGGTACGTGTGAGAGAGATCCACCTTTCCAAGTTGTTGGGGTTCATCTCATACTTCTGAAGGTTTGAGGGTGCTGCCTGTTCCATACTCCCCCTACTCCTCATCTAGCCTTTTAGGGGTACAAACAATAGTAATTGGGGCCTAGTGTGGTTGTGTACGTGTGATATACATACACTTTTTTTGGATCATATTTTCTATTCCGCTATTTAATCAAAAACCTTTGGGGATCAGTTAAATTGGGGGATAGTCTGTGTTGGTATGTGTGAGAGAGATCCACCTTTCCAAGTTGTTGGGGTTCATCTCATACTTCTGAAGGTTTGAGGGTGCTGCCTGTTCCATACCCCCCCTACTCCTCATCTAGCCTTTTAGGGGTACAAACAATAGTAATTGGGGCCTAGTGTGGTTGTGTACGTGTGATATACATACACTTTTTTTGGATCATATTTTCTATTCCGCTATTTAATCAAAAACCTTTGGGGATCAGTTAAATTGGGGGATAGTCTGTGTTGGTACGTGTGAGAGAGATCCACCTTTCCAAGTTTTTGGGGTTCATCTCATACTTCTGAAGATTTGAGGGTGCTGCCTGTTCCATACTCCTCCTCCTACTGCTCAACCATCCTTTTAGGGGTACAAACAATAGTAGTTGGGGCCTAGTGTGGTGGTGTACGTGCGAGATACATACACTTTCTTTTTGATCATATTTTCTATTCCGCTATTCAATTAAAACCTTTGGGGATCAATTCAATTGCGAGATAGTCTGTGTCGGTACGTGTGAGATCCACCTTTCCAAGTTGTTGGGGTTCATCTCATACTTCTGAAGATTTGAGGGTGCTGCCTGTTCCATACTCCTGCTCCTACTGCTCAACCATCCTTTTAGGGGTACAAACAATAGTAATTGGGGCCTAGTGTGGTTGTGTACGTGCGAGATACATACACTTTTTTTGATCATATTTCCTATTCCGCTATTCAATAAAAACCTTTGAGGATCAATTGAATTGCGGGATAGTCTGTGTCGGTACGTGTGAGATCCACCTTTCCAAGTTTTTGGGGTTCATCTCATACTTCTGAAGATTTGAGGGTGCTGCCTGTTCCATACTCCTCCTCCTACTCCTCATCCATCCTTTTAGGGGTACAAACAATAGTAATTGGGGCCTAGTGTGGTTGTGTACGTGCGAGATACATACACTTTTTTTGATCATATTTCCTATTCCGCTATTCAATAAAAACCTTTGAGGATCAATTGAATTGCGGGATAGTCTGTGTCGGTACGTGTGAGATCCACCTTTCCAAGTTTTTGGGGTTCATCTCATACTTCTGAAGATTTGAGGGTGCTGTCTGTTCCATACTCCTCCTACTCCTCATCCATCCTTTTAGGGGTAGAAACAATAGTAATTGGGGCCTAGTGTGGTTTTGTACGTGCGAGATACATACACTTTTTTGGATCATATTTCCTATTCCGCTATTCAATAAAAACCTTTCTAGGGCAAGATCTTAAATTACAGAAATATGAGGAGACCGTCAAATAAGGGCCGTGGCCTGGGTCGTGGTGCTGCTGGTAGAGCTCCTGTTGCAAGGAGAGGACGTGGTCGATCTGTGCCAGCTACACGCACAAGTGAAACACCTTCCTCAAGTGTGAGTAGGCGACAGAACCTGCATCAGTATTTGGTAGGGCATCAAACGCCCCTAGAAGTGATGAGGCCAGAACAAGTTGAGGCGATAGTAGATTGGTTTGCTGCTGACAGTGCCTCCAGTTCCTTCACATTGTCTCCCACCCAGTCTACTGCAGAAAGGTCAGAGTTGGCACCTGCAGCCAATGTCCAACCGTCTTTCACCTCACCCCCTTGCAAATCAGGCCAGCAGTCTGAGCCCCAAGCCATACAGCAGTCTCTTATTCTTTTTGAGGACTCTGTCAGCAGGGTTTCCCAGGGCCATCCACCTAGCCCTGCCCCAGAAGTGGAAGAGATTGAGTGCAGCGATGCCCAACCACTTATTTCTCAAGATGAGTACATGCAAGGATCATCGCAGCACGTCTCCGATGATGACGAAACGCAGGTGCCAACTGCTGCGGCGTTCAGCATTGTGGAGACCGACAAGGAGGGCAGGGGTGAAGACTGGGTGGAAGATGATGTGGAGGACGATGAGGTCCTCGACCCCACATGGAATGAACGTCATGCAGGTGACCTGAGTAGTTTGGAGGAAGAGGCGGTGGTCGCACAGAGCCACCAGCACAGCAGAAGAGGGAGCAGGGTGCAGAAGCGGAGCGGCCGTGCCCTAGACACTACGCCCGCTACTGCCCAACGCAGCAAGGGAACGAGCGCACCAAAGTCAGCTCAAAGGAGTTCTCTAGCGTGGAAGTTCTTTAGAAAATGTGCTGATGACAGGACACGAGTGGTTTGCACCCTGTGCAATCAGAGCTTGAAGCGAGGCATAAACCTTCTCAACCTGAGCACAACCTGCATGATCAGGCATCTAAGTGCAAAGCACGAGCTGCAGTGGAGTACACACCTTCAAAACCAAGAAACGTCTCTGGCTCATCCTGCTTCCTCTTCTGCTGCAGTCTCGGCCGCTCCAGCCACATCTGTAGTGATACCGGCACCTGCCACCCCGCAAACAGACGATCTGTCAGCAACACCACCACCTGGGTCACCAACAACCATCTCCACAATGTCCCGTGGAAGCGTTCAGCTTTCCATCTCCCAAACACTTGAGAGGAAGAGGAAGTACCCCCCCTACCCACCCGCGATCCCTGGCCCTGAATGCCAGCATTTCAAAATTATTGGCCTTTGAAATGCTGTCATTCCGTCTGGTGGAGACGCACAGTTTTAAAAACCTTATGTCGGTGGCTGTCCCACAGTACGTCGTGCCCAGCCGCCACTACTTTTCCAGGCAAGCCATCCCTTCCCTGCACAACCAAGTGGGGGAAAATATCAGGTGTGCACTGCGCAACGCCATCTGTGCCAAGGTCCACCTAACTACGGATACGTGGACCAGTAAGCACGGTCAGGGGCGTTATATCTCCCTAACGGCACACTGGGTAAATGCAGTGGCGGATGGGCCTGAGGCGGATAGCAATTTGGCGCATGTCCTTCCACCACCGAGGATTGCAGGGCGCTTCAGTTTGCCTCCTGTTCCTAACTCCTCCTACTCCGCTTCCTCATCCTCTACCGCCTCCTCATCCGGACAGCGTAACACCTTCACCACCAACTTCAGCACGGCCAGGGGTAAACGACAGCAGGCAGTTTTACAACTTGCCTGTTTGGGGGACAAACCACACACCGCGCAGGAGTTGTGGAGGAGCATGGAACAGCAGACAAATGAGTGGTTGCTGCCAGCGAGCCTCAAGCCCGGCCTGGTGGTGTGCGATAACGGGCGAAATCTCATAGCAGCTCTGGGCCTAGCCGGTTTGACGCACATCCCTTGCCTGGCGCATGTGCTGAATTTGGTGGTGCAGAGGTTCCTTAAAAACTACCCCGATATGTCAGAGCTGCTGCAGAAAGTGCGGGCCATTTGTGCGCACTTTCGGCGTTCTCACCCTGCTGCTGCTCGCCTGGCAGCGCTGCAGCGTAACTTCGGCCTTCCCGCTCACCGCCTCATATGTGACGTGCCCACAAGGTGGAACTCCACCTTGCACATGCTGGAAAGACTGTGCGAGCAGCAGCAGGCCATAGTGGAGTTTCAGCTGCAGCACGCACGCGTGAGTCGCTCTGCGGAACAGCACCACTTCACCACCAATAACTGGGCCTCCATGCGAGACCTGTGTGCCTTGTTGCGCTGTTTTGAGTACTCCACCAACATGGCCAGTGGCAATGACGCCGTTCTCAGCTTAACTATCCCACTTCTATGCCTCCTTGAAAAAACAATTCGGGCGATGATGGAAGAGGATGTGGCACAGGATGAGGAGGAGGAGGAGGATGAAGAGGTAACATTTCCAAGGCTTTCAGGGCAGTCATTCGCAAGGGGCTCCGAGGGTGGGTTCCTGCACACGCAAACGCCAGGGACGCAATTGTCCAGCAGGGGCACAGTTCTGGAGGATGAGGAGGATGAGGAGGAGGAGGAGCTGGAGGAGGAGATGGAACCATGTTCACAGCAGGGTGGCACCCAGGCCAGCTCATGGCCATCACTGGTGCGTGGCTGGGGGGATACAGAGGACACGGACGATACACCTCCCACAGAGGACAGCCTTTCGTTGCCTCTGGGCAGCCTGGCACACATGAGCGATTACATGCTGCAGTGTCTCCACAACGACCGCCGAGTTGCCCACATTCTAACTTGTGCTGATTACTGGGTGGCCACGCTGCTGGATCCCCGTTACAAGGACAACGTACCGTCCTTAATTCACTCACTGGAGCGCGATCGCAAGATGCGCGAGTACAAGCGCACGCTGGTAGACGCCATGCTGCTGGCATTCCCATCTGACAGCGGGGCCACAGTGGAAGCACAAGGCAGAGGAGGAGGAGGAGGAGGTCGCCAACGCAACCAGGGCACCGCCAGCACCTCAGAAGGCAGGGTTAGCATGGCCGAAATGTGGAAAAGCTTTGTCAGCACGCCACAACAAACAGCAGCACCAGCAGCTCAGATGGAACGTCTTAGCAGGAGGCAGCATTTTACCAACATGGTGGAGCAGTATGTGTGCACACGCCTACATGTAGTGAATGACGGGTCTGCCCCCTTCAACTTCTGGGTCTCCAAATTGGGCACATGGCCTGAGCTTGCCCTTTACGCCTTGGAGGTGCTGGCGTGCCCTGCAGCCAGTGTATTATCTGAACGGGTATTTAGCACGGCTGGGGGCGTTATAACAGACAAGCGCAGCCGCCTGTCCAGAGACAATGTGGACAAGCTCACGTTCATTAAAATGAACCAGGCATGGATCCCACGGGACTTTTCCGTACCTTATGCAGAATAGCAATGGATACCGACCTTACCCACCCATTGTTCCATTTTTGCTCTTTCTCACTCTTTTGGGGTGTACCCTCATTTAAAATTTTTGAAAAGAAGCAGTGTTGGCTACCTCGTCCTCCTCCTCAGGGCCAGATTAATGTAGGGGCTATTGGAGCTGCAGCTCCAGGCCCCTACCTTTTATATAGGCCCCGGGTTGGCCATATTCACTGTTACCGCTCTTCTGTCACTTGTAAACACAGAAGTCTGGCTTCTATGCTCGCTTCCCCAGGCAGCACCCTCAGAACCTCCCCACACAGCGTGAAGGCCGGACAAGGAGGGACAGTTGGCGATGCATGGATGTGTTTATGGGCTTCAGAGACAGCATCCCATGTTGAATTAGGCATGCATGGCTGCACCCTTCCTCCTCTGGGTGCATGGCAAGGCACGGCCCTTAAGGCCCTTCAAAATCCTCAGCACCAAGCCCATGATGCTGTTAATCCGGCCCTGGTCCTCCTCCACCGCCGCTTCCACCTACACCGCCCATAGGTGTGCGCAGCCTATTGCATTAAGGTGTGCACCCCAAAGTTGAAATACACATGCATGTGTTTGCCAGCAGGGAGAGTAATGTATCGGGGCCATGTACCTGTAGGCAAGGAGAAATAGAGCAGAGCAGGTCCCAGGGAGATCTTTCCCATCTCCTCACTGGCAATGCTATGTGCCCTAGGTGATTAGGGTGTGCCCAGGCACACCCAGCACACCCTGTGCGCACGCCTATGTCACCGCCACATCCACCACCACCTCAACCTCCCTCCTACTCCATATGGGCCTCGTCCTTCAGAGATGAAGAAGAACATTGTTTTATTTTTCTGTTTTTTTTTTGTTGTTTTAAGTTATTTCCCTATCCACATTTGTTTGCAGAGCACTTGCCATGCTCTTAATTACGTTTTGCTGCCATTTGCAGCACTCTAGCCCTTTCCTTTGGTGTTTTAGAGCCATTTTAGTGCCTTAAAGTTCGGGTCCCCATTGACTTCAATGGGGTTCGGTGTCCGGGAAAAGTTCGGTAAAAGTCCGGGACACGGACCCGGACTTTTTTTTAAAGTTCGGCCGAACCCGTCGAACACGGACATCTAGGTGTCCGCTCAACCCTATTAATCAGGATACAACCTCTTTGTTGCCATTTTTTTAAATCCAATGTGCCACTTTTCAAATACCATTTTCTCAAGCAAACCATAGCTTATGATACAATGCGCCCAATTCACAAAGGCTTTTTTTCAAACACTTGTCAACGCAAAGCTTAAAAGGATGGCCAAAAAGTTTGCGTACTGAGGAACTTTTGGCACTTAATTGGAAGGATAAACACCATGTTTATGTAATTTCATGTATTCATCCAGATATCTTGGTGGATATACTGGAAAGTGCTGGCCTTCATAAGAGATGTGTAGTCATCAATGACTGAATGATGAAGTCCTACTTGGCAACCCAAAGAACTGTTAACTGTTAAAAAAAAGTGCCCCTTTATTTAGTGTCAATTTAAAGCTGAACTCCAGCTTTTCATACACTTTACAATGTTCATTAGGCCCAAATGAACTATGTCCCTCAATAACATGTGAGGTTGCTGGATGTGCAGTATAAACTGTATGTAGCTGAGGCTACATACAGCATACCACACTGTGTTCCGGGTTTGAGCAGAAACTTCCAGTCTCATACCTGGCACACAGTAGAGTCTATCACAGCAGGAGTCAGTCATTCGGAGAAAGCATTGCATTCCAGCAATGAATACAAAGCTTCCTCTAATTGGCTGAGTTAGTGGATGTGGCATCATCAGCCTGCCTCTCTTAGCCAATTCTTACCTGAGCCCGATCTCGATCCAGTGATATGCACAAAAACAGCTGCTCTTCCAGCTCTCTCCCTTCTTACTAGCTCAGACACAGCAGTGGGAACCATTGGCTCCCACTGCTGTCAATCATAGCCAGTGAGGAGGGAGTGGGGGCAGTGCTGAGCCTCTTCTGTGTGTCAATGGACATACAAAGGGGAGCTCAGGAATGAGCACGTACGAATGCCCCCATAGCAAGCTGCCAGCTATGGGGGGCACTCAGCAGGGGGAAGTGCCAGAGCGGGAACTTCACAGAAGAGGAAGGTCAAGGCTGTACTGTGCAAAATCATTGCACAGAGCAGGTAAGTATAACATGTTTTTTAAAACAATAATTTGGTATCACTTTAAATGCAAAGATAAATGTGACTTTTTTTTTTTTCATTTATGCACACAGATACTCCAGTGCAAATTCAGGGAAGTACTGATCTGGTCCAAAAAAATCTTTTTGGATTCATAAGTACAATCTAAATATGGAAGGGGTAGATTTCAATGACCAGGTGATGAAACCCTACCTGATAAAACACAAATTAAAGAACTGGTACAAAACAAATGTCCATTTATTTATTTCAATTGGCTTTTTATAATTCATATATCATTTATAGGTCTACAGGAAGATGAAACTCCTTCCAAAAATATCAATGTAGCACTGTCCTCGCAGGGCTTGCGTGTGAGGACTTCTTGGGTCTCCCTCTGTTTACCTGCAGACAGTCACTAAGGGATTTTTCACACATCCTTCCTTACTCCCAGTTGGCCGTTACTCAATAAACAGTCCAGGGGATTTGATTTTATATTTATTTTGGAACTTGGATGAGAGAAGAGAATAGTGGGATACCCCAACTTGAACTATTCACAGTAGATAAGGACAACTGTCGCTTAGGCCCACCGGGTTATCTGTGAAAGCAGACACGCGGCTTTAACCATACTGCCACTTGTATGGAAGAAATAAGTCCTTTTGCTCTCCATAGCAATAGACTTGATGCAGCTACATTATCTTCAGGATACCCTCTAGCATCCCCTTGACTGACACCCATCCACTGACTCTTCTGGCAGAAGCGGTGACCCTCTCAAGACAGGCCCAATGACACAGATCTGTACTCACACTAGGCAGAATCAGATCCTCTCCAGTGTTTCCCTTCCAGTCCGTTCTGCAGGACCTCCGGGTTCAGTTTTCCTCTCTGATTCTCAGGCCCTCAGGTCGACCACCTGAGGCTGTATGGCAGCTTCTACAGAGGAGGGTCACTTACCCCCTCCCTCCGGGATCCCACTTTCCATCTGAAATGTGGGGTCATGTGCCCTTGGTATTTATACAGTATCCCAGCATGTACTGATGAACTTTCCTCTGCCAATCACCAGGGCTGTAGTATATGCCTGTCCACTCATTTGTCAGGTTTCCTCCCACTGCCCAATATGCCTCCCTATTGGACCAGTGGGAAACACTTCAGACAAGCTGATTTGCAACTGAGCACCATGAGCAGGCCTCACTAACAAATCCTGCTATTTGGTAGGCAAAGAGCAATATAAATTTAGCATAGCGTTAGCATAGCGTCCTAGTTTGTCTTTCTCCCTTTTGCCCAAGTGACACATTCCCACCGGGAACAATAGTTCCATTCTTTCCTAGTGCAACCAACTCCTAGCTTCCCTGAGCAGTTGTATCTGTCATTTTTCAGATATTCCCTTTCCCATTCTAACCCCCCGTCAACTTCCCCTTGGGAAGCGGTTGAGGTTAATGGCAGAGCACACATCAAAAATCAGGATCGCTGCTGCATTGGGGTTGGTTATCAGGGTGAGGCTTATCAGCTTGCCTGTGGAGCTAAAACTCCAGATGGTGAACCAAGTTTTGGCCGGTTCATCGGTGGGGTCATAACAGGTTACCTGGTTCCCTATGGTACACATTGATTCAGAGGTTTTATTATACACACAAGTTCCAGTTATTGTGCCTTCACATTGGTAAAGAAAATGCCATAGCAAAATTCGAGAGATTATAGCCCCTACTCTAGTGGTTTTCATACATGGGTCACATGATTTGTCCTCCCCCTTATGGGTCTGGCCAGCGTCATTACTATGGCTACCAGTAATCTTATTAAGTCACTTCTAGTAGGTATTATATCAGTGAATATTCCCAACTTCGGCTGTGTGTTGACCAGTCAGCTTCCAGGTGTGTGACTGGAGCAGAGCTAGTAGATATCAAATGTGTCCTTTCTTCCACCATGCATTGACCCAACAGAGTCCATGTGTGTGTCGGGGCAGGGCTGAAGTTCTTCCCTCTGATTTCTCTGGTCAGTTTAAATTGTAATGGGTCCTGAGGGTCTACTATACTTAGCCAGGTGTCTGTGTGGTCAGCAGCTCACTTTGCCATGGAGTGATGTATCCAGGGGGTCAACTCCGCCACCTTAATGGCTGTGGGGGTTGAAAGCAGAACAGTATGAGGACCTCTCTGTCTGGGCCCTAAAGCAGTTACGTTCCACTCTTTCACCCACACTGCATCTCCTGGTACAAAGGGGTGGACTGGGTCGGACATACTTATAGAGAGTTTCTTCTGAACCCATTTCCCTATATCCTGCATATTCTCCCCTAGTTTCTGCAACAGTTCATGGTTCACCAACCCCCCCCCCCCCATCTGGTGTAGGTCTCTCTTGATGTATTTTATGATGGGTGGGGGTCTACCATATAGTACTTCAAAATGGGACAAATTTGTCCTCTTGGTTGGAGTACTCTAAATTCTCAGCAGGGCAATGGGCAGCATTAAGATCCACTTCATTTGGGTTTCTTGACAGAGTTTTGCCAGTTGAAACTTTAGGGTGCAGTCCATCTTTTCGACTTTTCCAGAGCTTTGTGGCCGGTACGCGGTGTGTAGTTTGCAAGTAATTTTGAGTGCTATTGTTAATTCCTGGAGACACCTGTGAACAAAGGCAGGGCCGTTGTCTGAGCCAATGGAGGAGAGGATTTCATATCTGGGGATGATTTCTTGGATCAGACATTTGACCACTTCTTTTGTAGTCTCAGTTTGTGTAGGCCAGGCTTCTACCCACCCACAATAGGTGTAGACTGCCACCAGCAGATACTTACATCTTCCTGAGGGAGGCATGACAGTGAGGTCAACCAGTAAATCCTCCATTCAGTTGCTACAGTCATTGGGATGACGATTCTCCTGTCCTACAGTTGATATCCCCGGTCTTCCCTGTACTTTCCAGGTTCAAGCTTTATCCATTCTTGTTCTGCATTTGTATAAAAACGGATCCCAGTCAGAGAGTGGTACTGGGAACAGGGGGGCCATAATCTTTTGTGGGGGCCACTGAAGTGCTGCCTCCTTGGCTGCTTGATCTGCTTTTCTATTGCCTCTAGCCACCTGGGCGTCTCCCTTCTGATGGCCTCTGCATTGGATGACTGCAACTTCAGAGGGGGTCCATACTGCATCCAAGAGCTCCAGTATTTCTGTCCCATATTTAAAGCTCTTCCCTCCAGAGGTGATGAGCCCTTTTTCCTTAACCAGCTACCCAACCAGGGGGGTCCCAGTCCTTTTCTCCTAACTTCTCAACATGCTTTTGAGCTGCCTGGCTTATTCTCTGTCTCTCCTCTGTATTAAAAAGGGTCAGTAGAATTTGCTGACAGTCAGACTAAAGGGGGTTATAGGTCTGAATTTTCGAGCAGAGTAAGTCTATCATAGCTTGGGGCTTTACATTGTAGGAGGGATTGTGGGTTTTCCAGTTCAGTAACTCTGTTGTGGTAAAAGGGGTATTGACCAGAGCTCATTGCCCCCCTACAACTTGTTCCCTCAGAAGCAACTGCATAGCTGAGTCAAAGGACGGGGTAAGAGTCCAGTTACTGGCAGGGGGATTCTTTGGGATGGAAGTGGACACTTGACCTGTGTGCCCACTGGTTACTTCTGTTATCTCATTTGAATCTGAGTGTATCTTACCTATATTGAGAGTGTCACCCATGGAAGTACATGTGGGGGTATATACACTGGGCATAGGCATTGACTGGTCTTGGCAACTTCCTGGGGGGAGGTGATGCCTTGAGCTTGATTCCCCCAATCTACAGGGTGGGACGTCTGTCCTGAGCTCTTTGGATCTCATATTGAGAGTTGACAGCAACAGATTCCAAATGCAAATAGCACACTTGAAATTAACTCTGGAATTTTTATCTGCTCCTTGTAAATGGGATAGTGAGGGAATAACACACACCTGGCCATGGAACAGCTGAGCAGCCAATTGTCCCATTACTTTTGGTCCCTTAAAAAGGGGGAGGCACACATACAATCTGTTGTAATTCCTACACCTTTCACCTGATTTGGATGTAAATACCCTCAAATTAAAGCTGAAAGTCTGCAGTTAACCACTTAAGCCCCGGATGATTTGGCTGCTCAAAGACCAGGGCCTATTTTGCGATTCGGCACTGCGTGACTTTAACGGACAATTGCGCGGCCATGCGATGCTGTACTCAAATGAAATTTTTTTCCCCATAAACAGAGCTTTCTTTTGGTGGTATTTGATCACCTGTGCAATTTTTACTTTTTGCGCTATAAACAAAAAAAGAGCGGCAATTTTGAAAAAATAACGATATTTTTCACATTTTTTTATATGAAATTCCCCCAAAAAAAATTTAAAAATCAAATTTTTTTAACATTTTAGGCCAATTTGTTTTCTGCTACATATTTTTGGTGAAAAAAAATTGCAATAAGCGTATTTTGATTGGTTTGCGCAAAAGTTATTGTGTTTACTAACTACGGCAAAGATTTATGTCATTTTTTTTTTTAACTAGTATTGGCAGCGATCTGCAATTTTTTTTGCGGAACTGCGACTTTGTGGCGGACAGATTGGACCCTTGACTGACATTTTTGACACTTTTGGGGGTGCCAGTGACATTACTACAGTAATCAGTGCTATAAATATGCACTGTTACTGTAAAAATGACACTGGCAGGGAAGGGGTTAACTTTATTAGAAATCCAGGGGTTAAGTGTGTCCCTAGGGGCATGATTCTAACTGTAAAGGGGCGTGGCTTTTGATGTAACCACAGAGACATACGATCCTACATAGCAGGATCATATGATCTCTGCTGTTACATCAGGGAGAATGACAGGCGACTTTGTTTACATTAGCCGCCTGCCTTTTTCCCTCTCCAGCAGGAGTTTGCGAGTGACCGGCGGACATCGGAGGATGGCAGTGAACGAGCGGGGGCGGGAGCGCACCTCCAGCGGCGCACGCTCGCCCCCTATTGGCTTGCGGGCGAGTGACGTACCGATACGTCACTTTGCCCAGGGGGGGGGCTGACCGCCGCAGTATTTGTACTTGCGGCGGTCGGCAAGTGGTTAACCACTTTAGCACTGCTCACATTGCTGCTACTGCGGCACAGTGGCTCGTTATCGTCCAGCGACGTAGACCTACGTCATTGGACTCCGCCCCTTGTGGGCGGCGCGCGCGCGCCACCGGAGGCTCACTCCCGCTGTTTTCAGTCACAGCGGGAGTCGGGCCAGGGGAGGAGCGACGGCGATCGCCGCTGCTCTTCCCCGATCGTCGGGGAATCTACTTTGGAGATCCGCCCGCTTGTGTAAACAGATCTCCTAAGTGACAAGGAGTGACAGATTGCAGTGTTCAGCATAGCTGAACATGCGATCTGTCCTTGTGTCACTCAGTCACCCCCCCCCCCACACGTTAGTAAGCACCAGGCATACATTAACCCCTCCCTTTCCAATAAAATTAACCCCTTCCCTGCCAGTGTCATTTTTACAGTAACAGTGCATATATATAGCACTGATTACTGCAGTAATGTCACTGGTACCCCCAAAAGTGTCAAAAATGTCAGTCAAGGGTCTGATCTGTCCGCCGCAATGTTACTCGTTAAAAAAAAAAAACACCAAAAATGACAGAAATCTTTCCCTTAGTTAGTAAACGCAATAACTTTTGCGCAAACCAATCAAAATACACTTATTGTGATTTTTTTTACCAAACATAGGTAGCGGAAAACAAATTGGCCAAAAATTTAAAAAAATTTAGATTTTTACATTTTTTGGGGGGGGGGGGGGAATTTCATATAAAAAAAAATGTGAAAAATATTGTTATTTTTTCAAAATAAACGGTCTTTTTTTGTTTATAGCGCAAAAAGTAAAAATTGCACAGGTGATCAAATACCACCAAAAGAAAGCTCTGTTTGTGTGAAAAAAAGGGCGTAAATTTCGTTTGGGTACGGCATCGCACGACCGCGCAATTGTCAGTTAAAGTCGCACAGCGCCGAATCGCAAAAAGTGGCCTGGACGTAAGACAGCAAAATCCTCTGGTGGTAAAGTGGTTAAAGCACATCTTGTTTGTATCATTTCAAATCCATTGTGGTGGTGCATAGAGCCAAAACGATTAGAATTGTGTCGATGTCCCAATATTTATGGACCTGAGTGTATATATATATATATATATATATATATATATTTATATATGTGCGCACACACAAAATAACAAAAAAAAAAAAACACCCAAAATACTGCACCACTGAAAAAAGTACTTTTTCTTTTAAATGAAGCCTCACAGCAAAAATCAAGAGAGAGAGAGTCCAGGATGGCTAAGGCACTCGCGGACATCGCTGGATAGAGAGGGGGCTCAGGTAAGTATTAGGGGAGGACTGCTGCACAAATTGAAATGCATTATAGTAAAAAAAAACCTTCTGACTTTACAACCCCTTTAATGCAGGAAATGCATTAAGGTGAAAAAAAAAAATTAGGCTTTAGAACTATATATTAGGAAATAGTGTCACAGCACAGCCTCCCTTCTATCCAAATAAAGCAGCTAGCACAGTGATATGTTTTATTACAATAAACCTAAAAACAAAAAAATGTGCAGCACTCAAATACAATAATACATAGAACAATGTAACAAAATAATATAATAATAAATACTATGCTCACTTTTGTTGACATATTATAAGAATGTCTAATCTGTAATTTGATGCCTTTTGGAGATTTTTCCATCTTTCCTTGGCTTCTTTATGCACATTAATACAAATTTTCTACCTGGGGTGCCCAAACTTTCGATCCCCACTGTACATATGCTTACAGTTGATAATCACCACCTGTTTGGAGAATGTATGTCAGAAACAAACAAATCGTACCTAGTCACCTCAAGGTTTTGAAACCCTTGGTATACATTCCAGGTCTTTTTTAAAAACATCTTTCAAGTCTAAAGCCCCGTACACACGTACCGATCGTCGGCCGACAGAACGTCCTACAAATGTTCGCGGCTGGTGTGTTTGTTGTTTGTCTGTTGAAAAGTGCTCAAAACTTGCCCAGGACATTTGTCTTCCGACAGAAAATGACGTCACTACGTTCCACGCACGTTCGCCGCTACAAAAGAGGAAGTGAGTGTTTGGCCGTGACCCTTCTGGGCATCTCGCGCTGATTTCGGTAGCATTTGTTTGGTTGACGACATTTCGCTATTTTCCGAGACATCGTTCGAGAATTTATTATGGCGACCGTGAATTCGTCCGTTGCTGTCGTTAGTGTTGGAGTTTTGGCTCTGAGACGACGTACGAGCAATAGGAAGAAGAAGCGGACCTCCTGGACGAAAAATTGGTTGCTTAACCGTGATCAATTTTCTCATATGTCCTTGCTGAGGGAGCTCCAGGAAAATAATCCTGATGACTTCAGGAATTATTTGAGGATGACGGATCCCATCTTTTACCGTCTTCTTGCCCTGGTGTCCCCCTATATTCTGAAGCAGGATACTTGTATGCGGCTTGCAATTACTCCTGAGCAAAGGTTAATTGCGACGTTGAGGTATCTTGCAACAGGGAGAAGCCTGCAGGATCTGAAGTTCACCACAGGCATCTCCCCCCAAGCTCTTGGTATCATCATCCCTGAGACCTGCTCTGCCATCATCAAGGTCTTGCAGAAGGACTATATCAAGGTATGTTTGATTTTTTACATTACATTACATGTATTACTAGTTTCACCCGAATTATGATGTTTTTGGATGTACAGCAATTGACACAGGCCATTATTTGTAAACTACCCTCTGTCCGCATGCACATAGTAGTAAAGATGTAGATTATCTTTAACCATTTGTAAAATTACCCACTAACCACCCCACCATTCTCTCCTATGTGTCCCTAAATGCATTGCCTGTTAACAGTATGTCGAATTTTTCAAATTTTATTGCTTTCCCTCAAACAATTATTCCTTGGCCAATGTTTTAGTACCTAGTTAATGATTTATCTAAAATACATCAGTCCATCCATTCCCACCTATGATTCTGTATGTTTATGTAATGATGTTAAAACCTTCACTGACCACAAGCCCTTATTGATGTATAAATGCCCAGTTTTACTTACCCATCCCCCACCCACATGCTAAATCTCAAAGTCAGCATATACCAAAGCTCAAGTTCAGAGGTCTTCAAACTATGGCCCTCCAGTTGTTCACGAACTTCAATTTCCATCATGCCTAGTCATGTCTGTGAATGTCAGAGAATTACAAGGCCTCATGGGATGTGTAGTTCTGCAACAGCTGGAGGGCCGTAGTTTGTAAATCTCAGCTCTAGCTGGTGAGTATAATGGGCCATACACACTAGAAGATTGTCAGAACAATTTATCCTTCCGATTTACCAAAACCAAATAATATGAGGTCCAACAAACACTTTCAAATCCTATGCAATCTGGTAGGCCCTTGCACTACATAGAAAAGGTAAATCTGCACGAAAAAGTCTTCAGAGAATCTTCTAGTGTGTATGGCCCTTTACAATATAAGAACAATAGGAGGTTGAAAATAAATGTATGTAGATGTTACATCCCCATATCCAAACCTTTGCCTTCCTGTTGTTTATTTTTTTAGCAAGTTGCATAAGCATTTAACAGACAACTGTGTGTGTAATTAATAATGTGATGTGCTCAAGCACTAATTTTTTTTTTTTTTTCCCCACAGTTTCCTTCAAACGCAGAGCAATGGCTGGAGATTTCTGATCAATTTCTGGAGAAGTGGAATTTTCCCAATTGTGGGGGTGCTATTGATGGGAAGCACGTCCGCATTGTCCCCCCTCCGAATTCCGGCACATTTTATTATAATTATAAAGGTTTTTTTAGTATAGTCATGCTAGCCATAGTTAATGCAAACTATGAGTTTATTTTTTTGGATATTGGCAAAAATGGCTGCAATTCGGATGGGGGAGTTATTGATCAGACGGAGTTCGCTCGTCGTCTAAAGAACGGCACTCTGAACCTGCCATCCAGGGAGCAAACTGTTGAGGGTATGAGCTTTGTGTTTATCGCAGATGAGGCTTTTGCGCTTGGGGAGCATCTCATGAAGCCCTACCCTCAGAGGAACCTCACCCCAGACCAAAGGATTTACAACTACCGGTTGTCCAGAGCTCGCAGAGTTGTGGAGAATGCCTTCGGGATAATGGCCAACCGGTTCCGGATATTCCTGACGTCCATAAACCTGGCACTGTACAAAGTGGATAATGTGGTCTTGTGTTGCTGCATTTTGCACAACTTCCTACGCAGGAATGCACAAAATTATGTATTGCAGCAACTGGATACTGACCCTGCTATGCCAGGTACAAGTGGAGAGGCCCAACCTTCTAACCAAGTGGAGTCCATGACGTCAATGGAAGTTGGACGGTCAGCATTGGCATCACACAGGGCCCGTCAGATCCGCCAGGAATATCTGGACTATTTCGTGGGGAGAGGAGCTGTGTCCTGGCAGCAATCACTGTCACACACCCATTAATCTTGTTAAAGATTGGACACACAAGATAAATGTCAGAGATATATTATTTTTCAACACATTAAAAAAAAATTGCAATGATTCAGTATTGTGGATTCTAATCATTTGGGCACATATGCCAAACACAATAATTTGGGTTAATCATGTGTTATATATGTGTGACTTTGGAAGGGTTAATACATTCATCAGTGTGTTTCTTTACTGTAGTCTCTCACCAGCTGATCCAAAGTGATGATGGCCATGTGTTATTTTTGAGCCAGTGGTGTAAATACAAGGGCCTTCTGCACCCCACAAAATTTACACAAACCCTGTCACATTGAGAACTAGGTCACACCCATGGTTCATCTAATGTCACCTTACATTGGTGGTTCTTGTCCAGAAGTTGCCCATAGTATATATTTAATATAATACATTAGGGTATTAACAACGTACCTACACCTGTTATGTTGTGTTCATTTATGACATCCTTCTCACTGCCCACCAATGTTAGGATATGTCAGTGTTATGTGAAACTTGATCATTGTTCATCTCAAAGTGTTATATATATAAGTAATGGAAAGTGAACTAGAGCAACGAACAAGCAATACACTATAGATTACACTGATCTCCCTACACTGCCAATATCAATGCCATATTGAATCCTAGGACTGCTAGTACCTTGAGTGTTGAGTCACACTTATGCAATGTGGGAAGTCTGCGACTTTGCATCCTTCCTGCATCGCATAAGGGTGACCCACCACTTACTTTTTCCACAGGATTGTATTACACAAGTCTGAAGAACTGTGCCATCCAATCCTGATACATCAGAAATAAAGGGTCATGTGCGACTTGTGTGCGTGTTCAGTGTGAATGTAGCCATACAAAGTGTATGTCTCAATTCGCACTACACTCGCACAAAAGTCGCACATGATGCATTTATTCAGCTGAATCAGGATAGGATTGCACACTTGTATGATCCAATCCTGTATGAAATGTCAGATCGCACTGTGATATGCGTATAAACGGTTGGGATCTTTAACATTTCATTGACACCTCCAGCAACTCGCATATGGCAGTGTCCAAAATGCTTTCATTAACATGTAAATGTGGGAATAGGACAGCCATCATACATGTAATGCTTCTTTACACAGCTTTAGATCTCGACCCCCCCAACGAAAGTCAAATAAAGAATGGAACACACATTGTTGAATGTACAAAATTTTTTTTTCAAAACATTCACAGGGTTAGGGTTAGGGTTAGGGTTAGGGTTAGGGTGTTTTCAAGTTTTTTTCCCAAACGTGGGTACACTCTTAACAACTGAGTGCCATCAAGATATCATAAAATATTAAAAAACTTTTGTAAGAAAAGGAACCAATAAAAACATAAAAAATGTCTTTAAAACTTTTTAAAATTTGGCAATCATGTCGACAAAATCTCGCATTTTTGATTGCAATGCCGTTGCTGTTTCCTTGATTTGCTCGAGGTCTGAGCAACATTGGAGTGCCTCACAGGTTAGTTTTGCTAAAGTGCAAGTAGGTAAATCATGATCTGTAAAAAAATATACAACTGAGTCAATGTGAATCACCTACATGAGGTCATAATAGAGAAACATTTGGTGTCCAGGTTATTTTTAATTACTCTCGAGTTAATACCTACCCTGTTCTTATGCTCTTTTGCCCTAGGCTCTTCTTCTTCCTCCTGTCCTCCTCTGATCCTGTTGCTGATGATTCTGCCGGTCTCCTGAGCTTACTATATATTCATTAGGGGTGTGAACGCATGATGACGTCATTGTGAGGGCATGGTCGTAATGTATATATATTAAGCTGCAGAGACCAGAGACGGGCAGAATGCACGGCAACAGCATCAGATGAGGACAGGAGGAAGAAGCAGAACCTAGGGCAAAAGATCAGACAACATAAGAGCAGAAGATTGCACAGCAGAAGAGTGGAGAGGAGAAGATCCAAAGAGCAGAGTGGAGAAGACCGGATGAAGATATTTAAGAACATTTCATAAACGTCTCCTGTCGTTATTCACATACACTTCCATTTATGTGGTTAATGTGTAGGGGTACTATGTACCCCATACCCATTCACACAGTGATTGGTGTCTGGGATCTGGGGGCCACCCTTTGTTGAAGGTTGCTTCCAAAGTCCTAGGAACCCCCTGGCCGCATGACCCCCCAAAACCACCAGACAGGGTTGTGGGGATGAGGCTCTTGTCCTCCTCTACATGGGAGTAAGGTGCTTTTGGGTGTGCGGTGCAGAGGCCCCCTGGCCCAAAGCAACAAAACCCCCCCATGTTGAGGGTATGTGTCCTGCTGTGGTCCAGGGGGTGTTTGTTCCGCTTGCTCGTTCTCTTTCCTGGCCTGACAAGCTGCATGCTTGTATAAGGGTCTGGTAGGGGTTTTGGGGGTAACCCACGCTGTTTTTTTGTTGTGGGCATACCCTCAAACTCAATACCACACACAAAAGGCCTGGTTGTGAACTTGGGGGGACACCCACGGTGGGTTCTTCAATTTTTTGGTGTAGTTCCCCCTCAAAAATCTTCACAACGCAAGTGGCCCCGCAAGTCAGAGCATCCTGATCCGACTTACGGTGCGACTTCCATTCAAATAAAGAGGCTCCCATAGGGAACTAGTGTTGTAAATTGGAGGCTAAAAATAACACTGATAAAAATCATTCTGAAAAAACCTACGTGGGCACACAATTGGCTCTTGGACACTTGGTCCGGGATCCTCAAGATTTTGGGAAGTGGCTTCCACGCTGCTTGGCAAGTTGCCAGGAGATCTGGGTTCTGAGCTGGCTGGGGATGCCACATCCTGGCATGATGCAACATCTGCAATGTAAATTTGTAAGGGAATACAAGAATATAAGGTTAAACAATCATTGCAAATACACATATTTCTATGATCCCACTACACAAAAATCTGTGACTACCAACCTTCTTGTTGTTCTGGTGTCTGGTCACTTGTTGGCTCCACCAGAATAACCTCAGGCATAATGTCTTCATCTACATAATACAAAACATTGGCCATATCATAAAAGTCACAAGAGGTACATTTGTTAGGACATGGTGCCCTGCTTGATAGCTCTTTCAGTAACAAATATGAAGACATGTACATGGTTATCTACGAAAAATATGGTACATCAACCACTTTACCACCGGAGGATTTTCCTGCTAAAAGACCAGGGGTTATTTTGCGATTTTTTACTGCGTGACTTTAACGGACAATCGCGCGGTCGTGCGACGCTGTACCTAAACGAATTTCACGTCCTTTTTTTCCCACAAACAGAGCTTTCTTTTGGTGGTATTTGATCACCTGTGCGATTTTTTGATCACGCGCTATAAACAAAAAAAGAGCGTAATTTTTGCAAAAACAACAATATTTTTCACATTTTTTTTATATGAAATTCCCCCAAAAAAAAATGTAAAAATCAAAATTTTTTAAAATTTTCAGCCAATTTGTTTTACGCTACCTATGTTTGGTAAAAAAAATCGCAAAAAGCGTATTTTGATTGGTTTGCGCAAAAGTTATCGCGTTTACTAACAAAGGGAAAGATTTTTGTCATTTTTGGTGTTTTTTTTTTTAACGAGTAATGGCGGCGATCTGCGATTTTTTTTGCGGTACTGCGACATTGCGGCGGACAGATCGGACCCTTGACTGACATTTTTTACACTTTTGGGGGTACCAGTGACATTACTGCAGTAATCAGTGCTATATATATGCACTGTTACTGCAAAAATGACACTGGCAGGGAAGGGGTTAACAGTATTGGACAGGGAGGGGTTAAGTGTGTCCTAGGGGCGTGATTCTAACTGTGTAGGGACAGGTCTACTAGTGTAAAAACAAAGATCAACAGTTCTACATAGTAGAACTGTTTGATCTTCACTTTTACACAGGGAGAACTGACAGGTGGCTTGTTTACACAAGCCGCTCTGTCTTTCTCCCGCTGTAGCGGCGATCGTAGTGTGACCGGCGGACATCGGGTCCGCCAGTCACACTCCCGCACTCCTCCGTGAACGAGCCGAGGCGGGCGCGCGCCTCAGCGGGCACGCGCCCGCCCGCTATTGGCTCTGGAAGGAGTGACAGGCGAGCGACGTAGACCTACGTCACTCTGCCTGGCCGGGGCCGACTGCCGCAGTAAATATACTGTGCGCAGTCGGCAAGCGGTTAATGTTTGACAGTGCATAGGAACCAATTACCTTTAGTCGAATCTGTGCCACCATCTGGGCCCATGTCCTCCTCTTCTTCCACAACTGCCGATGGAGCTGCCAAACTTCTCCTCCTCCTTTCCCATTGTTTGGCACGGAGTTTACGTTTTTCTCCTATTTAAAGGTTTGAATAATAATCTGTGATTAATAGGAATGTTTGCTGAGAAGATTCGTGCAGGAAAGAACGTTCGTTGCAACACAATACATATATTTTTAACTATGGCTTCCTGACTTTTAATGTCATATACTAAAACATCAACAATAGATCGATCTAATCACGACATGACAACTAAAATGAGTAATCTAACTTTTTACATAGACATTATAATCTAGACATGTTAATACAACATACACCAAATTATAAAAAACATATTGCATGATTAAAAAAAAAAATAAATAAATAAAACTTACTTTTTTTCAAAATCCTATGGATTTGGGAAAGCTGATCCTGCTCACGGTGTTTCAGGTCAGACCACCGTTTACGAATCTGATCTTTCGATCGCTCCACACCGAATTTTTTTACCAAACAGGCCACCACCTTATCCATGATGCCATCTTTCCTGGCATTGGGCCGATCGTAATTTGCCAACTTGCCATCATAGTCCATTTTTTCTAAAATGGAGACCATCTCCACCATTTCTGGCTTTGACATGGGTGTAGCCCTTGATTTTCTGGTGGCCCAATCACTTCGGCCCACACTAATTGAGCTCCCAGATTGTTGAGACATTATTCTTGATTACAAGATTTTTCCACTGCTTCAGGTGTGAGTGTCGCATGTAGGCCTGATCTTCGGCACGTACACACCCCTGCACAAGCCCGCCACTGGAGGAGGAGTTGACGCCTGCGCTGTATTTAAAGGACGCAAGTTCGTTCGGCCGACGATTCGCTAGCGGACATATCGAGGGTTGGAGCACGATCGAGTGGTGAATCACGACTTTTCCCCACAAACAAAGGTACGACTCTTTTAATAGAAAGTGTGTGTTTTGGGCCCTATACAGCTTTTATTAGGAATATCTTTATTATGTGCCAAAATACATGCTATTTTAATATGTTTTGTGTTGTGTTGTGTCTTGCAGGCATATACTGTCCTGCAATATGGTGGACAATTACACCACCCACAACTTTCTCATCAGTTTCATTGATGAGTACAGGCAACTGCCGTGTTTGTGGCAAGTGAAGTCGGCAGAATATAAAAATAAGAAACTAAAAAAACAGGCCATGGAACATTTGGTGGCCTTCTACAAGCCCGTCTGTCCTGGGGCAAATTTTGATTATATACGCAAAAAAATAAACAGCATTCGCACTGCCTACAGGCGGGAGGTAAAGAAAATAGAAGATTCCACCCAGTCTGGAGCAGGTGCACGGAATGTACATGTACCACGGCTGTGGTACTATGATAACCTGCGGTTCCTGGCAGACACCTTGGAATCCAGGCCATCCATATCAACACTGCCTTCTACATCGGCAGAGGGCTCAGTGTCGGTTGATCCAAGCCAGGATGAGGATTTCCTGGAAGAGAGTTTTACTCAGGTATGGCATTTCACAATATATTGTCTGCTAAAATGTAATCATGTAACAAAATTATAAGCTAAACCATAATTGACCCTTTATGTAAACGGGCATAGCAAGGGGTTGGCATGACAGGCAACCGCCAGGGGCGCAGGCCAAGGGGGGTGGGTCACAAAAACATTGGCATTGTTTTAGTGTTTATTTTAACAATCCACTCAGCCTGCACACCCCAGAACCCCCAGTTTGCAGGCGGATTCATGCAGGTGTAAAACATTGAGAGCAGCTTCATGCAGGTGTAAAACATTGAGAGCTGCTTCATGCAGGTGTAAAACATTGAGAGCTGCTTCATGCAGGTGTAAAACATTGAGAGCAGCTGAGCCAAAAGACCAGGAGACTGAGACTGCCTCTCACTGCATCCCCAGCACACCTCTGGTCTTACAAACACTGCTGCATCCCCAGCACACCTCTGGTCCTAACAAACACTGCTGTAGCCTCAGCATTCCTCTGGCTCAACCTTTGTTAATACAAAACTAACAGCTCCTGCAAATGATCCATCCATCCTTGCTTCCATGTCTCTGGTCTCTCACTCTGGGTCAGCAAGGCAGGTGGCTTCCTTATTCCTGTTTCCCTGCACTGCTTCACCCTCAATGCCCTACATCAAGCCCTCTGCAAGTTCAGGCCCCTCTCTCTCTGCAACCCCCTCCTCTCTCTCTCACACCCCCTCTTTCTCTCCCTCTCTCTAGCTCTCAACCCTCTCTTTCTTTTTCACACCTGAGACAATGATTGCCCACTAGAGAGCTCTACACTGGGCAAACAAGGGGCAAATTAGAAACTTTTAATGCCCTTTAATTTTTTTTTGGGGGGGTGGGTTACAGTTTTACATTGATCTTGGGGGGGGGGGGGTTGTTGCCAAATACAGCTCCTCAACAAGGGCACTGGAGACCCTAGATACGCCACTGTATGTAAAGTCTGCTATTTGTTCACAATAATATAACAAACATGACTTTTTATATACACTATAACATTCTAATCAATTGTTCATTTCATCAACAGGGAAGTGTCACTGAGGAGGAGCCAGGTTGCAGCCAGGAGCCTGGGGAGCCTGCGGAGCCTGAGGAGCCTGTGGAACTATTTCCACCACCACCTCCTCCTGCCAAACGGAGGCAAAAGAGGAAGCACGTGGATGATATCACAGACGAATTTATCCAGGAGGCCACCATAGCCCTACGTCGGAAACCGGAGGCCAATGAGTCCTTCGGCAACATGACGGCAAAAATTTTGGATAAGGTGGACCTCAGGCAGTGTCAGTATGCCAGAAAAATTATCCTCGATGTGCTGCAAAAGGCTGAAAACGGGATCCTTAATGAGCACAGCCATGCATGCCAGGAGCACCCGTGCCCTCCACCTCCACCTCCACCTCCACAACACCCACCACCTCGCCAAATGCCACATGGCCAGTGGCAATATGGCCAGCAGGATCCAAACCTGCCCTCATGGCAACCTGATTTCAGTTACCAGCAACTTTAATTTTTGTAACCCCCTATTATTTATTTTACCCCTGTTTGCCAGTTTCTAGTTTAGTTTTGTCCAAATGGACCTTTTTTATGTTTAGTTATACGGAAAGTATTAATGTTTTCTTTGGTTTTTTTTGCTGAGATACAAAAAATAAAGAAAATGAAAATAAAAAATGGCCTATCTGAATTTGTTAACATGTTTAATATTGTGCATAACCTGAAAAATATGTTTTATACATTAATTCATACAAGAATAAAGGGTCATATCAATAGTTAGATCTTTGCTGTTTACAAAATAATAATGGTGAAGAGTTCAAATTATTTAATTATAAAATTTGATAGAACAGATAGAATAGACAAACATTATCTTCATCATAACAGAACACATGCCTTTTGATTAGAAAAGTATGGCATTATGAGCAGCATCTTCCTTCTTCTCACATTTATCAAGATGAGCATGTGCTCCGCATTTCACCTATTTCTTGGACTGCCGCGAGCCGAAAGTTCTTTCTGAATAAAATGATGAGTTTACTAGAGAAAATTCTTCCGGGAACTCATTTGGTTTGATCATGCGTGTTGGGATTTGTAGCTGTGTGTCGGCCGAATTGTGTACTGACAGGCGAACAATCGTCCGTTCTGGTGTCCGCAGACAAAAATTTTCATGTTTGCAAGAAAGACTTTTGTCCGCGGATTGTGCGCAGACAGCTGTCGGAGGCACCATACTAACACGCGTACAATCGGCAGATCTTTCGTCCGCCGACGTTTGTATGACGACGATCGGTACGTGTGTACGGGCCTTAAGTCCCACAGCATAGATAAGTAAGCGCAACTGGTTGTGTGCTGAAAGTTCATTTCATCAGGGTTTACCCCTCTAAAACAAGATAGCAAAGCTTCTGATAAAAACCCCTTTAAGAAAGTAGTGTTTATCTACTAAAAGCATTTGCAATGCAGACTTTAAATGCAAAAAAAAAAAATGTTTTGTACCACAGTAGACATGAGGTGGAAAAATAATTAACTTTAGTTATGTCATTTGAATGCATTATTTGCTTTATATCAGTAAGCAGTTTATTCAGAAGGTTGAATGATGATTTGGATGAAAAAGGCCTATATGTGATTAAAACAGAGCACCAAGGAGAAGCAACCTCAACTGGAACAATGTTTGACCAAGAATAGTGTGAAACTGATTATAGCATGATTAATAGCCACTCGTAAAGCTATTAATTAGTCATTTTGACATCAAGCCTTGTTAATGTGACCACTGTTTAGAGCTCTTTATTTGGCCACAAGTTTAATTACCAATAAAGGCACCACTATGCACATCACAGGAACAGCAAAATGCATGTGTCTTTTATTATTCTGGCTTTGTCTCAATTAATCAAACAAAAACTGGGAACAAGTTCCTATAACAATATATACAACTGAGAACTTTCATTTAATTCAGTCTAGAATAAATATTTGTTTTTTTTTTTCTTTATATGTTGCATTATTATCTGCTGAATTAAATGAACATGTGTTAAACCTGTACCGTATAAATTCAAGTGTGTAACTGTGGTGTTACCATGATAATATAATCACTAGGGATGATCGAACGGTTCGGGTCCACCATCGGTTCGGCCCGAACATTGGGTGTTCGAGGTTCGGCCGAATTTAGAACTTTTTGCCCAAAACGTTCGGAATTCGGCAACCAGAACCGACCAAAATGCAATGGTTCAGGAAATGGGCTTTAAAAGCCCGTGATTGGATCAGAGCCATTAGCAAAAGCCAATTGAGGGGGCAGGAGAATGCTAGTGATTGGAGTGACTAGGGGGTCCCTAGACCAATCATTAGTGAATACGCCCCCCAGTATATAAGATAGCCCCCGCCAAATTCCAAACATTGTTATACTGGACATGGAAGAGAGTGGAAGCAGTTCTGTTAATTTTACTTTAAAAGTGTCATTTAGCATTTATTAGTGTGAGGAAAGGGATATCTAGTGTAGTTAGAGTGCTCCTTTACACTTTAGTTAGCTTCAAAAATTTAGTTTCTGTAGGGAAAGTATGAGGTGTCAGGGTGACCGTAATGTAGTGTAGGGTTAACTGACTGCTATGGCAGGGTGACGAACCCTTCCATACCAGGGTGACCGTAATGTAGTGTAGGGTGAACTGACACTGACTGCTATGGCAGGGTGACCGAACCCTTCCATAGCAGGGTGACCGCAATAGAGAAAAGCTAGTTTCTCTGAAGTCACTTTCGTTTCCGTAATATGGCTGCGCCGCCGCCAGCATTTTTGGCTGCAGGCGTTGCTAGTGCTTTTTTGAGCACATGTTAGGAGTCAGACATGACATCTGAACATGTGTATAGGGGGTATATAGGGGGTATATATACACACCCATGTCTGTATATATACACCTGCACATATATAGGTGTGAAAGGAGCAGAAAAAACTAATTGCGCTAATGAAATAATTAACACCAATATATTTCTGCTCCTATCACACCTATATATGATCTAGACCTATGTCTAGATGTGTATATACATATAAGTATGTGTATATATACACCACTATACACAAGTTCAGATGTTTTGCCTGCCTCCAAAGAACCCCAAAAAATGCCCAAAAAACGCTAGTGTTTTTTTTAAAAAAAAAAAAAATAAAAAAAAAAATAAAAAATAAAAAAAAATAAAAAAAAATTATTTGGATTTTGTATCTGGGGGGTCTAAAAGGTGTACCTGTGAAGTTTCAGCTCTGTAGCTTGTCCAGAACCATAAAAACAAAGATTGTTTCGATTAGAACACTTTCAGCACAGGAGGTTGGCTTCTCGCTTTTCACCTTGCCGGTTTAATAGCAGGCGTTTTTTTTGGGCATTTTTTTGGGTTCTTTTGAGGCAGGAAAAACATCTGAACTTGTGTATAGTGCTATATATATTCCACTATACACAAGTTCAGATGTTTTGCCTGCCTCCAAAGAACCCAAAAAACTGCCCAAAAAAAAAACGCTAGCGCCAAAAAAAAAAACGCCCAGGTGTGTTGTTGCCGGTATTTTTGGGGGGCTTTTGGAGGCAGGCAAAACATCTAAACTTGTGTATACAGTACCACTATACACAAGTTCAGATGTTTTTCCTGACTCCAAAGAACCCAAAAAAATGCCCAAAAAAAAAACGCCTGCTATTAAACCAGCAAGGTGTGAAAAGCGAGAAGCCATATTCCAGATCTATAATTGCACAAATACAAACAATCCTTCTTTTTTATGGTTCATATAAGTGTAAAAGCGGGGTCCCACCATCCCTGCTCTACTGAAAAATTATCTTTTTTTTCTGTTTCTGGACATGCTACAGAGCTGAAACTTCACAGGTACACTTTTTAGACCCCCCAGATACTAAATCCAAAGAATTTTTTTTATTTTTTTATTTTTTCAATAATTGGCTCTCTATCAAAAATCTATCAAAAATGACAATTTTTCAGAACTTTTTTGTGTTATTTTGTGTCTGGGGGGTCTAAAAGGTGTACCTGTGAAGTTTCAGCTCTGTAGCATGTCCAGAAACCCCCAAAAAAAGATCATATAGGTGTAAAAGTGGGGTCCCAAGTTCCCTGCTCTAATGAAAAATTATCTTTTTTTTCTGGTTCTGGACATGCTACTGAAACTTCACAGGTACACTTTTTAGACCCCCCAGATACTAAATACAAAGAATTTTTTTTTTAATTTTTTTTTTAATTTTTTAAATAATTGGCTCTCTATCAAAAATGACAATTTTTAAGAACTTTTTTTGTGTGATTTTGTGTCTGGGGGGTCTAAAAGGTGTACCTGTGAAGTTTCAGCTCTGTAGCATGTCCAGAACCCCCCAAAAAAGATCATATAGGTGTAAAAGTGGGGTCCCAAGTTCCCTGCTCTAATGAAAAATTATCTTTTTTTCTGGTTCTGGACATGCTACTGAAACTTTACAGGTACACTTTTTAGACCTCCCAGATACTAAATCCAAAGTCAAAATAAAAAAATCTTTTTTTTTTTTTTTTTTTTTTAATTTATTTTTTCAATAATTGGCTCTCTATCAAAAATCTATCAAAAATGACAATTTTTCAGAACTTTTTTGTGTTATTTTGTGTCTGGGGGGTCTAAAAGGTGTACCTGTGAAGTTTCAGCTCTGTAGCATGTCCAGAAACCCCCAAAAAAAGATCATATAGGTGTAAAAGTGGGGTCCCAAGTTCCCTGCTCTAATGAAAAATTATCTTTTTTTTCTGGTTCTGGACATGCTACTGAAACTTCACAGGTACACTTTTTAGACCCCCCAGATACTAAATACAAAGAATTTTTTTTTAATTTTTTTTTTAATTTTTTAAATAATTGGCTCTCTATCAAAAATGACAATTTTTAAGAACTTTTTTTGTGTGATTTTGTGTCTGGGGGGTCTAAAAGGTGTACCTGTGAAGTTTCAGCTCTGTAGCATGTCCAGAACCCCCCAAAAAAGATCATATAGGTGTAAAAGTGGGGTCCCAAGTTCCCTGCTCTAATGAAAAATTATCTTTTTTTCTGGTTCTGGACATGCTACTGAAACTTTACAGGTACACTTTTTAGACCTCCCAGATACTAAATCCAAAGTCAAAATAAAAAAATCTTTTTTTTTTTTTTTTTTTTTAAATTTTTTCAATAATTGGCTTTTTTATCAAAAATGACAATTTTTAAGAACTTTTTTGTGTGATTAATAGTCCCTGGGGCATGACCCAGAACCCTAGGCACTTTTTAGGGGCATTTATTGGGTTTTAGGGCTTTAAAATTGTGTTTTTTGATTACCGAAGTTCGGGTCCATTGATTTCAATGGGGTTCTGAAATCCGGGCCGAACTTTCGGGTAGTTCGGATGTTCTGGCCAGACCGAACTTTTCAAAAGTTCGATCATCCCTAATAATCACCTTTGAGTAAGTAGATTTGGAAGTGCCTATAGCAGAACAGGATTTTGGGGAAAATATCTGTCTTTGCTGAAACAAATCTCACTAATCAGGAGATCCTAACGGTATCCTATTTGTTGAGCTGAGCATTCGTTTTTTAAATAGGTCAAACAAATTTCCGAACTGCATCATAGTTAGTTGGCCTAAGTTCCGAGCCAATTATATTATCAAGACAAAATATTTCAATCACCAGTATTACCAAATGCTGGTATTGGAAGGGTGCTGTCAAATGCCGTGTTTAGATCTAAGTAAACTATTTAGGTTGGCATTCTATATATTTTTAAAAGAAAGCTTTGCACCATTAAAAAAGCAGTTTGCTATGAACAGGACAGTAGGTGTCTGCCTTCAAATCAACCAAAAATATAATCAAAGACAAAAAAAGAATAAAAACAAAAAAGGTAGCAAAACAGATAAGTGCCTAAAGAATTTAAAAACACCATAAGTATAGAGCACCTCTGAAGATTTGCACCATTAAAAAAGCAGTTTGCTTTGAACAGGACAGTAGGTGTCTGCCCTCAAATCAATCAAAAAATATAATCAAAGACAAAAAAAGAATAAAAACAAAAAAGGCAGCAAAACAGATAAGTGCCTAAAGAATTTAAAAACACCATAAGGATATAACAACTCTGAAGCTACAAAAGAAGTTTATTTAGGACATAACAGTGTATACCCACAACCCCCTGAGGGGAGTCCCCCCCCCCCACCACACCTCCCCCCATTCGCCCAATACCCCAGTCTCCCTGTTTGAATCCCCACCCCACTCCAAAGACCCTAAACCTCACTCTGCCCTTATCTTTCCCTCCTAAAACTCTTAGTTCGCCCCTTAGAAGGATGGTGAGAACCTCAATGGATCCACTGGGGGGGAGAGCAATGCTAAAGTCCATGTTAGTGATGAATATGGAAAGACAGTCTCAATGGCCAATTAAGTAGATGACAGGTGATAATAGTGAAAGTTTAATATGGCTGCAGGAAAATATTGAAGATAGAAGGATCACAAGGGGCATGTTTATTCATGCTGCAATCACACTTTAGGCATGCTAAAGTTACTTACCAAGCAATATTACCATTGCTTGAGAGGCAAAAATAACATAATTAATTGGGTACATGAATTATCTGCAATTATGCAACTGTGCATTAAAACTATTTATTGTTTCAAAAGTAAATATGTTGTAGATATAAAAAGTTTGAAGCCATCATTTAGTAAATTATTTTGCTCAAATGTATTTGTATCCTAGTATTGTATTTTGCTTGTTTATTGTAACCATACGAATACTACTTACTTTTTGAAATTAGGATTATATAAATGTTTAGGGTCAGTAATAAATAACATAATAATAAAAGTTTTTCATTTCTTAAATGCTTTGCAATTTGAGAGATGCTTCGAAAGATTCAGCTGTCCATTTGTTTAGGTTATGATCTTTCACCAAATCCGTTTTTCATAATCTAAGTGCATTATCCACAAAGTTCAGATATCTAAACTGCTTCCATTTTCCTTTGCTTCTTTTTTCATGCAAGCAAAATATAAAATGATCTTCAGGATCAAAAGGTGATCATACTAGTGTTCTTGAATGGGAACAATAATTTTATAAAAGAATAAAAGCATTTTCTTCAATGTATGACTTTAAAGGTAGACCAAAGAAGATTTTTTTTTTTTCAGATTATATTACGAGTAAATCTTTTTAAAATGAAAGGATGAAAGTTTTGTATCTAGACCAATGTCAGGGATATATCAGATTTATATCTGAGATATAATCTCATAATTCCCTAGGAGTTCACTGTGTATAGTATACTTTCAATTCAAAAGCAATATGGTCAATTGCTATGAAAGTTAAGCAATAGTAGGACAGGTAGGAAAGATTTTTTTTTCTTCTCTTAGCCATGGAGTGGTTAGTCAAACAAGCAGTCTACAACCAAAAGGAACCCAAACCATTCATAATCTTCATTGAATAAATGCATTTTTTTTTAAAAACAGTATGCATTTAAAAAAAATAGTAAGCTGTCTACTGGTAACAGCACTACATCATTGCAACATATGAAATTTTCAGGTCTATTTAAAGGTATGCATCCTAAAATTCTTACATGTGTTTTCAGTTTGCAGTAGCACATATATATTTATGCATTTTGTATCACATCGGTAGGCAGAAATCTTGCAGAATGACCTGAACAAAATAACAGAGTGGGCAACTACATGGCAAATTAGGTTTAATGTGAATAAGTGCAAGGTATCACACTTAGGGACTAATAACGTAAAAGCAAAATACACGTTGGGGGGGGGGGGGGGACCTCTGGGGGTATCAAAAATGGAGAAAGATCTGGGAGTCTTAGTAGAAGATAGACTTAGCAACAGTATGCAATGCCAAGCTGCGGCTGCCAAAGCTGGCAGAATATTAGCATGCATAAGGAAGGGGATGTATTCCAGAGACAAAACTATAATCCTTCCACTTTATAAATCACTGGTCCGACCACATCTGGAGTATTCTGTCAAGTTCTGGTCACCAGTCCTCAGAAGGGATGTGTTGGAGCTGGAGAGAGTGCAGAGAAGGGCAACAAAACTTATTAGGGGATTAGAGGACCTTAATTACGAAGAGCGTTTGGAGGTGCTTGATTTATTCTCCCTGGAGAAGAGATGCCTGAGAGGGGACATAATAGCAATTTACAAATACCTCAACGGTGATCAGAGCATAGAAAAAAACTATTCAGTCACAAGGAATGCATGAGGACACGAAGCCATACAATGCGATTGGAGGAGAAGCGTTTTAACGTCCGGCTACGGAGGGGTTTCTTTACAGTAAGGGCTACAAGACTGTGGAATTCTCTGCCACAAATGGTAGTAACTGCGGGGAGTATGGCTACTTTTAAAAGACTCTTGGACATACATCTCAAGGACATTAACATTCAGGTGTATGGGAAATGATTCACACCGACACAGGTTGAACTGGATGGACTATTGTCTTTATTCAACCTCAACTTCTATGTAACTATGTAACTAAGTATGCATCAGGGGCAGTTTGTGAACTCAATGGGCATGTGTGCAAGATCATAAGTTGGGCCCTATTACTCAATTTAAAAATAAAAATGTGGTAAGCTTAGTACACTGTGGTGAAGAATGGGCATGGTTTTCCTTATTCTGGGGCAGTATATAGGATTGTAAAAGGCTAGGGGCAACTTTGGACACACTAAGGAGAGTGGGAATGCGGCACGTGTAGCGCACCACGGAGAGCAGTGGGTGTGCCCAAATTGTGTAAACAATGGGAAGGGCCTTAAAGGAGCTTGGCTAAATAAAACAAAAGCCTTCTTGTAGCCATAATATATGGCTAGATTGTTGTGTCACAAGTAAGAGTCTCAGACATGTACAAACCTCAGCACAATTTATTTATTTTTTTTTAAATGAAACACTGCCATTACATATGATTTTGTGTACACTAAATCTAGACAGAGAGACAACACTTTATCTGATCCTACCTATTAGAAGAAATTCAATAATTATTCAGGGACTACTTTGCAACCAGCAACTGTTGAGGCAATACACACTTTAGTCAGAATTATGTAATGTGCAATACAGTGCATATAGTGCAGAGTCTGTAATATAGTGTATAAAGTGTAGGACTCCTCTAAGTTTGCAATAGACAGTTAGTTCAGACAGATTCCTCCATCCACAAAAATTAGCTGGATGGAGCAATCCCTCTATCTCCCAGTAAAATCCTCCCCCCACAGGTCAGTCTGTCACTGGTACAATCTCCAGAGTCAGTGTGCGTCCCAGTACAATCCTCCCAAGTCTGTTTGTCCCCAGTCAGTTTGTCCCCTCCCCCCCCCCCATGTCATTCTGCTCCCCAGTACAATCCCCCTGGTCAATCTGTTTCCAATACAGTCCCTCCTCTCTAGGTAAGTCCCCCATTACAATTCCCCAGGTCAGTCTGTTCTCCAGTAAAATCTTCCCCAGGATAATATTTCCTCAGTACAGTCCCTCCCTCCCAGGTCAAATCTGTCCCCAGTATATAATCCCCAGGTCAGTCTGTTCCTTAGTACAATCCCCCCTGGTCAATGTGTCCCCAGTACAGCCCCTTCCACTCTGATAAGCTACCCCTATTTCAAGCCCCCAGGTCAATCTGTCCCTAGTATTATCCCTCAAAGGCAGTCTGTCCCCCATTACAATCCCCCAGGTCAGACTGTTCCCCGGCACAATCCTACCAGGTCAGTCTGTTCCCCAGTACAATCCCCCCAGGTCAGTGTGTTCCAGTGTGGTAAATTTTTTGAGGGGGGATTTAGGTGCTTGGGTGTAACGTTTATTTTTTACATGTATTTTTTGTTTTTTTACTAAACTTTTTTTTTTCAACACATAATAGACAAAAAGTTCCCTATTTGATGCATTTTTTGGCGACAAGTTCTCTTTAATAAGACATACTGGGAGAGTGATTATTGGGGGAGTGATTATTGCTAGCTGCTATAGCCACTGGCAATGATAACATGAAAAACTCGACATGCTGGTTGTACTTAAATTTGCCTACCCTATTTTTCTTTTGCTTCCTATTATTCTCACAGTGGCTACTTTTAAGGGCACATGAATCAATCTCACATTATTTCCTAAACTTCTGCCTAGACCTCAGTTCTGTCTCCAGGAACATGTGAAGGGAACTTTCCAGGATGCAGGAACCATATTGTAAGTACAATAAAAAATGTTTGTTTAACTAATAAATGCATCATGATTTAATATCAGCATACAGAGCTGTATGCTGATGTGATTTTAAGTAAAAGTGGGACCCAATCAGACACCAAGTGCGACTTAAGGCCCGTACACACGTACCGATTGTCGGCTGTAAATATTTGGCCAACGTCTGATCGGCCGATTGTCGGCTTGTTAGTATGATGCTTCCGACAACCGACTGCGACTTTTCGGCCGAACAAAATCTGGTCTGCATGCTATAAAATTTTTGTTGGCCAACACCAGAACGACCGATTGTTCGTCAGTCAGTACAGATTTCGGCCGACAAAAGCCAGATGAGCAAGACTGGGTATGCTCAGAGAAGAAAAAACACATGGAAATTTAACCATCACATGACATCACTTTTGAAGTTGGTTGTTGTTGGCCGACAAAATTCGTGTGCAGTCTTGAGCACTTTTCAACCAACACGACAGCACTGGACAAAAGACGGCCGATCGTTCGGCCGACAATCGGTGCCTGTGTACGGGGCTTTACCTTGTTAAATGACAGGCAGGACAACAGCTTTGTCCATTTGTGCTATTCTCCTGGTTTACTGCAAAAGCATAAACTCTGTAACTGCTCCCTGGACATCCACTGAGCCTGGGCTCCTGCTTAGATTTCCTTATGTATAATCTGGCTCTAAGATGGCTTATTGTTCAACAGTCTAAAACTAACAGAGTTAGGGCTAATTGCCTTTTGCCAGTTCATGGTACTAATCAGTGCTGATGACACTACAGTTCAAAATTTCTGCTAACTCAAACCCAGTTCACAGCTCGGCTGCCTTATTCTGCTGGTGCCATACTAACAGCAAGAATCCAACTTGCATGGGGTTCAGTTTGAATTTCAAGGATCTGTGGTTGAACAGTTATCAGATGCAAATTGGATATTGGACAGACTTTCAAATGTTAGCACTGCATTTTCACTATTACAGGAACATTTTTCCTTGCATCTCTCTTTCCTTTCTGCTTTTAGACAAATAAAAAAATATAACAAAATGCAGTAGATACCATTCCAAGAGACACCAGCCACCAGGTATACAAGGCCTCTAAGGCCTATGAACTGGCACCTTCATAGTCAGAGAAGCACCCACACACAGGCTATTTGCTTGGCTAGTGTTAGCTCATTTGCCCTTCAGCATTAAAGCGGAGTTCCGGCCTCAAAAAAATTTTTAGATAAAAATTCCCCCTGGCACAGTCAGGGCTAGTGCATTTCACCAACGATAGCCTCTGAACTGTCCGGTTTCACTTACCTTTTAGAAAAAATACTTACCTTGAAAATGTCTTGTCCAGCGCTGCAATCTCAGGGCAGCTGGGCAGCTGAAGCCAGAGCGTCCTCTTTGGTGTCCTCTGCGGTGACGTTGGAGTCCCAGAATGCCCTGCACTGGCCCTGCTCGTCACTTCTGGTGCAGGCGTGTCATCCCTGCACAGCTTCTGAGCATGCCCAGAAGCTGTTTAGCAGGGAATGACGCGCCTGCACCGGAAGTGACGAGCAGGGCCGGTGCAGGCGCATTGACTCCTGGGAGCGATGACGCTCATCTCCCAGGAGTCAATACAAGCAGGAAGAGACGGCCGCAGAGGAAGGAAGAGGAAGGAAGGTAAGTATATTTTCTTTATTAACAAGGTAAGTAAATAAAAAAAATGAAATTATCCAATTCTTTTTCAGCTACATTACAGCAAGCGGATGGTGTAAAGTCGATTTTGAGGCCGGAACTCCACTTTAAATGTAATGTATAGCGATTTTTTTATTTATTTTTTATGATCAGGACTAAAATATAACAAACAACATTTTTACTCCAGTAAATGTGAAATGTTAAATATGAATATTTTATATTTTCAAAGTCAGCAGGAGATAGAGCTTTTGTCAGCTGTACATGTTTTCCAATCTTACCTCATGCTGAAAAAAAAGCCACTTGTTCACAGAGCCCACTAGCTCAAGTACATAGTTACACCTCCTCCCTCACTTCCAGAGACATTGGAGTTGATTGTTTAGAGAATGTTATCTTAGCAAAGTAAATGTTTACTAAACTTATTTATTAAGGTGAAGCTCTGTTCACTTTAATAGGCAATCACATGCTAGCATAAATGTTGTTTTATTTTTGTGAATGATTGAGCAAAGTATTCCTGAAACCATTGTAGTTTCCTGAAAAGTGTGTTCTTCAAGAGAAAGACCCTGTGAAAAAAAAATGAATGCTGAGTTTTCTGGGGTAGTATTTTTAAAGACTTTTTCATTTTTTTAAGCTATTATTTGTCTTATTTTCATTTTTGGATGATGAACACAGCTGCTTTAGTACTAATAACTTTTATTACATCATATGCATGTTGTACTGTTCTTTAGGTTTCCTGTAAGCAAATAACTGGAATATAACACAAAACTATGCAAAACCAAAAACGCAAGAAAAATAAATCACCATGGCTAAATAATACGGCATGAACTGATGCTATTGTACTGTCAATATTTCACAAAGCAAAAGGTAAAGTTGACAGTTTGCCGACCAGCCGCCGTAGGTTTACTTGTACGTCGCTTCGCAGAACTGCTAGCGGGGGCGCGCATGTGCCACCAGAGGCGCACGCACGTGCTGATTGGCCACAGGGGAGCCAATCAGTGGGTCTGGCATGCAGCGATGTCTGCTGGGCACCCGGGATCACTCCCCGTGGAGACAGAACAGCAGTCTGCCGTTGTAAATATGGCAGACCACTGTTCTGTCAGTAATGAACACAGGGTTCCTGTGCTCATCCTATTTAGGAACACAGGTCTCTGTGTTCGTTCTGCAAACCCATCCCCCACACAGTTAGAAAGCACCCCCTAGGGACACATTAAACCCTTTGATCGCCACTGGTGTTAACCCCTTCTCTACCAGAGTCATTAGTACAGTAACAGAGCATTTTTTAGCGCTGCTTACTGTAGTAATGTCACTGGTCCCCCCAAAAGTGTAAAAAAAATGTCAGTTTGGTGTCCGATCTGTCTGCCACAATGTTGCAGTCCCACTAAAAATCACTGATCGCTGCCATTACCAGGAAAAAAATAAAGAAAGAAAGAAAAATGACATAAATCTTTCCCCTAGTTTGTAGAATTTTTGCGCAAACTAATCATTTAAAACTTATTGGGATTTTTTTTTACAAAAAATATGTAGTAGAACACATATTGGCCTAAAATGTAAAAAAATTGTGATTTTTAAAACATTTTTTATTGAGAATGTTATATAGCAGAAAGCAAAAAACATTGCTTTTTTCAGAATTGTCGCTCTTTTTTTGTTTATAGCGCTAAAAATCACACAGGTGATCAAATACCACCAAAAGAAAGCTATATCTGTGGGAAAAAAAGGACATCAATTTTATTCAGAAAAAAACAACAATGTAGGAGCGCTAACAAAACCTCCAGCACATGAAGGGTAAATAGGTTGGAAAGGGTGGGGGGGGGGGGAAGGGGGAGGGGAAGGGAAGATGGGAAATGGAGACTGTAAAAACAAAACAAAAATGGAGATGGAAAAAATACCATGAAATTGATAGATGAAAAAGTCCTGATAGGGAGTGTCCAAGGCACCGAGCTGCTCTAAACAGAAAAGAGGAATTCTGAACTGAACAAAAGAAAAAGAGAGAGAGCGCTCTAAGTGCAGACAGTCTTTATTGATAACAAGGCATAAGTAATATAAACTCACTAGAAACCAAATTAATGGAGCTGTGTCACATCACGGACATAAGGAATTCCTCTGGGAGGTGCCATCCACTCGTGTGCAGCAGTCCGAAGCTTGATCACCGGTCAGAGGAGAGAAGGAAGCCGGCTACCTCCTACAGCAATCGGCGATCAGCGTCTAAGGCAGCGGCTACGATGTGCAGTGGAAGATGGAGCGCGGCCCCGTCACCAGGGAATGTTAGGTATGTGGAATATGCACCTGAAGAAAGAGCGCGCGGGGCTGTACGTGACGCGGCGCATGCTCAGAAACGCGTTGTGCATACCGTGCATATTCCACATACCTAACATTCCCTGGTGACGGGGCCGTGCTCCATCTTCCACCGCACATTGTAGCCCCTGTCTTAGACGCTGACTGCAGATTGCTGTAGGAGGTAGCCGGCTTCCTTCTCTCCTCTGACCGGTGATCAAGCTTCGGACTGCTGCACACGAGTGGATGGCACCTCCCAGAGGAATTCCTTATGTCCGTGATGTGACACAGCTCCATTACTTTGGTTTCTAGTGAGTTTATATTACTTATGCCTTGTTATCAATAAAGACTGTCTGCACTTAGAGCGCTCTCTCTCTTTTTCTTTTGATCAATTTTATTCAGGTACAGTGTTGCACGACCGCGCAATTGTCAGTTAAAGTAACACAGTGCCGTATCGCAAAAAATGGCTTGGTCTTTAAGTGGGTAAATCTTCCGGTCCAGAAGTGGTTAAAGGTAAAAATTATCTATAACTTATATATGTGACAGATAACAATTAAAGTTGGGTTTTCATTGCTGTCTCTGTCACCGATCTCTCTATTTTTGTCGCCTGGACTTCAAGAAAACACCCAACAGCGTCCTGGTGACCCACTGTAGCCAGAACCGAAGGTGAGGGAAACTCCACAACTTTAAGTTGTCACCATAACAGGAATTCAGGGGAACTATTCCAATGGGGATACTTAGTCCAGTAAGAGGGCTTATCCTTATTTTCTGTTGTGTCCTTGGGACAATAAGTTAAAGCACATCTCCCAAAATGGAGTAGAGATGGCTAAAACTGGCAAGGGTTTTAACCCTTCCTTACTCTATCCAGCATCAGCTGTAAGTACAGTAGCTACACAGTGTTGCTTTCTATGCCCTTTAATTGAAATAAATATGTGGCTCTAACTATTCCCAGACAATAGCAATAGAGAGAAGTGAATCAGGAACGCAATAACCTTTTTAAGTGTGATAAGAAAATATCTAGCAGTTCCATTCTTTCTCAGAATACATTTTTAGACTTGATATTTTCCTACATGAAATAACGTGATTGAAACTTGGAGTTGGGTGGCACAGTTTACCTTCTTTGATAGTATTGAATTCCAGATACTGGCTGAATTTCTGTAGCGTACAACGAAGGCAGAGTTCCATGCCATCCCTGCCCATGTTAGTGTAGCAGAGTTCCCATCTACTCACCATGCTAAGATGTAAGCACAGGCCCCTTTAACCCCTTCTTGCAGAACTCCCAGGGTTCCTGAAGTAGAGGTAGATTGGGGCTTGTCCATTTGAGGCAGTCACGTGATCTGTGATGAAACACATCGGGGTGACGTCATCACGCCAGGCCGGAAGAGACGTTGTCCACTAAACCTAAGAGGTGATATTGGCTTGGGAGGCTGTGTAGCTCCTTAAAGGGCCAGTTCACCCATCCATGTTATATATCATTGTGCACAGATTTGTGAGCAGTTTTTAATGTAAGTAGTTTTTTCGACTTTTAATAGACATAAAAGGTTTTATTATTATTAGGGTAAAACACAATGATGGTTTTTCTTGGTTTCTCTTGAGATTGTTTATAATTGAAGACACTGGTGACTTGAAGAATTGCTTGGTGAATCAGGAGAAATACCAAACGGAAAGGTTAAGACCCCCAGAGTGGGGAAAGGTGCAAATAGACCTATTGTAATATATAGGTCATTAACCTGAGGTGAGCAGATGGTGTGGCTGGTTTTTATGGCAATTGTGCCTACATAGGAAGTTTTCTTCCATTATTGTTATATGTTATTTGCACATATTATGGAGAAAGTTTTCACAACAATATTTATGTATTACTGAAGGTTTTCACTAACATTTATAAGCACCACGTTTAGGTTTGTTTGTTAATGTGTATATGCAAATAGTTTGTATAATTTGGAGGTCTTCACTATTATTTCTTATTTTTGGCTACACAGTGATAGAGACAGAGAATGTATTTACCTGAAACAAAAGGGGAAGTTACTACAATTGTTGATTTACAACGGATTTCTAAGTACCCCTCAGAGGGTTTCCACCGCTATTGTTTTTTTGCTTTTTTTTTTTGCTTTTTAATTACACGTTTGGTTTTAGTGATATACAGTATGAGGGTGGGGGAGACCAGCTTTAGGTCACCACTAACATATATCAAACACTATTACAATAGCACTACATTTGATGACATTTATTTTGAGTATTAAGGTAGCGCTGCAATTTTTATGGTTTGAACTAGCTGGTGGTGTGGGAACACATATCAGTGCTTGGCAGCTACCTGCACTTGAGAATATATAGTTGCATTTAATTAACATGTGGTTTAGGCATAGTAACACAGTGGTATTTAACCCTTTGTTTTTTAGAGGTAACTAAGAAAACTATCTGCAGCCAGACGATAGGCACTCTACTGTCACAACCAGCATACTGGCAGCTAGGCAGGGTTTCTTAATCCTAGAGGCATTCCCTGAGTTTCCTAGGGGTATTCCCAATGTGACTCGTTTTCACAGTGGTCACATGATTGGGAGTCCATACTGCATGGACTCCCTTTGTAAACAGAGACTGGGAGCTGTGGCAGCTTGGTTACAGTACTGGAGGCACACAATTAAGTGCATTACCAACACAAAACAGGGATGCTGGCAATATGTGCTGACATTGTCTAAGATGGTGAATCCATTCCATCTAAGGGCAGGCTGGCTGGGCAGGGCTTGGTAATGGCAGCTGGGGCAAGGCAGTGATGTAGGCCACAGAGGTGACACAGAGTGCATTGGTGTGTCACCAAGAGGCAAAGTACACTGCAGAGACTGGATAGCAGATGGTACTGAAGAGAAGAGGATCACTGTGTCTTCTCATTCAGTGAAGCTGAGAGCCTTTAGAAGGGACAAATAGGCAATAAGTACTTGTCTGGTCTTTAACAAAACACTATTCAAGAGCTGGGTTTTGCTCCTTTAACTCCCAGGGGTGACCCTCAAACTTACCCAGGCAGCTACTGGAGATGGAGTATGCACAATTATCTGATGAAAGTCTACTGCAGCATGGGATTCCATATTGCATGTTGCCGGTTGGAATACACAGAAAGCCACAGAGGTGATAGAAGACTGGATGATGACTGGGGGGCACAAGGTAGTTAAAGGTACAGGAAAGGGTGGACTGTACAGAAAATCACACAGGTACTATGATGCAAGTTGATAGTGGGAATATACAAAAAAAAAAAAAAAATCACACAGATAATAATTGCAGGTGTAGCACCCTCATAGGTAGGTGCTAGAGAGAGAGAGTATAGTTTTGAATCCTTTCTGCTTACTAGAGGGATTGCAGGTATCTATATTGTTTGCTGCCTACCAGAGAGCAGGATCTGCTAGTGAGGTCTGCTCAATGTGCTCAGGTGCATCTCAGTCTGTCTGAAGAGTGTTTTACATTGGTCCAATAGGGAGGCATATTGGACACCTGAGGAAATCTAACAAATGAGTGCACAGCCATTTGGTACAGCCCTGATTTGGCAGAGGAGAATGCCTCGGTGCATGCTGGGATACTGAAAAAAATGCCAGGAGCACATGCTTTCAGCTGGAGAGCTGAGTTCCGGAGTGAAGGGGCGGCTGCCTCCTCCTCTGTAGAGGTGCCATGCTGCCTCAGGTGGTCGATCTGAGGGCCTAAAGAGGTAGAGAGGAACTGAACCCGGAGGTCCTGTAAAGCTGACTAGGAGGGGAGACACTGGAGGATCTAAATCTGCAGTACAGTGAGTACAGATCTCTGTCAAGGGCCCTGACCTGAGGGGGGCCACCCCTGCAGCTAGAAGAGTCAGTGGACGGGTGTCAGTAAAGGGGATGCTAGAGAGTATCCTGAAGATAAAGTAGATCACTAAGTCTATTGCTGGAGAAAGAGCAAGGGGACTTAACCATTTCCATACATGTGGCAGTTTGGTTTAAGCAGTGAAACTGCTTCCACAAGCAACCTGGTGAGGCCAAGTGAGAGTTGACCTTATCCAATGTATATAATTATATTCGGGGTATCCCACTATTCCCTTTTTCCATCCAAGTTCCACAATAAATACTAAAACCCAACACCTCTGGACTGTTTTTTGAGCAACAAGCCATTGGGAGTAAGGATGAATGTGTGAACTATACACTAAGTGACTGTTTGCTGTTAATCAGAGGAAGCCCAACAAGTCATCATGCAGCAAGACCTACTGGGACAGTGCTACACAGGTTTCAGGCTGGAATACTCAGGATGTCACAGAGGATTGCTAGAGTCAGGAACATTGGGGACACTGGGAACATACAATAGTCACAGAGGATCACGGAGACAGGCTCATGGAGTCACTAGGAGACACGGGGGCTTGGCAGCTAGCATGGTGTTATGTTGCTTGATGAGCAACAGGTGCCCCGGCTCTTCAAGACAGAGCCTAGCCATTGATTGGCTGAGGTGCATGCCAATGGCCTTGTACAGGCGAGAAGACCCAGCACTGGAACAGGTGAGAACATGGCACAGCTGAGTGTGACTGGCAAGGCATTCAGCCCACTGCCATGCCGCCACATGTATGCGGTCTATTTATTCAGGACAGCGTTCACCAAACAGATAATAGTCCACATGGTGCAGAACAGAAAATGAAGAATACCCATTTTCCAATATATCAAACAAAACGATCTGCAGCACCTAGTAAATTTTATTTTCATAATCTGTAAAGGTACAGAACTTTTTTTAATCCCAAATGTTGCTAAATGCAATAACATATGTTATATAGACAAATTGCACACAAATATATACTGTATGTATATATCTATATATCTACAGGTCCCTCTCAAAAAATTAGCATATTGTGATAAAGTTCATTATTTTCTGTAATGTACTGATAAACATTAGACTTTCATATATTTTAGATTCATTACACACAACTGAAGTAGTGCAAGCCTTTTATTGTTTTAATATTGATGATTTTGGCATACAGCTCATGAAAAACCAAAATTCCTATCTCAAAAAATTTGCATATCATGAAAAGGTTCTCTAAACGAGCTATAAACCTAATCATCTGAATCAACTAATTAACTCTAAACACCTGCAAAAGATTCCTGAGGCTTTTAAAAACTCCCGGCCTGGTTCATTACTCAAAACCGCAATCATGGGTAAGACTGCCGACCTGACTGCTGTCCAGAAGGCCATCATTGACACCCTCAAGCAAGAGGGTAAGACAGAAAGAAATTTCTGAACGAATAGGCTGTTCCCAGAGTGCTGTATCAAGGCACCTCAGTGGGAAGTCTGTGGGAAGGAAAAAGTGTGGCAGAAAACGCTGCACAACGAGAAGAGGTGACCGGACCCTGAGGAAGATTGTGGAGAAGGACCGATTCCAGACCTTGGGGGACCTGCGGAAGCAGTGGACTGAGTCTGGAGTAGAAACATCTAGAGCCACCGTGTACAGGCGTGTGCAGGAAATGGGCTACAGGTGCCGCATTCCCCAGGTCAAGCCACTTTTGAACCAGAAACAGCGGCAGAAGCGCCTGACCTGGGCTACAGAGAAGCAGCACTGGACTGTTGCTCAGTGGTCCAAAGTACTTTTTTCGGATGAAAGCAAATTTTGCATGTCATTCGGAAATCAAGGTGCCAGAGTCTGGAGAAAGACTGGGGAGAGAGAAATGCCAAAATGCCTGAAGTCCAGTGTCAAGTACCCACAGTCAGTGATGGTCTGGGGTGCCATGTCAGCTGCTGGTGTTGGTCCACTGTGTTTTATCAAGGGCAGGGTCAATGCAGCTAGCTATCAGGAGATTTTGGAGCACTTCATGCTTCCACCTGCTGAAAAGCTTTATGGAGATGAAGATTTCATTTTTCAGCACGACCTGGCACCTGCTCACAGTGCCAAAACCACTGGTAAATGGTTTACTGACCATGGTATTACTGTGCTCAATTGGCCTGCCAACTCTCCTGACCTGAACCCCATAGAGAATCTGTGGGATGTTGTGAAGAGAAAGTTGAGAGACGCAAGACCCAACACTCTGGATGAGCTCAAGGCCGCTATTGAAGCATCCTGGGCCTCCATAACACCTCAGCAGTGCCACAGGCTGATTGCCTCCATGCCACGCCGCATTGAAGCAGTCATTTCTGCAAAAGGATTCCGACCAAGTATTGAGTGCATAACGGAACATAATTATTTGAAGGTTGACTTTTTTTGTATTAAAAACACTTTTTTTTTTATTGGTCGGATGAAATATGCTAATTTTTTGAGATAGGAATTTTGTTTTTTCATGAGCTGTATGCCAAAATCATCAATATTAAAATAATAAAAGGCTTGCACTACTTCAGTTGTGTGTAATGAATCTAAAATATATGAAAGTCTAATGTTTATCAGTACATTACAGAAAATAATGAACTTTATCACAATATGCTAATTTTTTGAGAGGGACCTGTATATACATGTGTGTATATATATATATATATATATATATATATATATATATATATATACATTGTAAATATTTTATTATATCTTTTCATGTGACAACATTTTGGTGAAAGTGAAAGGTGCGCAAAACAAAAATAAAAAATTAGAAAGCAGCACTAGACAGGTTTAAATAATGAAGAATAGGCAAATAAATAGTGCGCTAACAATACAAATTGATTAAAGATCAATGTGATGATGAAGAAGAGATATAATTATCTCTCATGTAGGAGTCTCTGAACTAAAGTATTTAGAAACAATATATATTCTTTAACTCAAGTCCAAGCGTGAATAAAAATAAATGCAATAAACCAACATAAAACAATAATCAAAATATGAAAATGAATTGAAAATAGTCTCTCAAATGTTGTGAAGCAAATATGACATCAAAAGTGGGATGAGTGAGTCCATGCCACGGTGACATGCCAAAATGTGCAGACAATGGTATTTCACACAAACTGATGCTCTTAATGCCAGGCTGGCCTCTTACCGCAAAAGACTTCTATGTTGACATTCAAGTGATAGACGTGACAGTGTGGTAACACCCAGTGGTAAAGGTGGATTCTTACCGGAAATCAGGGAGATATGAGCTTGGACTGCTGGAAAACAGGAGATCTGCCTAGGAATCCTGAAAGCTGGTCTACTTCACAGTGATATGGTTCCGATGTCTCAAGGCGCAATTTCCACGGAGAAAATACCCAATATAGAAAAAGAGGACTAATGGTGCATTACACTTGATACATTTTATTGAAAAAAGAAGGCAACTACTTACATCAAATAAACGGAATCAAACACATGTGAACAACTCAAAATAAAACATGCACAGCCGCCTGCAGAACGGTCCGTAGCATATGGTGACGCAGCTAACCCCCTCTAACGCGTTTCCACTTAGGAGTCGTCTACTGGGAATGGAGCAGTTTGTGTGAAATACCATTGTCTGCACATTTTGGCACGTCACCGTGGCATGGACTCACTCATCCCACTTTTGATGTCATATTTGCTTCACGACATTTGAGAGACTATTTTCAAATCATTTTCATATTTTGATTATTTTTTCACGTTGGTTTATTGCATTTATTTTTATTCACGCATGGACTTGAGTTAAGGAATATATATTGTTTCTAAATACTTTAGTTCAGACACTCCTACATGAGAGATAATTATATCTCTTCTTCATCATCACATTGATCTTTAATCAATTTATATTGTTAGCGCACTATTTATTTGCCTATTCAACAGTGTAAATTTGCTGTCTCTTCAAAATAACTCAACATACAGCCATTATTGTCTAAACCGCTGGCAACAAAAGTGAGCACACCCCTAAGTGAAAATATCCAAATTGGGCCCAATTAGCCATTTTTCCTCCCCGATGTCATGTAAATCATTAGTGTTACAATGTCTCAGTTGTGAATGGGGAGGAGGTATGTTAAATTTGGTGTTATCACTCTCACACTCTCATACTGGTCACTGGAAGTTCAACATGGCACCTCATGGCAAAGAACTCACTGAGGATCAGAAAAAAGGAATTGTTGCTCTACATAAAGATGGCCTAGGCTAAAGGAAGATTGCCAAGACCCTGAAACTGAGCTGCAGCACGGTGGCCAAGTCCATACAGTGGTTTAACAGGACAGCTTCCACTCCAAACAGGCCTGAAAGAAAGAATGTATAGATCATCCAATACACGCCCCCCCTTTAGGTCATCTGATAAACTACTCTCGATAAGTTTACCCATTCCCTGATCTATACATTCTTTCTTCCATCCCCTTTATGGTTTTCCTTTCTCCCCCCTCCCCCCTTTCCCCCCTTTTTTCAGAGGGGTCTAGATGTATTTTAGACTACACACAATTATAACCCTATAATTAGGGAAAGGAAGTAGGAATGTGAAGATCCTCAATTAACCACTTTACCACTAGAGGATTTTGCTGTCTCGTCTGGGCCACTTTTTGCGATTTGGCACTGTGCGACTTTAATGGACAATTGCGCGGTCGTGCGACGCTGTACCCAAATGAAATTTACGCCCTTTTTTTCCCCACAAACAAAGCTTTCTTTTGGTGGTAATTGATCACCTGTGCAATTTTTACTTCTTGCGCTATAAACAAAAAAAGAGTGTTTATTTTGAAAAAATAACAATATTTTTCACATTTTTTTATATGAAATCCCCCCCCCCCAAAAAAAATGTAAAAATCAATTTTTTTTAAAATTTTTGGCCAATTTGTTTTATGCTACCTATGTTTGGTAAAAAAAAAATCACAATAAGCATATTTTGATTGGTTTGCGCAAAAGTTATTGCGTTTACTAACTAAGGGAAAGATTTCTGTAATTTTTGGTGTTTTTTTTTAACACGTAATGGCGGCGATCTGCGATTTTTTTGCGGGACTGCGACATTGCGGCGGACAGATCGGACCCCTGACTGACATTTTTGACACTTTTGGGGGTACCAGTGACATTACTGCAGTAATCAGTGCTATATACAGTATATGCACTGTTACTGTAAAAATGACACTGGCAGGGAAGGGGTTAATTTTATTGGAGAGGGAGGGGCTAATGTATGCCTGGTGCTTACTGACGTGTGGGGGGGAGGTGACTGTGTGACACAAGGACAGATCGAGGGTTCAACTATGCTGAACACTCTGATCTGTCCCTGCCTGTCACTTCAGAGATCCGCCCGCTTGTGTTTACACAGGCGGACGGATCTCCACACTCGATTCCCCGATGATCGGGGAAGAGCAGCGGCGATCGCCGCTGCTCCTCCCCTGGCCCGACTCCCACTGTGACTGAATACAGCGGGAGCGAGCCTCCGGTGGCGCGCGCGCGCCACCGAGAAAGGGGAGTGTCTGACGACGTAGGTCTACGTCGTCAGACGATAACGAACCACTTTGCCGCAGTAGGCTCAACGTGAACAGACAGCAAGTGGTTAAGGTTTGAAAAATTTTTTGAAATTAAATTAAATGGTATGATAAACATTGATTTTTTATGAGAAATATAGGTGAAATAATTTTCATTAAATCGATTACTCAAATTTTATCAAGATAAAGAATTATGTATTTGTTTCTGATTTCTAGGAATTCAAAACTTGAATATACTAGGATTTTGGATGCATTTCAATTAATGTTGATGTTATATGTTAATATATATATTGTCTGCTCTATAAATTTTTCTAAATATATTAAGAATACTCTGAAACAGCTAGAGCCTGAGGAAGCACTCATAGTGAAACGTGTAGTTCCAGCAACTTCTTGTATCTTTGTATAGTCCCTGTATGGGCTATCTTAAATCTAAGTATCTTGCTTGATGTACAATATATTTATACAAAATTGTAATGAACATGTATGTTTATCTGTTTTGATGTATTTTCAATAAAAACTTTTTTTATCAACTTGCAAATATGGATTGAATTTGGAAAGAAAAAAATTATTAATTTATATATATTTTTTTTCTCTTTTGGCCTCTGTGGCACATTTAAATCCCCCTTGGTTCCACCTCTGCCCTCTTTTCTGGACAGGGTTGGTAACCCCCCTTTTTTCAATATTAAATCTCTTTGGCATAGTCCCTAGAACGCATACCATCATATGGTACCATGCGATCTGGTGCCTGAAAATGCACTGCATTTCTGATCTGTATTTGGGTACTGCTAACAAAGGCAGTGCATTTCCCAATCAATCTCCTGCTAGTGTCCTCCGGCAGGATTTTATGCTTCTTCAAGCTATTCATAGGGTACCATTCTTCTTCAGACCTTGTTCCAGCATTGAGTGTTCATTAATGATGCAGAGAGCAGCGGGTCCAGTGGGAGCAGTGGGTCCATGATGAACTGCACTCACAGCATGCCCTCAGTCTCAGAAGACTGGGAACATCTAGTGCCTAAATTCAATTACTGTGGGGGTCAGCACTAGAGGTGAATACTTCAGGATAAACTGGGACATCTGGGGCATCTTTGGAAAAATACATTTGGCTCAGAGTTGGACTTCAAGCATGTTTTCAGGAAAACTCTTCATCTGATTTAGAGGCAGTTTCAGACAAATTATGTGAAGGAACAGGGTAAACTTTAAGGATCATAAGCAGACCTTCCCTTTAAATGGAAATTTTAAGAATCCCCCCTCCTCTAAAATTATTGGCACTTTATTTTTTTATTTTTTTGCGAGGGAAAACTAGTGCCTTGTTTTGCAAGTACCCACTTCCCACTCCCACTTCTGCTGGTTCTCCCTCACCCCTTCCCCGCCTGCAACCTCTTGGGACATGTCACAGGTCCCAGGAGGCTGTGGGACCATTCCCATGGCCTAGCATAACTCGCGCATGAGCAGTAGGAAGCCAGCTGTGAAGCTGCTAGGGGTCACAGACGGATTTCGACAGTAAACATGGTGGCGCCGGGGACCCAAAAACCGTCAAAGAACTGGCCCTAATGAAGATGCTGCTGAGTCCTTGGACAGGTAAGTGTCTTTTTATTAAAAGTGAGCATCTACAATATTTGCAGCTGCTGACTTTTATATTTTTTTTCTACTCGCTGAAGATCCTCTGTATGATGTTGCTATTAAGACAGTCTTGGCCAGAGATGTGCACAAAGGTGGGCTAGTGTACTTCGTAAGTAAGGAATGTTTTGCATTTTTAATATGACACTGTTTGTTGTAAGCTACAGTAACTCCAATCAATTGGATTTCTTAATACAGTATGCCAGTTCTGCTTCCCATTCAACTCTCTGGGCATGATTATGATACCTAACTCTTGCCACAGCTAAAGTATGCTAAACTGAAGTGATAGTGAGTTGGACCAACAATTGTAGCCTTAGACTAGGAAACAGAACTGTTGGAATACTGGAAAAAACAAAAGAATGAGTAATAATATTTTACTAAGTATTGCCCATGCTTAAGCTGGCCATACACTGTTATATTTTCTTCATTCAGCCTGTGGGCTGAAAGAAAACTATGCTAAATAGTCAGGGCTGGTGCAAGGATTTTTATCTACACAGGCAAAGGTGCATTTTGCCTGTGTAGATAAAAATCCCCTCCACAATGCAACCCCCCCACACTCACATGGCATATGGCCGGGCACAGCATGGAAGTTTTAGTTTGCCTCACCTACCAGCTTCCCATAGCCAGTGAGTGGAAGTGGGAAATGCATTATCCTGCAGTGGGATTATGAATTGCCTGCTTTCCCTCATTGGCTATGGGCAGCTGGCAGGTGAGGCAAACTAAAACTTCCACTCTGCACCCAATAGGAGAGAGGGTGCAGCGTTAGGGAAAGGAAGACAGGTGAATCCCATAGTTGTCAACATTTAAAAAAAAACATTTCCAGGGACACTTTTTTGCTGTGTGCCCAGCGAGCCTCTATAGGCAGAGAATAAACTTTAATTAGGGGCAGGGCATCCTTTTAAAATAGGTGTGATTCTAAAACAGGCGTATCATTAAAGTGGTAGCAAAGCCCCCTTTTGAAAGTGTGCTGACAGGCAGGATTTTTATGACAGCTCCAAAAAACAATAAGGTGTAACCACCCTTCTCCTGCGCTTGGTATCCAAGCCCCTTGGCCACACACTTCACGGGACTGACAACTGGCTTCTCAGATGGCTAGAGTCTTGCTGCCCTTATCGGACTGGGGTAGTCCACCGATACTAAAAGCAAAAAGAACAAAAAAGGGCGCACCGACCTAGCGCATTATCCTCAATAAAAGGCTTTATTTAAATGACATAAAAAATGGCTACTGACAGACGTAGATAAAGATAAAGCATATCAAGCTGGATTGCTCAAAAGTCCGTGTTTAGTCCATATAATCGTCCATGATGAGATGACTGACGCGTTTCAAGGCCTAGCCTCTTCCTCAGAGCCTCAGTGACTCTGAGGAAGAGGCTAGGCCTCGAAACGCGTCAGTCATCTCATCATGGACGATTATATGGACTAAACACGGACTTTTGAGCAATCCAGCTTGATATGCTTTATCTTTATCTACGTCTGTGAGTAGCCATTTTTTATGTCATTTAAATAAAGCCTTTTATTGAGGATAATGCGCTAGGTCGGTGCGCCCTTTTTTGTTCTTTTTGCTTTTAGGATTTTTATGACATAAGAAGCCCAGTCAGTCTGCATGCACAACTTTGTGTACATTGGCCGCCCCTAAACTGTGCCGCAGCGATGTGACTCCCTTGTTCATACGCAGGAGTGACATCATCATGGCCCGCCCATTCAAGTGGCTGAAGACATGGAACCCGGGAGGAAGACCAGGTAAAGATGGAAGCGCCTGGGACCCGCTGGATTGATCACATCACAGTGCTGGAAGGTTTCTTTGACAGGTAAATCTGCCATAATAAGCTAAATGCTGTGCATGCTAGCACATTATGGCATTTACCTGCAGGGGGCCCCTTAAAGAAAAAAAAAATATATAGTGGACTTTACTACCACTTTAAAGATGAAATTTAGCTAAAAAAAAAAAAAAAAAATCGCTATAGCTTTATTGAGCGTACTTACCAGTAGTGAAAGTTATCCCATGCAGCTGAATCCTGCGCACAGATGCCCCATCTTCCTCTAGTCTCTGAACTTCTGCTGCGGGGGTTATGTGCCCTTGGGTCTTCTGTGAAGCTTTCCCCCATTCACAGATGCCCCCCAAGCACACCTCTTCCACTTATGCCCCCACCAGACTTCTGTACCCCCCAACACTACTCTACTACCACACCAATATGTCCTGAGCAGACATCCTCCTCCAATGCCCCCCCCCCCAGCATACCTATGCCTCCTATCCCCCCTTTCCCCATTCAGCACAAATATGCCTCCAATCACTCCCCATTTCCCCATCCAGCACACCAATGCCTCGAATCACCCCCCCTCCATATATCTATAGCTCCAACCACCCCGTTCCCCAACTAGTACACCCACCTATACCACCAATCAATTCCCCCACATCCAGCACACCCACCTATGCCACCAATCACCCACCATCCAGCACACCCACCTATGCCACCAATCACCCCCCATCCAGCACATCCACCTATGCCGCCAATCATCCAGCGCACCCACCTATGCTACCAATCAACTCCCCATCCCACACACCAACCTAAGCCACCAATCACCCCCCCCCCCCCATCCAGCACACCCACCTATGAGGAAGGCTTAGGCCAAAATGCGTTAGCATTTCCAAGATGTTCTAACTGCTTCAGTGCAAAATATAATTTCATAAGAAGGAGCGATTGTGTGCTGGCTTTTGATTTTTATGGATTCATGTTGGGTAAGATAGTCAGAGCACCGACACACAGCCCATTATCCTTAGATCCAAGGGGTAGAGCTTGGGTGAGTTCTTATACTAGCACACCCACCTATCCACCTATGCCTCCAATTGCCCCCCATCCTGCACACCCACCTATGCCACCCATCATCCCCCTCATCCAGCACACCCACCTATGCCGCCATCACCCCCCCACCCCACATCCAGTACACTCACATATGCCTCCAAATAACCCCCCCACCTGGGCTATAGAGTGTGCTGGGAGAGGAAGGTCTCGGGCTACATGGTACGCCGCCTGTCATGTACATTTTAAACAGTACTGATGGATGAATTTCCTGCTGTGCCTATTGTATTATCGTAGGCAGCTGTCATAATCCCAGAACAGTGGCTGCATCTTATTGGATGCAGGCACCGTTCAGCTGAAAATTTCAGTCTAGCTCGCAGAATATAAGGCAGGAAGGGACTGACAGCGTCACCCATGTAGCAAATTCTGTCCAGTTAATTAGAAACAGGCAGACATTCACATACTGTATGGCTGACTTTAGTAAATAGCTATTTTTTCATTTATCACTTAGATAGTTAAGATGTGCTTTTTTTTATTGGTATACTCCTATCCCTGGCATTTACAAGTACTAAGCGAAACAATAATCTGTTGAATTAAATGCAAGCTAGTTTTGCTTCCATAGTAAATCAAATTACCAGATGCTGAATAGGAATGCCACATAACATTTTTAAACCAAATATAATAATGACGTGAATGTGCATACATAACATGTAGATGCAATCTGTTACTATAACAAATGCTAAAAATAAAATGACACTATGATTTACACACCACATGACACACAATTCATCAATCATAATTCAAGTCACATCTTAAAAGAATTACTATAGGTTTTTGCAGCATGAATGTGAACATTAATATGATTTTACGTACCACCCGTTAAAAGTACTCAAAGAAAACAGCACGCTGTTTAGTCATGCAAGCAGCTATTGTAATCTGGCATCTTATTTAATGAATGGTGCTAATCTAATTTTTATAATTGGCAAAGTGCTTTCGGTTTTAATTGTAATGACAAAATGATGGTAAAAGACTGCAAATTACAAAAGTCAGTTATTGCACTAACATGTATTTGTACTATTAATTATATTTTTAAATTACTATGCAAAGATAGATATTGAATAATAATCAAGAAAAATAAATATACAACTATTAAATGAACATCTAATTACAGGAGCATTCCATTTTTCAAATTAGGGAAACACAAAAGTGATTAAAATTGACAAGTACACAGGAAGACAGAAACACGACACAGAGAGAAGAGAAAAATAGATGAAAATACTTATGACAATAAAATAAGTGATCTGCCAGGGATGAGTGTCCACTATGTTGTTTCGGAAAAGCATTTTTTTTTCTTTGAATAGATACATTAGGATCAGATTACCCACCAATTATCATATCTGTCACAAAATCCCCAATTGAGTTCCCTGCTCCTGTCCCACCATAGACATTATTATCTTGCTCAGTTTTAGGTCAAGTGAAAGCCTTGCTTAGTCCAAGGCCAGATGAGAAAATAATGATCATGATGGAGGCTTAGACATAAAATTCAACAGGGATAGTTCATCGATAGGAGGTATAAGATTTTAGAGGGTTATTAAACTCTACAGCCTAAATGCAAACCTGAAAGAATAGTATGTAAGTTGATTGCACACAGTGATTTTTAAAGTTTTCACTAATAATCTTATATTCTCTTTTTGCAAGGGGGGGGGGGGGGCAGTGTTCATTGGATAAAATATGCATTTGTATTTTCCTTTAGATTGTAGAAGAGTGAAGTGATTAAGGACCCAGTCTGGAACATAAAAAATAATCGGTAGTCATACAGTGGTGCCCTTTACCAAGTAAACACAGAGCTTCCTATTGACTAAATATGGTAATTAGAAGATCATAGCAGAAGGATTCTGGTTTCTTGTGTCATGCACTACATTACCATGAGATTTAGGGCCTTAAAAAAAGCAGCTGTTACAGGGCTTTAAAAAGCAGCTGTTACATGCGTTTGACGTGTCCATGCACACATAGGCTTTTACAGGTGCATTATAAGAAGAGCTTTTACAAGTTACAGGCTGAAAAAAAAAACATCATCAGTATGTTCAGAAAAGGAGCTTTTGGGCAGAATAAAATCATTGACACCCTTAAATGCATCTAAAAATACCTAAATGTTTAGCACTTGTGTGTTCATTTACTGCAATGGCCAGAACAAATTAATATTCTGGCCACTGGAATCCATTAATGCTGAAATGTTTGATGTGCCTAAATGCATCTAAAGCAGTGATGGCGAACCTTGGCACCCCAGATGTTTTGGAACTACATTTCCCATGATGCTCATGCACTCTGCAGTGTAGTCGAGCATCATGGGAAATGTAGTTCCAAAACATCTGGGGTGCCAAGGTTCGCCATCACTGATCTAAAGGCTGGTACACACTATGAGTTTTTCATTTCAACTCAGCAGGTTGAACAGAAGAAAACTGTCTGCTCTGGTTGGAGCCGCTGTAGTCACAAACCGACGTTAGTACATCAATCTCCTGCACTGAGCTGTTGTATTCTGACAGGGGGAGGCCATTCCCCTCCAGAATACTCCTGTCAGCACTCTCAGCCATCGGCCATTGGCTGAGAACGCTGATCAGGAGGCAACCGGCTGCTGGTTTTCCAGCATGCTCGTTTGACAGAAGATGGCTTCTGTCGGGCCGGCTGCCATGTTGTCTGAATGTTGGCCTGTTTTTATTGAGCCAGCCAATGTCATCTGGCATTCAGCCCATGTGAACGGGGCATAAACACATGTGCAAAATTCAGCTTTAGGCACTTTTTCAAAGCAGATTTTCTCCTGCTAGAAGAAAAAGCATTCAGGGGAGCTGAGCAAACACTCAGTGTGCATGAGGCTTTAATAATTGTGTTGCTGCAGCCCAAAAAATAAGTATGGAGAGAATAAGAGTATGATTTAGTAAATCTTTGCAAGACTTCAGTTTCCGACGCCCCATGACATAGGAGAGAAGCGCGGCGGCTCCGATGTAATCGGCATACCAGACAGGCTCACTCCCGCTCACAGACACCTCACAGCCTCCCGCTCCACACACCGCCGCTAGGTACCCTTCCATGGACTGATTTGTGGTCCTAACCACTGCGGGAGTGCTCTGCGCAATCCACCAGGACGGATTGCTTCCTGCGTCCCAGGCAGGTAACATGGCCGCCGCCATCCACGAGGGGGAATCTATTAACCCTGCACCTCCAGCTGATTCTTTATTAGATCCTCCTGATGAACAGTGCCAGAGCCTGGCACAAGCAGTGGCTGCTCTCCTGTCCCCCACCATATCAGCTACGGTGGAAAGGGCTTTGACAGCAGGGATATCCCAGCTCTGCAAAGAGCTGGGAGACCATGCAAAATGCCTGACTAATGTGGAACATAGGATCTCTGAAATGGAGGATGAGATGCAGTGCTCCTTCTCCACTGAAAGCAAACTGAAGTAGACCCAGCAATATATTCTTGAGAAGCTTGATGACTTAGAAAACAGGTTTCGCAAGAACAATTTGAGGATCATCGGGCTCCCCCAATAATTTGGCACTGGCACCCTCACTGATGTCTGCACTGTCCTCATCTCACAGGCTCTGGGCATCGCCACACCGTGCATTATAGAAAGGGCACACTGCCTTGGTTCTCCTTCCAACGAATGACACACCCCTCACCCTGTGATTGTGCGCTACTTAAACTATACTGACAGAACCGCAATTTTAAAATCGTTCCGTAACGCTAAGTCCCTTCGACTCGATGGCCACCGCCTGCTTCTATTCACTGACTACTCACAGGAAGTTCCCCGCAGTTGGAAAGCGTTCCAACCCTCCTGCAATGCTCTATTCCAGAAAGGAATCGAGTTCACCTTGGAGTATCCTGCTGTACTCCGCTTTACAGACCCATCTGGTGAATATAAAAACGTTTCTCATCCTGACAAAGCCTCTGACTACATTCAATCACACCTCCACCTGTCAATGGATATTAACCCTTCCGCTGCACCCTCCTTCTCCCCTGGTTCTAGGGACCTCCGCAGCCCCAGGAAAGATTTCCTGAAAAGGGCTTGTCTCTCCAGCAAATCCAGATGAGCCAGGTCCCTCGAACTCCGGCCTTTTCCTGGAATTCATCAGGATCTGACAGCCTTGTTGTCTCCATTATTGGATGAATGGCGTCATCTCCTAGAGGTCATGTTTTACTTCTTTTACTTTTTACACCCTGAATATTATGCATATGTTCTGGTTTAGCTCTCCTCCATGCTAGGTCTGTCTAATTTTTCAGGCCCGCTCCATGCTTCTGCGTGGTTATTGGCTAAGATGTTATGGACGTTAACAGTTTATGTATTGCGATGTGTGTCTTAACAATATTCTCGCTTGTATTTTTTTTTACCCACAGCTTTACTAGAGACCGCATGGCACGCATCGTGACTGGAAGTACTACATTACTTAGTCCTTGAGTCACTGCATACTTCTGCCTCAATCCTCCTGGGTCAATAGCCTTCGCTACACCCCGTGAGCGGACCAGGCAACTCTCTGGTAACGCTGTATGAAATGGAGTCACTTATGGGGAAAAAAGTAAAGTCCTCCTCTACTTCGGTATGTTCCCTATTGTTTCTTTTGTTGTTAAACTGTTTAGGTTGCAGGCGCAGCGTCCACTGCATGCCCACCCTGATAGGCTACACCTCCTATCTGACCTACATTCCTATCTGTAGGTGTGCTGTTTTGGCGTCCCTGATTGTATCACAATGCCATCTACGAGACCCCCTCCCCCCCTTGATTTAAAAATCACCTCATGGAATGTCAAGGGTCTAAGTTCCCCTAATAAACGAATAGCCATCCTACGCCACTTGAAAAGCCTTAAAGCAGATATCGCTATACTTCATGAGACACACCTTCCCTCCTGTGACTTCCCCTGCATACTTAATCTTTACAAGGTAATTTCCATTAGCTTAGTGAATGTGGTGAAATTTCACTTTGCAGTGGTGGCAGTCATTAGAGCCTCACCTAATTTATTAAGCAATGTGGATCATTTTTTTGCAAAATGCAACCTACCTTGAAAATTGAACAGTCGATTTTCCTATTGTTTTTGAATAAATACTTTCAAAAACCAGAATCAATTTTTAAACTGTGTATTGCTGGGAATTTATACAGGTCCAAACTACAGTAGGTAGCAAACCCACTAGATGCCCAATTCCCCCTCCTGTTCATGAGAGGCACCAATTCTTTTAGAGGGAGGGGGTTACATTTTTGCTAACTCTTCTTTAAGAACTGTCTGATACCAAAGGGCATATATACTGTGCCCAGACAAGGGGTTGTGTAGTAGACACCCTCCAGCCACAGAGATACCAGGCCATATGCCTGGCAAGTATCCTTAAAGTTGAATTCCATTTAAAATATAATTCTGTCCTTGCATAATATGTTTAAAAATGAAAACATTTTTCTTATGCATTTTCCTAATTGCCATGCCAATTGTCTAGGTTTAAAAACAACAGTCTCTCTAACCTATACAATCAGCAATCTCCTGAGGTATATCAACAACGGTTTGCACTTCCTTTAACCATTGTCCATCTCTGTGTAATCCAAATAGCCCCACTCCATCCCGAGCCACCTGGCCCTGCCCCCTTCAGCACTATTAGCAGGAATATGCTCAAGCTCCTCCTACCATCGCATAAACTTATCAGGATCAAAAAACAACTCTGGATGGCTGCACTTTTCACCAGTTTTTTTTCCATCTCCCGCTGTTATCAGATGTTTGCAATGTGTGTTTTATAATAAAGCGGTTAAAGAGCGCAGCCGTCCAGAGTTGTTGTTTGATTTTAATTAGTTGCTTACAAATTGGGTTGGCACCTTTGTGGAATGCCGTTGCAGCGATTAGCAGAGCGGAGGAGAAGTTTAAGTTTTCTTCATCGCATAAACTTACCTGCTACTGCACATCTGCACCTGGGAAAGCAAAGGAGAACTAAGGCATCTTGTTTCCATGGGAATGCCGCCAAACACTACACACAAAAGGTACATCATTTCTGGAAGTGACATTGTTGGCCCTCGATGTTCATGCCCTCATGCGATGTACGGCACTTCCAAAAATGACATCACTATGATGTAGGAGACACTGCCCATCGGCCGTGCTGTGGGGAAACCGTTTCTGGCATTGCGGTCACATAACAAGACAACTTTTTAAAGAAAAAAAAAGTATAAATAAAAATATATTCCCAATTTCACATATAACACTGCAATTATGTTGGGGTATATCCTGAAGGGTGCCTTTACTTCTACTTTAAGGGTGTACATATGTTTCCTTTAAGAAGGATTCTTATAAATTGGAAAAGGAAAATACTAATGAATTGGCAAAGCAGTACTTGAGATAAAACATATTCCCATACCCAGTCTAGTTGAAAGCGGTACTACATAGTTACATACAGTCAGGTCCATAAATATTGGGACATCGACACAATTCTAATCTTTTTGGCTCTATAATGGATTTGAAATGAAACAAACAAGATGTGCTTTAACTGCAGACTTTCCGCTTTAATTTGAGGGTATTTTCATCCAAATCAGGTGAAAGGTGCAGGAATTACAACAGTTTGTATATGTGCCTCCCACTTTTTAAGGGACCAAAAGTAATGGGACAATTGGCTGCTCAGCTGTTCCATGGCCGGGTGTGAGTTATTCCCTCATTATCCCATTTACAAGGAGCAGAAACAAGGTCCAGAGGTAATTTCAAGTGTGCTATTTGCATTTGGAATCTGTTGCTGTCACCTCTCAATATGAGATCCAAAGAGCTGTCCCTATCAGTGAAGCAAGCTACCATTAGGCTGAAAAAACAAAACAAACCCATCAGAGAGATAGCAAAAACATTAGGTGTGGCCAAATCAACTGTTTGGAACATCCTTAAAAAAAAGAACGCACCGGTGACCTCAGCAACACCAAAGGAAGACCACGGAAAACAACTGTGGTGGATGACCGAATAATTCTTTCCCTGGTGAAGAAAGCACCCTTCACAACAGTTGGCCAGATCAAGATCACTCTCCAGGAGGTAGGTGTATGTGTGTCAAAGTCAACAATCAAGAGAAGACTTCACCAGAGTGAATACAGAGGGTTCACCACAAGATGTAAACCATTGGTGAGCCTCAAAAACACGAAGGCCAGATTAGAGTTTGCCAAACAGCATCTAAAAAATCCTTCACAGTTCTGGAACAACATCCTATGGACAGATGAGACCAAGATCAACTTGTACCAGAGTGATGGGAAGAGAAGAGTATGAAGAAGGAAAGGAACTGCTTATGATCCAAAGCATAGCACCTCATCAGTGAAGCATGGTGGTGGTAGTGTCATGGCGTGGGCATGTATGGCTGCCAATGGAACTGGTTCTCTTGTATTTATTGATGATGTGACTGCTGACAAAAAGTGGCAGAATGAATTCTGAAGTTTTTCGGGCAATATTATCTGCTCATATTCAGCCAAAAGTTTCAGAACTCATTTGGCGGCGCTTCGCAGTGCAGATGGACAATGACCCGAAGCATACTGCGAAAGCAACCAAAGAGTTTTTTAAGGGAAAGAAGTGGAATGTTATGCAATGGCCAAGTCAATCACCTGACCTGAATCCGATAGAGCATGCATTTCACTTGCTGAAGACAAAACTGAAGGGAAAATGCCCAAAAGAACAAGCAGGAACTGAAGACAGTTGCAGTAGAGGCCTGGCAGAGCATCACCAGGGATGAAACCCAGCGTCTGGTGATGTCTATGTGTTCCAGACTTCAGGCTGTAATTGACTACAAAGGATTTGCAACCAAGTATTAAAAAGTGAAAGTTTGATTTATGATTGTTAATCTGTCCCATTACTTTTGGTCCTTTAAAAAGTGGGAGGCACATATACAAACTGTTGTAATTCCTACACCATTCACCTGATTTGGATGTAAATACCCTCAAATTAAAGCTGAAAGTATACAGTTAAAGCACATCTTGTTTGTTTCATTTCAAATCCATTGTGGTGGTGTATAGCACCTAAAAGATTAGAATTGTGTCGATGTCCCAATATTTATGGACCTGACTGTAGTTAGTGAGGTTGAAAAAAAGACATCAGTCCATCCAGTTCAACCTATGATGTGTGTGTGTGTTTGCTGTTAACTGTACATTGTATACCCCTGTATTTTGTGGTCTTTAAGGTGCCCATCTAATAGTTTTTTGAAACTATCAATGCTCCCTGCTGATACAACTGTTTGCGGAAGAGAATTCCACATCCTTACTGCTCTTACTACATCCCAAGAATACTAACATATACTAAACAGAAGAAGAAAAAAGGAGATCCCTGACTTTAAGGTACCAGGTAACAGGGAAAATTGCCCAAAAAATGTATAATTACACATTTTTATTTAATTTTCAAACAGTAAAAAAGCTCTTAGAGCTATATAGATTATACAAAAATTCAAGAAACTTCATAAAAACATATAGGAATAATACTGTATTTGTAATATTGGAATCAAAAATTATATTTAATTATGACTGGATCCCCTTTTTTCCTTCTTCTGTTTTGTATAAGCCATCAATACTTGCCAAGCTACTCTCACCACAAAAATAGACCACCTAAAGTCTGGGGCTGATTTGGTGTAACAAGATTTTACACCAACAGTTTTGTTGCAATTTTGTTGTAAAGTGGGCCCATAGAATGCCAGCTATGAAAAGCAGGGCTCTCTTTCCTGCACCTTCATCTTTCACCTCCTGATCTTCCGAGATCAAAACTTAGTTCTGCGAGAACCTAGAAAGTTGTGGAACCTTCAATATGAAAACACCTGGCTGATGTTCTTTTCAGATTACTCCCTTGATACTCAGTGGCTTCGCTGATCGCTTAACCATGTTAAACAGCAGGGGGCGTGCCAGATGTGCCTGAGCACACCCTAATCACTACATGCGGGGCCGAATCCCCCTCCTGGCCTCTCCAATTTGCAGCTGAGGCTGCAGAGAAAGGCACATGTTTGAGCTTTGGGATGCACACCTTAATGCAAAAGGCTGCACACACTTATGTTTGAAGCCCACCACTTTCACCTGGCAGCTCAGAGTGTGGCCTGCCTGCCCCTAACTTGTGTTCACGTGTGCAGTTAAGTAGGACTGAGAAAATGGGGGGGGGGGGGGGTGTGGGCTAAGCAGAGAGTGTGCTCCTGGAGGAGAGGGCTTGCCCTGTCACCCTGTGTAGGTGAAACTGGAAACTCAGAGGGCCTGGGACGGCACCTGCCAAGTCCAAGCTCTCTGAGTTTACTGAATTACCTTTGCTTTTCACCAGCAACATGGACCATGGGTGAGGTCATGATAGATAGATAGATAGATAGATAGATAGATAGATAGATAGATAGATAGATAGATAGATAGATAGATAGATAGATAGATAGATAGATAGATAGATAGATAGATAGATAGATAGATAGATAGATAGATAGATAGATAGATAGATAGATAGATAGATAGATAGATAGATAGATAGATAGATAGATAGATAGATAGATAGATAGATAGATAGATAGATAGATAGATAGATAGATAGATAGATAGATAGATAGATAGATAGATAGATAGATAGATAGATAGATAGATAGATAGATAGATAGATAGATAGATAGATAGATAGATAGATAGATAGATAGATAGATAGATAGATAGATAGATAGATAGATAGATAGATAGATAGATAGATAGATAGATAGATAGATAGATAGATAGATAGATAGATAGATAGATAGATAGATAGATAGATAGATAGATAGATAGATAGATAGATAAAAAAACAAGAATAATAAAAAAAAGACAAAATTGAATACACCCCTCACATTTTTTTAAATATTTTATTATACCTTTTCATGTGACAACACTGAAGAAATTAAACTTTGCTACAATGTAAAGTAGTGAGTGTACAGCTTGTATAACAGTGTAAATTTGCTGTCCCCTCAAAATAACTCAACAGCCATTAATGTCTAAACCGCAACAAAAGTGAGTACACCCCTAAGTGAAAATGTCCAAATTGGGCCCAATTAGCCATTTTACCACCCCGGTGTCATGTGACTCGTTAGTGTTACAAGGTCTCAGGTGTGAATGGGGAGCAGGTGTGTAAAATTTGGTGTTATCACTCTCACTCTCTCATACTGGACACTGGAAGTTCAACATGACACCTCGTGGCAAAGAATGCTCTGAGGATCTGAAAAAAAGAATTGTTGCTCTACATGAAGATGGTCTAGTATATAAGAAGATTGCCAAGACCCTGAAACTGAGCTGCAGCACGGTTGCCAAGACCATAAAGTGGTTTAACGGGACATGTTCCACTCAGAACAGACCTTGCCATGGTCAACCAAAGAAGTTGAGTGCACATGCTCAGCGTCATATCCAAAGGTTGTCATTGGGAAATAGATATATGAGATCTGCCAGCAGTGCTGCAGAGGTTGAAGGGGTGGGGGATCAGCCTGTCAGTGCTCAGACCATAAGCCGCACACTGCATCAAATTGGTCTGCATGGCTGTCATCCCAGAAGGAAGCCTCTTCTAAAGCTGATGCGCAAGAAAGCCCTCAAACAGTTTTCTGAAGACAAGCAGACTAAGGACATGGATTATTGGAACCATGTCCTATGGTCTGATGAGACCAAGTTAAACTTATTTGGTTCAGATGATGTCAAGCGTGTGTGGCGGCAACCAGGTGAGGAGTACAAAGACTAGTGTGTCTTGCCTACTTGCCTACAGTCAAGCATGGTGTTGGGAGGGTCATGGTCTGGGACTGCATAAGTGCTGCTGGCACTAGGGAGCTACAGTTCATTGAGGGAACAATGAATGCAAACATGTACTGTGACATACTGAAGCAGAGCATGATCCCCTCCCTTCAGAAACTGGGCTGCAGGGCAGTATTCAAACATGATAACGACCCCAAACACACCTCCAAGATGACCACTGCCTTGCCAAAGAAGCTGACGGTAAAGGTGATGGACTGGCCAAGCATGTCTCCAGACCTAAACCCTATTGAGCATCTGTGGGGCATCCTCAAATGGAAGGTGGAGGAGCGCAAGGTCTCTAACATCCACCAGCTCCGTGATGTCGTCATGGATGAGTGGAAGAGGACTCCAGTGGCAACCTAATAAGCTTTGATGAACTCCATGTCCAAGACATGTGCTGGAAAATAATGGTGGCCACACAAAATATTGACACTTTGAGTCCAATTTGGACATTTCCACTTAGGGGTGTACTCACTTTTGTTGCCAGCAATTTCGATATTATTGGCTGTGTGTTGAGTTATTTTGAGGGGACAGCAAATTTACTCTGTTATACAAGCTGTACAAAGTGTCATTTATCTGTGTTGTCACATAAAAAGGTATAATAAAATATTTAAAAAGAAGTGAGGGGTGTACTCATTTTTATGAGATACTGTATATAGATAGAATAGGTAATAGACGGATCTTGTATGTTCGGTGTATTATATATATAGTGTCCCCCATATAATGGATGGTGTCTGTAGAAAAGAGGAGACAGAAGTCTGCACATTGCATGCACCAGGGCACTTTTCTCTCTCTCAGTGTGACCCCTGGTCCCTCCTCTCAGCAAAGCCACTGCCTCTCTCTCTCTCAGTAGAGCCCTTCTCTTTCAGTGTGGCCCCTCCCTCCTGCTCTCTCTCTCTCAGTGGGGCCCTTCTTTCACACTGTGGTCCATGGCCCCTCCCTCTGTCTCTCTCTCTCTCAGTGGGGCCCCACTTTCTCAGAGTAGCCCCTGGTTCCTCTCTATGTCTCTCTCTGGGGCCCCTTCTGCACTGTCTCTCACCTCTTTGGTGCGCAGGTTGCCCCACACATACGGTTCTGTGTACTGTGAACGCCTACCATACCTCTAGCCATCAAAAACTAAGTTTTTTGCTGTCAGTTCAAACCATGTGAGCTAATTTTTGGAGCCTATACAGGCCGACAGTTACGGTTCTGTGTACTGTGAATGCCTACCATACCGCTAGCCATCAAAAACTACGTTTTTGCTGTCAGTTCTAAACCATGTGAGCTAATTTTTGCAGCCTATACAGGCCGACACTTACTTCTGTATACTGTGTAAATGCCTAATGTACCTTCAGCCACAGAATACTACATACTTAGCTGTCAGGTAAACCCATGTGGGCTATTTTTTGGTGCCTTTTATGGCCGACACTTACTTCTGTTACCTGTGAATGCCTAATGTACCTTCAGCCACAGAATACTACGTTCTTAGCTGTCAGGTAAATGCATGTGGGTTAATTTTTGGGGCCTGGAATGGCCGACACTTACTTCTTTATCCTGTGAATGCCTAATTTTTCAGACGGAAAATGAAAAACAATGGGTCTGTAAAGATTCCGCCAAATTGTGGAATGGATGCGGACCCATTTTACAGATGTGTGGATGGACCCTATATATATTAGACAATGTATTTACCGGCTGCTGTCAGTTCTGGCTGATTTATGAAAAAAATATATATATTTTTTGCTGTAAAAAAAATATAAAAATGTAGGACAACTTTTTCAATTGCAATACTTCTGTTATGACATTGTCCATGTGCTGGGACTATATGTTCACAGCTAGTATGTCTTTTATGGCTGCAAATATGACCTAAAGGTTTTTAAAGTTCACCTACCATTAAAGTCAATGGGGCCCGCCCCGAACTCACGGTTCGCGGACTTTTGAGAAAATTTGCGGCTGGCGTTGGCTAACCGCCCCGGCCGATGTTCGTCCATCACTAGAGAGGGCCCCAGACACTGGGCACAGGCCAGGACATGAATCTGCATTAAAGGGAAGGGATGCTGTACTGGGAGAATGGTACAGACACAGGACACAAGATACAGGAGGGGAGAGGGAGAAGGATCAGGAGAGGAGGGGATCAGAGGGTCCCTGGATATAGGAGGGAGGGATTCTCTGGAGCATGGGCGGGGTCCCCATTGTGCCCCCTATAGCTATGTCAGTGTGTCTGGGGGAAAAGACATTCCTGCAGCTGCACACACATACTCTGGGTCTTGTTTATCTGTATGACCTTTTTATGGTCCATCAAAGAAACCAATCTGACCCAGTCTGCCCCTGCCCTCTATATGCCCAAGCCCCTCAGGATGCTCAGGCCCCCTACGTGTGTGTGTGTGTGTGTAGACTGTCCCCCCCTGATGGCAGCCTTGGCTATCAATGAAAAAAAAAAATCTGCAACAAGTGAACAGAGTGTTGTGTATCTTGGCCATCGGTTCCTTCAATTATGCAAAAATTAAAAGTACAACCTATATTATTCAACATGTATGATATATTTTCTTCCATTAAATAAAAATGACATTATCTCTTTTCCGTCCACTTCATTTTGTACTATGTGTGCTTGCTCATGGCAGACCTAAGTCAGTTAGTGCTGTCATGAAAAGTCACAGAGACACTCATGGTGTTTGACTTTATTAACGCAGATGCCAAATCAAATGCACAGCGACTGCTTCCTGAGATGTCTATATTTCATTTAAACTGGGATAAAGCAAAGAAACTGGAATATTGTCTCATCATGCATTCTAAATCAGGCAGGCTAGAAAATAATGGGGAGTTAATCAGATCACTGAAACTCTAATTCACTTGGTATTGATCGGCAAGATTCCTAATGGGACAGCAGACCGATTTCAAATTACAGTAAGCTGACTTGTCCTAGAATACCAATGACCAACTTCAAAGTTCAACACGGCAGATGAAGGAGCTCTGTCTCTCTCTAAGTATGGCACTTTCTTAAAGCAGGACAGATGGATGTATAATATCGTTCAGCATTTAGCTAATTAATAGAGGATTGATGAAAGATAGTGAATCTGATAGAGCAGCAAGCCTGCTGCAGTAGAGCTATTCCACAGGGGATATAGCTAGAATGTCATTGGAAATATGTATTTAAAATATATAAATATAAAAAAATAAAGCAGAAGCTAATGGAATAGAAATGAAATTAAATCAGACTCTTAATTACATTAATCAGTGAGTTTGACTGACCTTGAAATTTATATAGAAATTAACCCTTTCCTGAGGCATGTTAAGTCACATAGGTCATCTGTTCTGTCTATTGTTTTCAAAATGTGTTAGATTTAATTGAATAGAATGTGTCAAATGAGCAGTGAATACAAAGACTAAAGACCTTTACAAAGCTACATAACAACACCATCAATGCAACAAAATAAACGATTTCTAATTGCTCTATTAAGGTGAGAAATCTTAGTTCAAGAAGACACATAACAAACCTTAGATTCTACAGTTTCTTGGGATTCCCTGATCCCTTCTGGAAGATTGATATCTGGGCTGCTAGTTGGTTGTGTTTTTAATTGGAGTAGAGGTCTGCAGGGAATAGCTGAGGTAAAGCCATTTTTCTATACCAGGAAAATGCATTTTGATTGCTTGGAAAGAAAAAAAAGTATACATATGCAATGTACTGTGTATATATATAAATATATATATATATATATATATATATATATATATATATATATATATATATATATATATATATATATATATATATATATATATATAAATATATATATATATGTATATATATATATATATATATATATATATATATATATATATATATATATGATATGTGATACCCTATATATATGATGATACCCTAACCCTTTATTGATTAACTTTTTAAATATGCAAGCTGTCATGATTTCAGGATTTATTAGACCCTTTCCACAGGTTTTTGTACATTTCTGAAAAAGGTTCTGAAATCTACAAATTTTTACACAGAGTTACAAGGAGGAGCAATAAAATGTAAATGTTTTAAAAAATACAACACAAGAATTTGGTTGGGCAAACTGACTAGGAAATAGAAATTCCAGTCTAATTTTAAATTGAGGACAGTGGGGCTATTTGTCAAAAATTAATTGAAAGTCATAGTTGCAGATGCAATGTTTGACTCTTCGTAGTCCACAATCTAAAGCTTAGAATTATTTTTAAAAATACATATACAATATATTTTATCTTCTCTTTCTGTGATTTTAAATTTACCGCCAGTACCATAATCTTGACCTCCAGTTTTGTATCTTTAATAACTTAAAGCATATGTAAACCCTCACCTTATAAAACAACCCAAAAAAGTTTAAAATAGAAATTTAAAGGCAAAACATTTGTGCATAGATAAAAATAAAACATTATAAACACTTTTTTCCCCTTTTTTAAAAGTATTTACATTCCCTTTTACATTCAGCCTGATTTTTGGAGGAGAGCAGGCTCAATTCCCAGAACAGCTTGAGAATTAACCATGGTGTGCTCTCATGCTTAATGTGGTCAGTTTTTAATAGGAAAGCGGAGGGACTGACAGGGACACCAGGGTTTTCAAATAAAGGAAGATATATATATATATATATATATATATATATATATATATAAATATATAGTAGCGGATGCCTTTCAGGAAAAGGGATTGATATATGTTCCCTCGCGGATTCTTTGATTTGCCATCTAAGGTAATACCAGCAAATAACTTATGGTAAAGTAGGGTAAAAGTGCGGCGTCCCGCAGATGACGTCTTGTGATGACGAAACGTTGGCAACTCCAGAAGCAGCGTCCACACGCCCCCTGGAAGTAGCCGGCTTTTTTGTGACATACTGTTTGCTGCCTGGGATACCTGCGGGACGCCGCACTTTTACCCTACGTTCAGCTTCCGATATGCCTGTTATCATCTGTTACATTGTGAGTAATTTTCTTTAATAAATATTGTCTAAAGTCTTTACGGGATTACGCTATGGGCCTCTGTTTCTTCTCCACATATTCACTTATGGCTGATGGAGTTTATTGAGGAGTGCTAAGCCTAACATCCCCTAATCATATTGATTCCACCACCCATCTGGAGAGGCGGTCCCTCTTTTTTGGAAAAGTAACTACGGAGCTCTGAAACACTTGTCTAAACATCTGACCATATTGGTTTGATTATTAGCCGGGAGAGGCTGACTCATTCATTTGAGCAGCCACGGAAATTCGGTAAGCTGCTTACTATATCTGATCACAGAGGTGTCCCCCTCCTTCACTTATCCTTGGTGTCACGGGAAACAATTCCCTCCCTGGAATATCTTGCATGCGGATTCATCTTTATCTTACACTAATTTATGTGGGACTCATTTATTTGGACACTACCCATTCTTTTCATATTTTTTGTGAATATTGGTATCTTTAGCGCTGCACTTTTGTATTATATTGCTTGTTTGAGTCACTGTTAGTTGATTTTGTGCTGGCTGCTGTTATATTTATTTGTTTTTCTCACTCATCACATTAGAGCGGAAATATTTCTACATTATTTTGCATTTTTAATAAAACTGGCTACAAAGTCAGCTATTAAGAAAAATCATGTCTTTGGACTGCCTTTTTCCCAGGGAAGGTGTTCCCCAGTTGAGCTGTTCCCCCACCGTGTTGAAATGTGTTCAAATGTGCCTGCTATAGTTCATTCAATCATCTACATTGGCAGGTGGTGAGGGGTTAATGATTGCTGAGGACACTTGGTGGTTTCACACCCTCCCCATCCCTGTCTATAAATGTTTTTGTTTCCGTTCCCTCCGTGACTTGACAAAGCGCATGCGCGCAAAACATGTTGTCACGGCAATGTCCTCCTCATGCATTCCAGGCTGGTTACAGTTCCCATTTCGAGACTTCCGCCCTGCCTTTGTGTAGCTGAATACGCCACATGGTGAGTGCTGGCTGATCCAACTTGGCTCCCATCTACCACGGCTTCCACACAGCTTTCTTATAGCCTTTGGGTTGCCTTCCAGATCAACCCACCCAGTGTACCTGCAGTTAACTGCCAATCACCACCTGGATTATCGGTCTGGCACAGTATTGGTTTTGATTTACTTTGATTTACTTCACTGCATTTTTAAAACTTTGACTTTTCCAAATGTTTTCTATATCCAGTGGTTGTTTACACAGTACTTTTATAACACCAACATCTGGATAGCGCTGCCTTCCTTTTCTTTTGGCAACTTTTAGGCTGGATCACAGCAATTTACTGGCAGCAGCACAGTTTTTGGTCTGGGATTTCCTACAGTATAGTTGCCACAGTGATAGCACTGGAACGTTTGTTGTAATTAAATATTCCCATAGACATTCTCCTACACTCTTCTATGGAAGAGTTGAAGCTGTTATAGCTGCAAATGGTGGGCCAACTCAATAATGAACCCTACGAACTAAGACTGGGATGCCATTAAAGTTAATGTGCATGTTAAGGCAGGCGTCCCAATACCTTTAGTAATATAGTGTAAATGCGACAGACGTTAGGCAATATTCAAGGAACACAAGCAGAGATGTATAGTAACTAAGTAGAACTACTTCACTACTGTACTTAAGTACCGAAAGGCGGTATCTGTACTTTCCTAGAGTAGAATTTTTTTCTACTACTTCCACTTTTACTTCACTACATTTTTTCGATGATTTCAATACTTCTACTCCGATATTTTTTTTTTTTTGTGCTGCATAGTTTTTTTTTTTTTTTATTATATTTCTTTATTAAATTTTCCAGGTAAAAAATTATTTACAACACTCCAATCGCTGGAGAATTTTTTCATATACATTTTACACATATTACCTTTTATCCCTTTTTTTTCCCCCTCCCTTCCTTATCCCTCCCCCCCCCGTCTCTTCTTATCATTCGACTCCTATTATTTCTCTGTATTCCCTTGTGTCCTTAAACTCTTGCCACTCATCCCAAATCTCCTCTTCATTCCCCTGTTCCTCCTCCTCCCATGTCCTCAGCTGCTCCAACTTTCTTATTTTCTCTACTTTTAACAGCCAATCTTTCCTGGAGGGGGCCTCTTCTTTTTGCCAATTAAAGGAAATCAAGCTCTTAGCTGAGTTTAATAAGTGAGGGAGTAATGTTTTTTTATATTGCTTCACTGACATATGGGTTCCATGAAACATGCATTTCCAAGGATCCAAGGGAATATCTATTTTAGTAATTTTACTTATTAATTCTATAACTTCACTCCAGAATACTTTAATTTTTGGGCACTCCCACCATATATGGGCTATAGTCCCTACCATCTGACATCCCCTCCAGCAAAGTCTTGAACTCTCCACCTGAATTCTTCCCATCTTATCAGGAGTGTTGTACCACCTTGTGATCAATTTATAGTCCATCTCCTCCGTGTTGGTGTCTATCGCGGATTTATGTACTAATTGAAGGCTCTTATCCCACTGTTTGTTGTTACTACACGGGCCGAGGTCTCTTTCCCATTTTTCTTTTAATGTTATTCCTCTCTCTTTTGTTATTGTTAACAGTATTTTATACACATTCGAAATATTATTTATTATCTTATCCTTAAGACATAATTGCTCAAAGGGGCGGAGGTCGTTTATATCTCTCAATGGCTGTGGTAGTGACAATGTGAAGTGCTTTAGTTGGATATACCTCCACTCATTTATCTTCCAGTTTTCTTTCCTTTGTTGTAGCTCCGCCAAGGTTATAATTTTCCCCTTCTCTACTATATCCCCTAATTGTGCTTCTCCTTCTTCTATCCATTTACCTAATTACTTCTCTTCCCCTGGTGCAAAAAATTTTGTGCCCTGTAACGGGATCAGTGGTGAATTGTGTTTCCAATTTTCTTTTTTATGTATATTATCCCAAACCTTAATAGCATGTCTTGTGATTATATGCGTATTAGTGTCCAGATTTTTGAACCTCTCAGGTATCCATATAACTTTTGCTAGGTGTGTACCACTCATCGTGCTTTCTATTACCACCCAATTTCTATCATTATTTTTTTTTTGTCCATTCTATCACCCTTGTGAGTATTGCTGCAAAATAATAATTTTTAAAGTCGGGTAGGGCTAATCCCCCTTGTCCCTTACCTTTACATAGTGTAGTGTACTTTACCCTTGGCTTTTTGTATTTCCAAATAAAGCGGGATATTAATCTTTTAAGTGTTTTAAAAAATACTTGAGGTAATGAAATCGGAATCATCTGGAATTTATATATAATTTTGGGCAGGATTATCATTTTTATCGTATTTATTCTCCCTATCCAGGAAAAGATTCTCGGGGATAATCTATTTAATTCTGATCTTACTTCATTCAGAAGTTCTAGAAAATTTGTTTTGTAGAGTTTTTCTGGAGTTGGGGTTAATTTTATCCCTAAATATTTAATCTCATCTTTTCTCCAGTTGAACTGAAATTCTTTTTTTAACATCTCCTCTTCTTGTTTAGGGATATTAATATAAATATTTAATATTTCTGATTTTTTTTGATTAATTTTTAAATTGGATAGTTCTCCATATTGTTTCATTATTTTAATTATGTTGGGCAAAGTGATCCTCGGATTACTTATGTAAAGCAGGATATCATCTGCAAAGGCAGATACCTTATGCTCCACTTGTCCCACCTTTATGCCCCCGATGTCCACACTATTTCTAATAGTTGCCAGTAGTGATTCTAAAGATAAGACAAATAACATCGGAGACAAGGGACATCCTTGTCTTGTTCCATTGAGCATTTTAAACGAGTCTGACAAAGTTCCATTGACCTTTACCTTTGCAGTTGGTTGATTATACAAAGTTTTGATCCAGGCCAACATTCTAGGTTTTATTCCCAACTCCACTAGGGTGTTTATCATGAACTCCCAGTCTACCCTGTCAAATGCTTTTTCCGCATCTATTGACAGTAGACTGGGAGCTCTGCTTTTTACCATATGGTCTATCAACAGTATAGTTTTTATCCCATTGTCCCCTCCCTGTCTCCCCGGGATGAATCCTACTTGATCATTGTGTATCCACTCCCCCATTAGGTTCTTCATTCTAGTGGCCAAAATTTTTGTGAATAGTTTAGTATCAACATTAAGTAGGGAGATGGGTCTAAAACTAGAACATAGTAACAGGTCTTTTCCCTCTTTCTGTATAACTGTGATTGATGCTGACAGGGCCTCTCTACTCATCTCGTACTGAGTCCCTATTCCGTTTATATATTCTTTAAATCTTGGGAGTAAAATGTCCTTAAATTTTTTATAATAACCTATGGTAAACCCATCCGGTCCTGGGCTTTTACCTAGGCTCGTTTCTTTAATGGCTCTCTCTATTTCTTGTTCTGAGATTGGTCTTTCTAAGAATGTTAACTTTTCCTCATCTATCTTTGTCAGTCCTGCGTCTACAAGGTATTTTTTGATTTTCTCCCTCCTTTCTGTTTCATTCCCCTGTATCTCACCTTTCTTTACTGCATAAAGATTAGCATAGTAGTTTTGGAATTCTTTGGCTATTCCTGTCGTTGTTTGAATTATTTCCCCATTTTTATTTTTAATTTTATCTACAAAATTTTTTCCTTTCTTCTTTTTCAGGATTTTTGCTAGGTTTTTCCCAACCTTATTACTTTCAATGTATTTTTCTTTTATGCATCTTTTCATTTCCTGCTTTATTTCCTGTTCTAGCAGATCTTTCAATTCTTCTCTCTTCACCTCAAGTAAATTATTTATTAATGTATCTTGTGTATTTTTATGTTTTTGCTCTAATTGATGTACTTCTGTCATTAGCCTAATCTTATCTTTTATTCTTTCTTTTTTCCTTTGGGTCCCCTTTGAGATAAATATGCCCCTCATATAAGCCTTATGAGCTTCCCATACTATGTCTTTTGGTGCATCTTTTGTATCGTTTATTTGAAAATAGAATTCCAACTCTTTCACTATTTCTTTTTCCCACTTTTTATCTCCAAAAATCTCCTCATTTATTTTCCAAGCATCCATCCTAGGTCGCTCTTTCGCCATTTTTATTTTTACCATAATGGGGGTATGGTCCGACCAAGTCTTGACCCCAATCTCTGCCTCGCTTACCCTTTCGATCCACCTATGTTCGATTAGTATATAATCCAATCTTGAGTATGTTCCATGTACACTTGAGTAACATGTATAATCTCTATCTTTCGGATGGAGAATTCTCCAAATATCTGCCAGTTGATTTGTAAATAATTTTTCCTTTATTTTCTTTGCCTGTACTTTATTTATCCGTAGGGTTTTTGATGTGGTATCTACTTTAGGGTCAAGGCAGAGATTGAGGTCCCCTGCCAGTATGACTCCTCCTTTTTTAAACTCCATTAATTTTCCCAGTACTTTACCTAGGAAGTCTACTTGTCTCTCATTAGGGCTATATATATTTACTAGGGTCAAATCTTCATCTCCTATTTTTCCTCTTAAAAAGAGGTATCTTCCCTCTGGGTCTACCTTTCTCGACTCTAGAACAAATCCAAGGCCCCTAGAAGTGCCAATGGCTACTCCCTTGGACTTCCTCCCGGGTGAGTCCGCGTAATACCAGGTAGGATGGCTCTTAGAATACAATCTGATATTAGATGCATGAGATAAATGAGTCTCCTGTAAGAATGTCAAATCTGCTTTCAAATAACTAATTTCTTTTAAAAATGTTTTCCTTTTTTCTGGAGAGTTTAAACCTCGGACATTGTAAGATAATATGTTAACTATAACCATTGTTTCTTAATCTTCATTACTGTCTTTCTCTATCATCTCTTCAACTCTAAAGTGGCCATAAAAACTGTTCAACCAACACCAGGGATCCCTAAGAGATGGCATTAATCCCTCTGATTTTTCTTGTCTTGTGGGTTCTCTTAATTCTTGTATTTTCTTATAGGAGACGTTTTGATCTATTGACTTCTTTTTCCCTCTTTCTTCCCCTTTCCTCTTCCCACCCCTACCCTCCCCTCCCCCAACTATTCCCGGTCCCTCCATCAGGGTTGTCGATTCTCCTTCCTCCCTTTCCAATCGACTTGTGGCCGAGGTCGAGCTCTGCTAGTGGTCACCGTTCCCTCCCATCTTCCCTACCATAGGGTCTAATGGTGACGGCCCGCTGATCTCCATAGGGCCACCCGTTTTTTATTCTTACTTGCTCCTCCTCCCCTCCTCCCCTTCTCCCGCCAGCCCTCCCCCCTCCCCCAATCCCCCCGGTCCCCCCAGTCCTTTTTCATCCTTTTGTTTTCATCTTTTTCTTCTGTTTCCACTGATTCAATTTTCCTTCATCAACTTCTTCCTCTGGGCACTCCTGGTCGGTCCAGCCTGGAATATCCATAAGTGGGATTTTTACTGCTTCACAAAAGTCTTTGGTTTCCTCTGGGTATCTAAGGAGTACTGTCCTCCCATCTCTTCTCACTCCTAGGCCTGCTGGGAAGTTCCAAAAGTATTGTATATCTTTTTTCTTTAATATTTCTACCATTGGTCTAAGAATGCGTTTTCTGTTAATTGTCTCTTTTGCCAGGTCTGGGAAAATCTGAATGTCCTCCCCGTCATATTTTAATTCCGGTCTACTTCTCATTTTCCCCCAGATCTGGGCCCTTGTCTCGTATTTATGGAATCTTACAATCACATCTCTTGTTTTCTCTTTTGGTAGATTGGTTGGTTTACGCAACCTATGAGATCTCTCAAACTCAATTTTATCTGTGGTCGCCTTTCCCAGCAGAGGGTTAAATAACTTCTCCAGGGTTTCTTCTAAATTTTCTGTTGGCCCTTTCTCTGGTAATCCTCTTATTCTCAGATTTTTTCTTCGATTTCTATTCTCCTGGTCTTCGATTTTGTATAACATATTTCTCTGCTCCATTTTCATTTTTCTCATTTGTTCTTTTAGATTTTTTAGTTCTTTTCCTTGGGACTCCACCTTTTCTTCTGTTTCTTCTACTCTGCCCAGAATATGCCTAAAGTCGACGTGTAATGTAGCCATCTCGGCTTTGATGGATCTTTCAAGGCTGGCAAACATTTCCCGCATTTCTGATTTTGATGGTGGATAATCTTTTTCATTGAATTCATCTTCTCTATTCATGTCTCCATCCTCTATTGTTATACTGCTTTCTCTTGACACTTGTAGGCTTTCTTCTCCACTTACTCCTTTATGCTTTTGATTCTAAAGGCCCGTACACACGTACCGATCGTCGGCATACAAACGTCGGTGGACGAAGGATCTGCCGATTGTACGCGTGTTAGTATGGTGCCTCCGACAGATGTCTGCGCACAATCCGCGGACAAAAGTCTTTCTTGCAAACATGAAAATTTTTGTATGCCGACACCAGAACGGACGATTGTTCGCCTGTCAGTACACAATTCGGCCGACAGACCGCAGATTTGCAAGACTGGGCATGCTCAGAAAATAGAAAACACAGGGAAAGTTAACCATTACATGACATCACTTCTGCAGTCGGCGGACAAAATTCTTGTGCTGTCCTTGTGCTGTCTTTGCACTTTTCAGCAGACACCGACATCCCGGGGAGAAAAGAGGAACATTTGTATGCCGACCATCGGTACGTGTGTACGGAGCTTTAGTTTTCTTGGTTCCCTCTGTATTTTGTTTGGGTCTAACAACCGGTTGATCCTCTGGCTGTGTGTTTTGACCTTTTCCCTCAGGTGTCATGTATTTTTTAATTGTTCCTGGGCTTGCTGTAGTTTTTGGAGGCTTCCCTGCCACTTCCTTTGCCGGTTTACCTCTCATTGTGGATTCGGCTCTGGGGAATAAGCCCTCAGTATAGCTTCCTCTTATGTCTCTATTTTCAGTATGAACTAAATATCATATACATTTATTCAGTGATTCAAGTAAGAGAGGTCCCACACTTTTTGCACGACAGTCTCACTAGTTCTTAAGCTATACACTCACGCATGATAATATAGCTGTGCTACCAGGGGAAGCTGTTGTTGAAGTCAAACGTATGAAAATTTTGGTGGTTTCCCCTCTCACTTAAGTACTCAGATTCCCGCACATTTCTCAATGCGCGTAAGTAAGATCTGGGGGGTTTCCGCCCTCACCCAAGTGAGTAGAGTCCCGCACTTTTTCCAGAACCGTTCAACTAGCTCTTAAGCATACACTTGTAAATAAATACTGTAGCAGTGCTTTCTAAGAAAGCTGATATTTGAGATTGGTCATATAAGGATTCTGGGGGGTTTCCCCTCTCATTCAAACATGCAGAGTCCCAAACCTTTTCAACACAAACCCACCTTCTCTTAGACCTTATACTCATAGATGACAATATGTCTTTGCTTTCAGAGAGGGCCGGTATATTATATCCAATAAAGGAGGATTCTGGAGGGTTTCCCCCCTCCCTAAGTAAGCAGAGTCCCACACATTTTTTCCAAACAGTCCCGACAATTCTTAAGCTATACACTCATGAAAGATAATCTAGCAGTACTTCCAAGGAGGGCTGATATTGAAATCCTGTGCAATAAAGTCCTGGGGGGTTTCCCCTCTACCATAAGTAAGCAGTGTCCCGCACAATTTTCAGAACCATCCCTCTGACTCATTAAACTGTAAACTCAAAAATGAAAATATACAGATGCTTTCACGAAGGGCTGGGAATGAGATCAAGTGTAGTGCAATTCTATAGGGGTTTCCCCTCATACTTTGGTAAACAGATTCCCGTACATTTTTTCTCAACAGTCTCGTTAACTCTTAAGCTATATACCCCTGGGTGATAATTTAGCAGTGCTTCAAGAAAGGCTGATTTTAGGATCCAACGCAGGGGGGTTCTAGGGGATTTCCCCTCTCGCTTAAGTAAGCATAGTCCCGCACTTTCTTCAGATTAGTCCCTCTGTTCTATTAAGCTGCATACTCATAGATGATAATAAGACAGTGCTTTTTAAGAAGAGCTGATGTTGAGAAATAAACGTACAACCTCTCTGGGGGGTTTCCCTCGCACTCAAGCAAGCAGGGTCCCACACCACTTTTCCATCACAGTCACATTAGCTCTTAAGTTATATAAGTAAGCAGAGTCCCACACATTTTTTCCAAACAGTCCCGACAATTCTTAAGCTATACACTCATGAAAGATAATTCAGCAGTACTTTCAAGGAGGGCTGATATTGAGATCATGTGAAATAAAATCCTGGGGGGTTTCCCCTCTACCATAAGTAAGCAGCGTCCCGCAAAATTTTCAGAACCATCCCTCTGACTCATCAGACTATAAACTCATAGATGAAAATATACTGATACTTTCACGAAGGGCTAGGAATGAAATCAAATGTAGTGCAATTCTATAGGGGTTTCCCCTCATACTTTGGTGAACAGAGTCCCGCACATTTTTTCTCAACAGTCTCATTGACTCTTAAGCTATATACTCCTGGGTGATAATTTAACAGTGCTTCACAAGGCTGATTTTATGATCCAACGCAGGGGGGTTCTAGGGGATTTCCCCTCTCGCTTAAGTAAGTATAGTCCCGCACTTTTTTCAGATTAGTCCCTCTGTTCTATTAAGCTGCATACTTATAGATGATAATAAGACAGTGCTTTTCAAGAAGATCTGATGTTGAGAAATAAACGTACAACCTCTCTGGGGGTTTCCCTCGCACTCAAGCAAGCAAGGTCCCACACCACTTTTCCATCACAGTCACATTAGCTCTTAAGTTATACACTCCAAAATGATGATAGTATTTTTAAGAAAGACTGTTTTGATATCGTTCATATGAAAATTCTGGGGGGTTTCCCCTCTCACCAGTCCCCTTCGGCTAATCTGTGGCGTTCCTTGTAGAGTGGTATGGTGGGGATGATTACGATGTCCAATGTTGCTGGGTCTCTCCAAGCTGGATCTCTCGGCGGTGTTCACTCCAATCAGACCTTCTCTCCTGATCCTGGACGCCGGCTCTCCCAGCGTCTCAGCAGCACCTGCGCTCGGCGGCCACCTCTCCAATACACAGCCGATTCCAGTCTCCAGGAGGGACCCAGGGTGCTCGTCCTCCCTCCTCCAAGCCTCAGGGAGGGTCGGCAACCAGGACCGGGTCGGGGCCTCCGGGTAGCGGGGAGGTGGGGTAGCGGGATCCAGCTAGGCAGGCATCGAGGCTAGGTGAGAGAGCATTCCCTCACATCTCTCTGGGCGGTGGCTCAGAGACTCAGCAGGCCGTCGGGATCAGCTCCATTAGCAGGCTCCTCCCTCCATAGCCCCTCTTGTGCTGCATAGTTACTCGTTACAATTATAAAAATTACCACTGCCAGAACAGTAGATGGCAGGTTTCATGAAGTTCAAAGAAATGTGTATAATGTCATGTGTAAATCAGCGCATACGAAAATAAATGCTATTGTATGTATAAATAAAATAGTCTACATATCTGCTGTTAAGGGGAAAGAGAACCTCCCCCAACCAAGGAGAGTCACAAGTGTACATAAACCTTTTTTCTGGTAAGAGGCTGATTTAGCTTTTTTCACTGGAAGTTGAGAGCACAGGTTTTGCAGTTTTGCTTCACTGGAAGAGTCTATTTGGGTATTATTTTGCACTTACCTTCATCTGCCGGGTAAGGGGGAAATCCACAAGGTGGTGGGAGTCTGCACCTATTATTTGGAATAGGTCCTGTTTGATTCCTGCACCTTTGAAAATATATTCATCTTGTTTTGTCACATATATATGGTATTATGGCATTATATATATGGACTTTTTATTGACTTTGATTTCATACACTCTTCCTTTATTTCATTATTGGAATATATTGTTGTATATTACATTGGTTTATATATGATTTAGCACACCAATAAGCTGTGGAGAAAAAAAACATGCGGGGAAGAGAAGGAGGGATGCTTTAAAGGGGGGAGGGAGGGACATACTTTATCTGTTTTTGTTTACAAAAAGTTACAGCCAAAGGAATTGTGATTGTCCTTTAGGTTAATCATTTGAAATAATAAAAGACAATATGATGTTCAAACTTGTACTTTTACTTTCAGTACTTGAGTAGCAAATTTTTTTTAAAAATTACTGGTACTTTTATTTTCAGTACTTGAGTAGCAAAATTTAAAAAAAAAACTACTTGCAATACTCAAGTACAAAAAATGTTGAATACTTTAGTACTTCTACTCAAGTCACTTTTTGATAGAGCACTTTCACTTCTACTCAAGTCACTTTTTGATCGAGCACTTGTACTTTTACTCAAGTATGGGTTTCGAGTACTTTATACAAGTGTGAACACAAGTGTCCAGATTTCAAAGCCTCCTCCCATTGCTCTTAAAGAATGTCACCTACATCTCTCTCCCATTTCTCAAATGCCAGACTAGGGAATCTATCCAAAAACTCCCCCAATAACATAGCAAAGTGTTTGGAAATAAAGCCTTTTGCGGAACTAGACTGTTGCATTAGGTGGAAAATAGGCATTGGTAATAGAGTTAGGGGCTCTCTGGATTGTTGGGCTTTAACCGCTTGCTGAGGTTGGTAGTAATAGAATTGCATTGCAGGTAGAATACCATATTTGGCATATAATTGGGCAAATGGAAGTAGAATCCCACCCTCAAAAATGTCTCAGGTACGTAACTCCATACTCCTGCCACCTTACGGCATACTGTAACTTTGCTTTCTCCAGTTAAGTAGATTATTCCATAAAGGACAGTATCTGGTGAACCCTGTAACTTTTTCAGTTGTTTCACCTTTGCCCAGATTTTATGTATGAGCCTATATGTCGGGTAATTATTTTTTTGGTTTAGAAAAGAGCTGCGTTAACAAGTAAGAAAGAAGAAATAGCCTTACAGAAGAAATTTCCATTTACCTGGGTAAAATTAGAATGAAAATACCTAGGGATAAAATTACCCCTTCTTTGGTGAGTCTATACCAAGCCAATTATATTCCTATACTTAACAAAATAAAATCAGATATAAAAAAATATCAATACGACCACTCTCATGGATAGGTGGAATAAATATGGTAAAGATGGTAATACTTCCCAAAATACTCTATAAATTTCAAATGTTACTAATAGCCATTCCACAGGCATTTAAAAAAAAGTAAAAGCAATAATTTTAAAGTTCATAGGGCAAGGGAAGAAGCCAAGAACACAGTACACGTTACTCAGTAAAGACAAATCACAAAAAAGGACATCAATTTTTTTTGGGTACTGGGTCTCATGACCCCCCGCAATTGTCAGTTAAAGTAATGCAGTGCCGAATCGCAAAAAATGGCCTGATCATTAAGGGGGGAAATCTTCTGGTCCAGAAGTGGTTAAAGAACACCAAGTGACTCAAATACTGAGAGTTGTACATGTCTTCCTGGTAAATATAAACACCGTTGAAATTAACTATAAATGTCTCGCAAGATGGTACATAACACCAGTAAAAACACAAAAATGCCAACCAGAGAAATACCCACTGTGTTGGAGGGGATGTAATCTGATGGGCATGATGACCCACATATGGTGGGAGGGAGTGTCCTAAAATTTGAGAATATTGGTAGAGGGTGCAAGAATATATCAGGGAAATAACAGGGGTGGAAGTAATGGACGATCCATGGACATGCTTAATAAAATTAATAAATACATAAAAAAAACAACATAAAAGTACAATGGTACCAAATTTAATAAATGCAGCAAAGGGGGTAATCCCAAAAAATGGCTAGACCCAGAAACCCCTACAATTAGAGATTGGTTTAAAGAATAGAATACATATGCAATATGGATTATTTAAGTAGTAGAGAATAGGACTAGATAGAGAACCTCTCAAATGAATGGGAAAAATTGACAGAATTTAAAAGAACTATAAGATATGCAGAAATATGGGTACACTAGGGGAGAGTCGGAGATTGGAAGGTGGAAAAGAAAAGAGATTGCACAGTAAGGAAGAGAGGGAAATGGGAGAGTGAGGATGGAAGGGGTGGGGAAAAGGGGTGAGATGTTTGTATATTTGTTAGAAATGTTTAATTTTTGGAAGGATATGTATTTAAAAAATGTATACTGATAATCAATAACGTTTAAATTATGAAAAAAAAAAGAAAAGAGCTGCGCTTCCAGGCCCTTAGCTAGAGCATCTTCACAGCTATAATGCAACATAATGGACAGGGTAGAGTCACGGGTCTACCTCAAACTCCCAGTTTTCTTTGCTAGACTGCCAACTATATGTTGCAATTTGGTGGCCAAGTAGTAAAGCCATGGATTTGGAAAACTACCCCCCCCCCCTGCATTTTAGATTTCTGTAGTTGTTCTAGCCTAATTCTTGTGTTACCCCTCTTGCAGAGTAAAGAGTGAATTGAGTTAATTACTCACTTACAGTTCATTTTTAATGGGATAACCACTGGGGAGTTGTGGAGAAGTAATAGGAGTTGGGACATCAGACTAATTTTAGCCAAGTTGGCCCTCCCTGCCATCGAAAGCCAAGGTTTCATCCAGAAGGTTAAGAAGGTTACCTTATCTCTGAATATTGTCAGCAGTGGCAAAATATTCAGGCAACAATAGTCAGTTAACAGTGGAGAAATCCCAATTCCCAAATACTTAAAGGAAGTGACCACTACCACTGGGCAGAATGACGCTAAGTCGGGATTGACCTTTTGATCAAGTTGCAGTAAAGCAGATTTAGTCCAAATAATTATAAGCCTTAAATACTTGCCAAAGTCAGAGATAGCAGACATAACTGCCTTTAAGGAGGACTCAATGTCCCCTAGTAACAGGAGCATATTGTTCGCACATATCAATATTTTCTGTTGAATGTTACCATACCGGAACCCTTCCATTGTTGTATGTGCCTGAATCTGCACCCTCAAAGGCTCTATGGCAAAAGCGAACAGCAGAGAAGACAGGGGGCAACCATGTCTTGTACCTCTCCCCAGGGTAAATGAATTAGATGTTCTGCCTCCTCCCTTATGAGTGCCTAAAGGGTGGTAATACAACAGGAGTACCAAAGAGCTAGCCCAAATCTGGACAATACTACCCACAGGTACCTCCACTCCACACTTTTGCCCACTTTTATAACCTTTTAAAAGAAGGTTCAACAAAGTTCCAAAAAACAAAATCAATGAATTTCCCCTGCAGAGGTGGGTTTACCAAACAATGGATTATCAGCCTCCTGCCTTACACATGCAGCACTGCTGTCCTGGCCTTACTATTTAGCCTGTTGTCTGTCTCCTACAGACAGTCTTCACACACAAGTTTTGTCTGTAAACCTAGCAGCCCCTTTCTGCTCTGGCTTGGGAGCCCTCATAAATCCTGGGCAGAGACCTCCTCTGTCTCCCGAGAGGGAGACCAGAACCATAGTCACGATTCTACTAAAAGCTCTGCATACACGTGCCCAGTTAATGTACTGGTGGGTCCCAAAACCAGGACCCAGGATAGGAGATTTCATCCCTCCCAGTTCTCTACAAAATCTCTGGACTCCAGGTCCCAAACCCCATTTTAGTAACCACTGATAAAACTGAAAAGCAATTTTCTTCTGAATGAATAAAGCACCCTGGAGCCACCTGCCTGGATGAGAATGGTCATAGAAAACCCTTTCCACACCATGGCAGGGCACAACACTGTCACAATATCTATATACAGTTTTAATCTTTGACACATTGATATACAGTTTTTCACGTGTACTTTCCTAGCTACATACAAACAAAAATACAATTATTCATTCTAAGTACCCAAACAGTGTGAACTAGAACAATTTACAATCTTCCAGTGTACATTTCCTAGATGAATGTTTTCCTTCTTATCTTTTTCCTGGCTTACTGCAGTGCTTTTAACATAACTAAAGCTGGCCATAGATGGATAGAACTTCAAATGAAAATCCTTAGGAAAGGTCTTAGGAATGTTTGTATGAAAATTCCCAGAACATTCTCACCACAGTTGAAAGTTGATTGAAAGATTTTGTTGGCTTTTAATGTTTTTTTTTGGAAATAATAGACTATACTGAATGAAAATCACATACATTGTTGTTAAAAATGAATTTGTTCCAGAAATATTTTCCATCCTGCTCCTTCGAATTTTCACATCGTTGTGGTCAAACACAAACTTTGATTTGACCCGGCAATGATTTGATTAACGAACAAACTTTCTTAGAGCATTCCCTTACTAGAAATGTTTGTTTGAAATTCCACCCATCTACCCCGCCGCCTTGAATCCCTCTTTGACACCAATTATAAACCCTTACTGACAGCTATTTGCAGCGACCTACGGGCGTGGAAGAATATACGCGTTTCGTGGTTTGGCAGGGCCGCCCTACTCAAGATGTCTATCCTTCCCAGACTGTTGTATCTATTCCAGGCGGCTCCCATTCAACTCCCGGCCTCATTCTTCACGACCCTTCGGACTACCTGTTCTAAATTTTTGTGGGATGGGAAACCTCCCAGGATCAAACTCACCCGCCTGATGGCCCCTAAACACAAAGGTGGCCTGGGCCTCCCGGACTTACAGACCTATCACAAGGCATGCATCCTGACCAGACTTCTGGACTGGAATCTTCACTCCTCCAGCAAACTGGTTGTGAATCTTGAAAATTCCTTTTCAGTAATCCCGCTTCACTTACTGGCTTGGATGCCCTTCTCTTCCGTTCCCCTATCTCTTAAATGTCACCCCCTTATTGGACCTCCGCTCCTGGTCCACGACAAGTGGCGCAAAAAGCTCCGGATCAACCCGCGGGTTGGCCCCTTAACCTCTTTGAGGATGAATCCCGCATTTCCACCCGGCAACTCACTTAATTTCCTTCGACACAATTGGCCTCATCAGGAAATACTTGCTCACTGTTTTTTCAAGGATGGAAATCTCCTCTCCTGGGAAGAGATTAATCGCTCCATAACACCATACACTCTTCCACTCTGGTCCTATTTCCAGATTCGACACTTTCTTACTACCTCAGCTACCTCTAGCGATTGGTCGAGACCCCCGACCCCTTTGGAAGCTATCAGCATCCGCGCCAAACCACAGCGACACTTGATTTCGGAACTCTATGGCCACCTACTCGACGCTCCTCCAGTCGCTCTGGCCCCCTTTGCGCAAGCCTGGTCCCGTGACCTCCAACTCTCCCTTTCTGAAAAGGACTGGGAAACTATGTGTCGCTCGGTTCACCGGGCCTCTATTAACGTCACCACCCAGGAAAATGGATATAAAATCCTAACGCGTTGGTACAGGACGCCAGATAGAATTCATAAATTTCAACCTGGGGTTCCCGACACCTGTTGGAGGTGCCGTCAGGAAACCGGATCCATGCTTCACATCTGGTGGTCCTGCCCCAATATCCAGCCTTTCTGGGAGATGGTTCACAGGTTGGTGCGTGAGGTCACGTCTTATGACCTTCCCCTGACCCCCGGCCATTTTCTTCTCAACCACGTCCCAGCCACTCAAAACACACCCAGGCCGATCCTTGCCCGCCACATGCTAACTGCTGCTAAACTATGCCTGCCATGCCATTGGAAATCAACCTCCATTCCATCTTCTAGGGAATGGTTCCTTAGACTCAATAGAATTGAGGAAATGGAGGAATTAATCAGCATTTCAAATGATCAAATCCACAAGTTTTCAGCCCTATGGATAGATTGGATCAGATTCAAGGATACCGCCACTTACAAATCAATTATGGAAACCAAAGACAACACTTCATGATTTAATTGATACACCTTTGATCATATACTGTCCCTTTTCATCCCCGCCTGCCCTCTTTTCTTTACTTTAACCCCCACTCACCCCCCTCTACATCCCTTGCTCCCCCCCCCCTCCTCTTCCCCACCCCTCACCCCTCTTCCCCTTCCCCATCATTCCCACCCGTTCTGTTGTTTGTCTGTTTGTCTCCTCTTCTTGGTAAAAATTGATTACCTATCCGATAATTAGTGGGTACTAGCTTGCATCCCGGCCATATTCAACCCCTGCCCTATGTACAACATGGATAGCACTTCCCAGTTAATGGTGCCGCTGTGGCACATGTTGCCTTCCCCACGCATATCCTTAACTAATATGGCCCCCTGCCTCAGGTAACCCCGATTTTCAGATTAGACAGACTCGTGGCCATGTTATCTGTATGACTACTCTCCATGAACCCACTGTTATAACGAAGATGTTTATTCCGCTTAATTTTTGCCATGTTATTTCAAGTTTGTGTTATCTTACCATTCACTCTTCTTTATTTGTGTATACATTCCATGCTTTTGTACTTATGTGTAATGTATATTATGTATGTTTTCTATTTAAAACTCAATAAAAAAAAAAAAATTTCTTATGGAAAAAAAAAAGAAATTCCACCCATCTAAAGACCGCTTAAATCACTTTGTCAGGCAGTGGTATTATATTTGCTTGCTGGTTTTCCCATAGGTGAATATAAAAAAAAAAAAACAGCATGGGTCATGTGAAAACAATGGCTGGCTAAGGCCCCTTTCACATGTCGTGTAGCAGGAACAACCTCTCCTGCTATGTGATTTTCAGAGAGTGATTCACGCGTGATTTTACTTGTCCCATAGGGCCAGTCTATTCACTTGAATGGGCTGCACTATGTGTGTTTGTTGCCTGAAATGAAGCTTCTTTAATGTAAAGCGCTGCATAGGCTATCACCATTTTTCTAGGTAAATATATTTTTAAAGGTGTTATTGACATGAAATGTTTACCACATGTCAGCAACAACCCATGCAATCCATAAATACAAGGAAACCAAAACAAATAGGTTCAGAAATTAAGTTATGTGTAATAAGATGGAATGACGCAGGGAAAAAGTATTGAACACACTAACTGAAATGTTTTTAATACTTTGTACAAAATCATTTGTTGTTAATGACAGCTTCAAGATGCCCCCTGTATAGAGAAACTAGTCGCATGCATTGCTGAGGTGTAATTTTGGCCCATTCTTCCACACAGTCTTCAAATCTTGAAGATTTTGTGAGCCTCTTCTATGAACTCTGATCTTTAGTTCTTTCTATAGATTTTCTATTGGATTCAAGTCATGCGATTGGCTGGGCCATTCTAACAGCTTTGTTTTATTTCTTTGAAACCAGTTAAGAGTTTCATTGGCTTTGTGTTTGGGATCATTTTCCTGCTGAAATGTCCACCCTCCTTTCATCTTCATCATCCTGGTAGATGATATGAAGTTTGCTTGTACCGTATGCTGAAAAACTGCCCCACACCAGGATATTTCCAACTCCAAACTTCACTGTTGGTATGGTGTTTTTGTGGTGATGTGCAGTGCCATTTGACCTCCAAACATGGTGTATACTATGACATCCAAAGAGTTACATTTTGGTCTGAGCAGACTATATTCTCCCAGTATTTCATGGGCTTGTATAAATGTTGTGCAGCAAACTTTAGGAGAGCTTCAACATGCTTTTTCTTCAGGAATATAGTTACATAGTTACATAGTAGTTGAGGTTGAATAAAGACTATAGTCCATCCAGTTCAACCTGTGTAGATGTGGGTGGACGCAATCATCTCACATACCCCTGAATGTTATGATACTTGAGATGTACGTCCAAGAGTCTCTTGAAAATAGCCATACTCCCTGCAGTTACTACCACTTGTGGTAGAGAATAGGGATGATCGAACGGTTTGGGTCGACCATCGGTTCAACCCGAACATTGGCTGTTCGAGGTTCGGCCGAATTTAGAACTTTTTGCTGAAAACGTTCGGAATTCGGCAACCAGAACCGACCAAAATGCAATGGGACAGGAAATGGGCTTTAAAAGCCCGTGATTGGACCAGGACCATCAGTAAAAGCCAATTGAGGGAGCAGGTGAATGCTAGGAATGTGATTGGAGTGACTAGGGGGTCCATAGTCCAATCATTAGTGAATACGCACCCCAGTATATAAGATAGCCCCCTCCAAATTCCTAGCATTGTTATACAAGTACAGGGAAGAGAGTGGAAGCAGTTCTGTTACTTCTGCTTCAAAGTGTCATTTAGCAATTTTTAGTGTGAGGAAAGGGATATCTAGTGTAGTTAGGGTGCTATTTTCCACTATAGTTAGCTTTAATTATTCAGTTTCTGTAGGGAAAGTGTTAAGTGTAAGGGGACCGTAGTGTAGTGTAGGGTTAACTGACTCTGACTGCTATGGCAGGGTGACAAAACCCTTCCATATCAGGGTGACCGCTATAGAGAAAAGATAGTTTCTCTTATGTCACTTTCAGAGCACTGATATGGCTTCTCACCGGTCAGCCTGCTTTTTGGCTGCAGGCGTTTATAGGGATTTTTTGAGGACATGTTTGGAGTCAGGCATGACATCTGAACATGTGTATAGGGGGTATATATACACGGGGGTATATATACACACACATGTCTGTATATATACACCTGCACATATATAGGTGTGAAAGGAACAGAACACTATACTTTCGCTAATTAACCACTTAAGCCCCGGAAGATTTTACCCCCATTCCGACCAGGGGGTATTTTGCGATTCGGCACTGCGTGACTTTAACGGACAATTGCGCGGTCATGCGACGCTGTAACTAAACGAATTTGGCGTCCTTTTTTTCCCACAAACAGCGCTTTCTTTTGGTGGTATTTGATCACCTGTGCGATTTTTTGATCATGCGCTATAAACAAAAAAAGAGCGTCAATTTTGCAAAAATAGCAATATTTTTCACATTTTTTTATATGAAATTCCCCCCCAAAAAATGTAAAAATCAAAATTTTTTAACTTTTTCGGCCAATTTGTTTTATGCTACCTATATTTGGTAAAAAAAATTGCAAAAAGCGTATTTTGATTGGTTTGCGCAAAAGTTATCGCGTTTACTAACAAAGGGAAAGATTTTTGTCATTTTTGTTGTTTTTTTTTTTAACGTGTAATGGCGGCGATCTGCGATTTTTTTTGCGGTACTGCGACATTGGGGCGGACAGATCGGACCCTTGACTGACATTTTTGACACTTTTGGGGTTACCAGTGACATTTCTACAGTAATCAGTGCTATATATATGCACTGTTACTGTAAAAATACACTGGTAGTGAAGGGGTTAACTTTATTTGGGAGGGAGGGGCTGTGTGTATCCCTAGGGGCGTGCTTTCTACTGTGATTGGCTGTGGCTTCAGCTGTAAGGACACTGATCAACGGATCTACATACTAGATCCGAGTGATCAGTGTCTTAACAGCAAGGAGAATGACAGGTGGCTTGTTTACACAAGCTGCCTGACATTCTCCCTCTCCCCCGCCGATCACCGAGTGACCGGCGGACATCGGGTCCGCCGTTCACACGCGCGGGGGGGTCCGTGACCACGCGGGAGCGGGAGCGCGCCTCCGGGGGCGCGCGCTCGCTCCCTAGACCCTCACAAGCTAGTGACGTAGCCCTACGTCACTTTGCCTGTGAGGGGCTGACTGCCGACGTAGATCGGCGTTAGGCAGTCGGCAAGTGGTTAAATAATTGTGTGTGTGTATATATATACCCCTATACAGAAGTTCAGATGTTTTGCCTTCCTCCAAAGAACCCAAAAAAATGCCCAAAAAAATGCCTGCCCAAAAAAAACGCCCAGGTGTTTTTGCAGCAGGCGTTTTTTTGGGCATTTTTTGGGGGTCTTTGGAGGCAGGCAAAACATCTGAACTTCTGTATAGGGGTAAATATATATATATATATATATACACACACACACTTATATGTATTTTACACTTACACATATATAGGTGTGATAGGAGCGGAGCCATATTGGTGTTAATTATTTCATTAGTGCAAGTATAGTGTTCTGCTACTTTCACACCTATATATGTGTAGGTGTGTATATATACCCCTATACAGAAGTTCAGATGTCATGCCTGCCTCCAAAGAACCCAAAAAAATGCCCAAAAAAAACCCTGCAATAACACACCTGGGCGTTTTTTTTTTTGGCGCAGGCGTTTTTTTGGGCATTTTTTTGGAGGCAGGCAAAACATCAGAACTTCTGTGTAGGGGTAAATATACACACATACTTATATGTATATACAGTGGGTACGGAAAGTATTCAGACCCCCTTACATTTTTCACTCTTTGTTATATTGCAGCCATTTGCTAAAATCATTTAAGTTCATTCTTCTTCCTCATGAATGTACACATAGCACCCCATACTGACAGAAAAACACAGAATTGTTGACATTGTTGCAGATTTATTAAAAAAGAAAAACTGAAATATCACATGGTCCTAAGTATTCAGACCCTTTGCTGTGACACTCATATATTTAACTCAGGTGCTTTCCATTTCTTCTGATCATCCTTGAGGTGGTTCTACACCTTCATTTGAGTCCAGCTGTGTTTGATTATACTGATTGGACTTGATTAGGAAAGCCACACACCTGTCTATATAAGACCTTCCAGATCACAATGCATGTCAGAGCAAATGAGAATCATGAGGTCAAAAGGAACTGCCTGAAGAGCTCAGAGACAGAATTGTGGCAAGGCACAGATCTGGCCAAGGTTACAAAAAGATTTCTGCTGCACTTAAGGTTCCTAAGAGCACAGTGGCCTCCATAATCCTCAAATGGAAGACGTTTGGGATGACCAGAACCCTTCCTAGAGCTGGCCGTCCGGCCAAACTGAGCTATCGGGGGAGAAGAGCCTTGGTGAGAGAGGTAAAGAAGAACCCAAAGATCACTGTGGCTGAGCTCCAGAGATGCAGTCAGGAGATGGGAGAAAGTTGTAGAAAGTCAACCATCACTGCAGCCCTCCACCAGTCGGGGCTTTATGGCAGAGTGGCCCGACGGAAGCCTCTCCTCAGTGTAAGACACATGAAAGCCCGCATGGAGTTTGCTAAAAAACACCTGAAGGACTCCAAGATGGTGAGAAATAAGATTCTCTGGTCTGATGAGACCAAAATAGAACTTTTTGGCCTTAATTCTAAGAGGTATGTGTGGAGAAAACCAGGCACTGCTCATCACCTGTCCAATACAGTCCCAACAGTGAAGCATGTTGGTGGCAGCATCATGCTGTGGGGGTGTATTTCAGCTGCAGGGACAGGACGACTGGTTGCAATCGAGGGAAAGATGAATGCGGCCAAGTACAGGGATATCCTGGACAAAAACCTTCTCCAGAGTGCTCTGGACCTCAGACTGGGCCGAAGGTTTACCTTCCAACAAGACAATGACCCTAAGCACACAGCTAAAATAACGAAGGAGTGGCTTCACAACAACTCCGTGACTGTTCTTGAATGGCCCAGCCAGAGCCCTGACTTAAACCCAATTGAGCATCTCTGGAGAGACCTAAAAATGGCTGTCCACCAATGTTTACCATCCAACCTGACAGAACTGGAGAGGATCTGCAAGGAGGAATGGCAGAGGATCCCCAAATCCAGGTGTGAAAGACTTGTTGGATCTTTCCCAAAAAGACTCCTGGCTGCATTAGATCAAAAGGGGGCTTCTACTAAATACTGAGCAAAGGGTCTGAATACTTAGGACCATGTGATATTTCAGTTTTTCTTTTTTAATAAATCTGCAACAATGTCAACAATTCTGTGCTTTTCTGTCAGTATGGGGTGCTATGTGTACATTCATGAGGAAGAAGAATGAACCTAAATGATTTTAGCAAATGGCTGCAATATAACAAAGAGTGAAAAATTTAAGGGGGTCTGAATACTTTCCGTACCCACTGTATACCCATACACATATATAAAAAAAAATACAAAAAAATGCCCAAAAAAACGCCAGCTGCAAAAACACACATGGGCGTTTTTTTTTTTTGGCGCTGGCATTTTTTTGGGCATTTTTTTGGGTTCTTTGGAGGCAGGCAAAACATCTGAACTTCTGTATAGGGGTATATATACACACACACACACTTATATGTATTTTACACTTACACATATATAGGTGTTATAGGAGCAGAGCCATATTGGTGTTAATTAATTAATTACCACAAGTATAGTGTTCTGTTCCTTTCACACCTAATATATGTGTATGGGTATATATACATATAAGTATGTGTGTATATTTACCCCTACACAGAAGTTCTGATGTTTTGCCTGCCTCCAAAAACCCCCAAAAAATGCCCAAAAAAATGCTTGATACTAAACCGGCAAGGTGTGAAAATAACGGAGCCATATCCCTGTTCTATAAGTGACATAACACAAACAATCTTTTTTTTATGGTTCTGGACATGCTAGAGAGCTGAAACTTCACAGGTACACTTTTTAGACCCCCCAGATACTAAATCCAAAGAATTTTTTTTTTTTTTTTTTAATTTTTTCAATAATTGGCTCTCTATCAAAAATGACAATTTTTAAGAACTTTTTTTTTGTGTGATTAATAGTCCCTGGGGCATGACCCAGAACCCTAGGCACTTTTTAGGGGCATTTATTGGGTTTTAGGGCTTCAAAATTGTGTTTTTTGATTACCGAAGTTCGGGTCCCATTGATTTCAATCTGAAATCCGGGCCGAACTTTCGGGAAGTTCGGATGTTCTGGCCGAACTGAACTTTTGAAAAGTTTGATCATCCCTAGTAGAGAATTCCACAATCTTGTATGGCCGCGTGTCCTCATGCATTCTTTGCGACTGAACAGTTTTTTTTCTATGCTGAGATCACCGTTGAGGTACTTGTATATCGCTATCATGTCCCCTCTCAGGCGTCTCCTTTCCAGGGAGAATAAATCAAGCGGTTGTAAGCGCTCTTCATAATTAAGATCCTCCAATCCCTTAATCAGTTTAGTTACTCTCCTCTGGACTCTCTCCAGCTCCAACACATCCCTTTTGAGTACCGGGGACCAGAACTGGACAGAATACTCCAGATGTGGTTGGACCAGTGATTTATAAAGTGGTAAGATTATAGATTTATCTCTGGAATACATCCCCTTCCTTATGTAAGTTAATATTCTGCCGGCTTTGGCAGCTGCAGCTTGACATTGCATGCTATTACTAAATCTATCTTCCACTAAGACTCCCAGATCTTTTTTTGATTCCCCTAGGGCCCCCCCAAAGCATATTGGGCATTTATGTTTTTAGTCCCCAAGTGCAATACCTTACACTTCTCCACATTAAACCTCATTTGCCATGTCGTTGACCACTCTGTTATTTTGTTCAGGTCATTCTGTAAGATTTCTGCCTCACTATGTGAAGTTATTGCCCTACTTAGTTTTGTGTTATCTGCAAAAACTGATATTGAGCTACTGATCGTGTCCTCAATGCTATTTATGAATAAATTGAACAAAATTGGTCCCAGGACTGAGCCTTGGGGGACCCCACTTACCACCCCACACCAGTCTGAGTACGCGTTATTTATTACCACCCTTTGGACACACCCCTTTAACCAGTTTTGTATCCAAGAGCAAACCTTGTGGTCGATACCTGCAGACCTTATTTTATAAATTAAGCGTTTGTGGGGAACTGTACTACTATACATAGGTCTCTCCCTATCTAGCTCACAGCTCACCTCCTCGTAGAACAGATTGGTTTGACAAGAACGCTCTTTTGTAAACCCGTGCTGATTACTACTGATGATGTTGTTCACTTTAGCAAACTCTACGATATAATCCCTTATCATCCCCTCCAGAAGTTTACACACTATTGACGTCAAACTGACAGGCCTATAATTTCCCAGGATATGCCTCTGCCATTTTTTGAATATAGGTATCACGTTAGCTTTCCTCCAGTCACCTGGTACATTTCCTGTCAAGATACTATCTGCAAAGATCAGGAACAGTGGTCTAGATATAACCTTACTGAGTTATTTGAGTACTTTCAGTTGTACACCATCCGGGCCTGGTGATTTACTTGTGTTAATTTTATCAAGCCTTTCCCTGATTTCACCCTCTGTTTGCCATAGCAGCATGTCTTGTGAAGTATTGCTAACCATACAGTCATGGTCAGTGTACCCCTCCTTTTCTTGTTTAAAGACTGAGGAGAAGAAAGCATTAAGCACGGTTGCCTTCTCTGTGTCCTCTGTAACCATCCTCCCATCATCGTTAATTATGTGTGCAACATGCTCTGACCTCGTTTTTTTGTTATTGATATATTTAAAGAATTTTTTAGGGTTCTTTTTACTTTCCACTGCTATTTGTCACTCGAAGTTGATTTTAGCCATTTTGATTTCGTATTTACATTTTTTATTTAATGTCCTTGTATTGCTGGAAACTTGATAATGTGCCCTCCGATTTATATTTCTTGGAGGCCTTTTTTTTTTCCACTACTATGTTTTTTTACATTACGGTTAGTCTTACGTGGTGAGCGTGCATACAGGCCATGGTGGCTTAGTGCATTACCTATGGTTTTCTTTGAAAACATTGTACCTGTTCATTCCAAAAGTCTTTCTGAAGCTCCACAAATGGCCCTTGGCTCTTGGACAACTCCTCTGATAATTCTTTTCACTCCTGTCAGAAATCTTGCGATTAGCACCTGGTTGTAGCCAGTTTAAGGTCAAATTATGTTCTTTCCACTTCCGGATTATTGTCCCAACAGTGCTCGCTGGAAGATTCAGAAGTTTAGAAATCCTACTGTAACCAATGCCATCAGTATTTTGTGCAACAATAAGGTTGTGAAGGTCTTGAGAGAGCTCTTTGCTTTTGCTCATCATGAGATGTTTCTTGCTTGACACCTTGGTAATGAGACACCTTTTTATAGACCATCAGTTGAGATTGAACCAGCTGATTATAATTTGCACTGACAAGGGGCAGGATTGCTTTCTAACTACTGATAGATTTCAGCTGGTGTCTTGGCTTTCTATGCCTTTTTTGCACCTCCCTTTCTTCCTCCCCATGTGTTCAATGCTTTTTCCCTTTGTCATTCCCTTTTATTACACATAACTTGATTTCTGAAATTATTTGTTTTGGTTTCTATGTATGTATGGATTGCATTAGTTGTTACTGATGTGGCAAAAATGTAATGTCAATAGCACCTTTAGAAATATTTTTGCCTAGAAAAATGGTTACGCGTTTAATATTTATTTTACCAACTGTATAATGCTATATAAATACCTGTAATGACAAATTAGTACATTTTCATTATTTTCTGGTTCATTAACCCTTACACAAGAATGTTGTTAAAATCACTTTTACTTAAAAAAAATTGTGAACATTTTTATATATCTGTAAGAGAAATCATAGAAAGATAGATAGATAGAAAGATAGATAGATAGATAGATAGATAGATAGATAGATAGATAGATAGATAGATAGATAGATAGATAGATAGATAGATAGATAGATAGATAGATAGATAGATAGATAGATAGATAGATAGATAGATAGATAGATAGATAGATAGATAGATAGATAGATAGATAGATAGATAGATAGATAGATAGATAGATAGATAGATAGATAGATAGATAGATAGATAGATAGATAGATAGATAGATAGATAGATAGATAGATAGATAGATAGATAGATAGATAGATAGATAGATAGTTGGACTTACTTTGTAATTGCCTCCCAGAAATATAGTTATGATGTAATCAGCTTGCCTATATATTTTTCTTGGATGCTGGAAGATAGAATAAATACACAGGACTACAATACTCAAAGCCATTTTAAAACACCGTATAAATATTTTTACAGTAAAATTTTATTTTATCTACTGTTTATCCAGAAGGATTATAAATCTTTATAAATGGAAAAAAATGTGATATTATTTTATGTGGAAAAAGACTTTAGTATTGTTATTTTACTGGATTATACTGACATTGTTCACAAATAGTGTCCATGTTTGTTCATGATTCAGCTGTTGGTATAAGAAGATGACCTGAACTGTAGAAGCTGTCAGAGTTGCCCTCCTATATGAGTGGTGGAGAAATATTTAGGAGTTAGCATGAGAGGTGCATAGAGCAGATTCACAAAATTACGAAGCAGAAACCGCAAGATATTTGCATTGCGGTCCCTCAGGTACACGCTTCTCCCCAACAAGAACACTGAACAACACCCCAAATCTCATTCCAAATCTCATTAAACTAGCAGTCAGAAGCACAGTGTCTTAGATGATTGCACCCTGGAGAAGGGCTTAGGCGAATGAATTAATGATAAATGGTACATATTTCAGGGTATTGTTTGGTTACAGTTATGATTTTTTAATTTCTTCTATAAGATAATAAATCTTTACTTTTTGAGTTCAGGTTCATTTATATTAGTGTGGTATCCTGTTACAGGCAAGTAGGGATGGGCTGAACACCCTCCTGTTCGGTTCGCACCAGAACATCTCGAACAAGGAAAAAGTTCTAGCGAACATGCGAACTCTATTAAAGTATATGGGACAAGAACATGAAAAATCAAAAGTCCTAATTTTAAAGGCTTATATGCATGTTACTGCCATAAAAAGTGCATGGGGACCTGGGTACTGCCCTGGGGGACATGTATCAATGCAAATACTTTTTTTTTTTTTAAACAATTGTTTTTAAAGGAGCAGTGATTTTATTGATGCTTAAAGTGAAACAATAAAAAAATTCCTTAAAATATCGTGCCTGAGGGGGGGTCCCCTTAATGTGCCTGGAGCTTGCTGCAGCAATACTGACATTTTTAACCACTTTAGCCCCAGAGGATTTGGCTGCTCAATGACCAGGCCCTATTTTGCGATTCGGCACTGCGTGAATTTAACGGACAATTGCATGGTCGTGTGACACTGTACCCAAACTAAATTGACATGCTTTTTTTCCCACAAACAGAGCTTTCTTTTGGTGGTATTTGATCACCTGTGCGATTTTTATTTTTTGCGCTATAAACAAAAAAACAGTGATAATTTTGAAAAAATAACAATATTTTTCAAATTTTTTTATATGAAATTCTCAAAAAATATGTAAAAATCAAAATGTTTAAACATTTTTGGCCAATTTGTTTCTGCTACATATTTTTGGTAAAAAAAATCGCAATAAGCGTATTTTGATCGGTTTGCGCAAAAGTTATTGCGTTTACTAACTACAGGAAAGTAAACTACATTTATGTCATTTTTATTGTTTTTTTTTTTTTACTAGTAATGGCGGCGATCTGCAATTTTTTTTTTTTCGTGGGACTGCGACATGCGGCGGACAGATCAGACCCCTAACTGACATTTTAGACACTTTTGGGTGTACCAGTGATATTACTACAGTAATCAGTGCTAAAAATATGCACTGTTACTGTAAAAATTACACTGGCAGGGAAGGGGTTAACTGTACTGGCGATCAAGGGGTTAAATGTGTCCCTAGGGGTGTGATTCTAACTGTCATGGGGCGTGGCTTGTGAAGTAATCACAGAGACATGCGATCCTATATAGCAGGATCACATAGCCTCTGTGATAACTTCAGGGAGAATGACAGACGGCTGTGTTTACATCAGTTGTCTGTCCTTCTCTCTCTGCTGCAGGAGATCGCGAGTGGCCGGCGGCCATCGGAGCTGCTGGTCACACGCGCTAGCTCCACAGCTAACGAGCAGGGGCGCACCGGTGGCGGACCCCCTAAAGTCTTCTGAGTGAGCGATGTAGGGCTACGTCACTTTGCCCAGCAATATAGATTTTAAAAAAATGGTAAAAAATGATGAAAAAAAAAAACAGCCGAAATGTAAAAAAAAAAAAAATGGTGTGGGACCCCCCCCCCCGAAATCCATACCAGACCATTATCCAAGCATGCAGCCTGGCAGGTCAGGAAGGGGGGGTGTGCGAGCTCCCCCCTTGAACCATACCAGGCCACATGCCCTCAACATGGGGTGTTGGGTGCTTTGCTTTTTGACAAGTCCTTTTTTAAAAAGAAAAAAAATAGAGTCCCTTGATGTAAATCGTCAATCATGATGCCCACCGACCGCGTAAGATAGAAAAAACACTTCACCTCTTAAGAGGCTACCTGCCGTATGCCCTATCTTCAGGTTTGACAGTTATTTTATAGGCAAGGGGCGGGGTCACCCGGCCATGTCACCTGGTGGCACTGCCCCCTTTTGATGTCACATGGCCATGCTTCTTGCCTATAAAAGAACTGTCAAAGTCAAAGATCGGTCATACGGCGGGTAACCTCTTAAGCAAAGCATTTTTTCTTTTTTTTTCTATTTTTCGGGTCTGGCAGGCATCATGATTGACGATGGATTTACATTGAGAGACGCTATTTTATTTTATTTTTAATAAAGAACTTTTTTACACTTTTTTGGTGAAGGAGTAGGGGTACAATGTACCTGATACCCATTTACATATGGGAGCCAAGATTCTGGGGCCCCTTTGTTAGTGGGTGCTTCCAGATTCTGATAAGCCCCCCACCCGCAGACCCCCTCAACCACAGCCCAGGGTTATCGGGAAGAGGCCCTTTTCCCCATCACAAGGGGCTTATTGAGGGCAAGCGGCCTAGTATGGTTCAGGGGTGGGCACTCGCTTGTCCCCCCCTTTCCTGGCCTGCATGCTCAGTTAAGTGTGTGGTATGGATTTTGGGAGGGACCCCACGCCGTTTTTTTTTTTCAATTTTGGCATGGAGTTCCCCTTAAAATCCATACCAGACCCAAAGGGCCTGGTATAGATTTGGGGGGGCACGCCATTTTGTTTTTTTAAATTGTGTCATAGGGTTCCCCTTAACTACTTAAATACAGGGCACTTTTACCCCCTTTCCTGCCCAGACCAATTTTCAGCTTTTAGTGTTCATTGGCGTCTATGGGAAATCTTGGTCGGCTTGACATGGCATTGCTCCCTGTCTTTAACATTGGCGTTTATGGGAAATATTGGTGAGGTTGACATGGCACTGCTCCCGGTCTTTAACATTGGTGTCTATGGGAAATCTTGGTGGCTTGACATGGCACTGCTCCTGAACCATAATTGACAGGGACACAAAACTTGGGGAGCCCCGAGAGGGGACCCAGGACTACAAAATGTCTATACATTTTAAAAGTGGAGTATGCCTGTACACTACACTGACTGCACTAAACTGACTGAACACATTATCCACTAACTACCTGCCTAAGCTCCATTGTCACACACTATACACAGCTGCCGTGTAATTAGCAGCCTTATATAGTGTGGGGAATGGACTTAGCCCCTGAGCCATGATTGGCCAAACGCACTCTGCCTTTGGCCAATCATGGCTCTCACAGTACATTGTGCTGTGATTGGCCAAAGCATACTGATCAGATGCATGCTTTGGTCAATCATCAGCAATCAATGCAATGTAACAGCGCAGTGCATTATGGGGTGCTCATTGGCATTGGATTGGATTGCTCATTGGATTCATTATGTAAAATTGTGCCTAAACCATATTATTCACTCTTTGAAGTGAGGGTCCCATGGGTTATTGGGTGTCCAGAGCTTATACAATATGCTGTAATTTCTATTTCACAATCAAAACCTACCTGGTCTTTCCCTGAAATTGCAACCTAGTAAAACTGTTTCATTTTTCTGTGAAAACCTGCCTGGGGGTCTCCCCCTAAAACTGCAATCTACTAACGTTGCATACATAGTGTGCAGCAAGTCTTTACAGTTTTTGTGTGTGTGTGTGTGTGGGGGGGGGGGGGGGGGGTTGGGAAATATTTAATTTCCTGTGAATTATTACACTCTATTTTAAATTCTTGATTTAAAACTGACTGGTGTCTCCCTCAGAAACCGTATCTTAAGAAAACAGTTTACGTAATGTGCATTCCAGACTGTACAACATTTTTCAGGCTTTTCCTTTTTCTGGCCTGTGAAATAATATACTGATGTTTAAATTCAAAACTGCCTCGGTGTCTCCCTCAGAAACTGTGACCGGCTAAACCTGCTTGCATGATCTGTGCCAAGTCTACACGGTTTTTGTGTGAAGTAATAAATTCTAAATTTTGATTACTTGATTTAAAAAAAAAACAGACATTCTGTGGCTTACTAACGCAGCTTACATTATCTGCATTGAGTCTGAAGAAGCAAAAAGAAAAAACATAGCGTCCTCCCCAGAATCCATACCAGACCCTTATCTGAGTATGCATCCTGGCTGGCCAAGGAATGGGGTGTGAGTGTTTGCCCACCCAAACCATACTAGGCCCAATGCCCTCAACATTGGGGCCCCCTGGCTAAGTGCCTTCTCCCCATGTTGATGAGGACAAGAACCTCTTCCCCACAACCTTGACCTGGTAGTTGTGGATATCTGCAGGGGGTGGGGGCTCCTTGAAAGCTGTAAGTGTCCTTTAAAAGTAAGGGGGCCCCTAGATACCACCCCACATGTGAATGATTCAGGGTACATATTCCCCTTCTCATTCCCAAAAAATGAATGTAAATAAACGTACACACTTTTTGGCAAATTCTTTATTAGAAAAACTGAAAAGTCCCACAATGTAAATCCACCATCAAGCAAATCACCCACTGATGCAGATCTTTGTCATTCCCAATGAACAATGCCAGCTGACCCACAGAAAAAATAGCCTGCAAACACAATCCACTCACAATTGCTTGCCAAAAATGACTTGTCCCAGTCCCTGCTAACAATTGTAAACAAATTGTATAAAAAAGAACAGTGTCTATATCGTTGACCAAATATGAAAGTGACCATATAGGGTTAATGATTTCATGGGGATGCTTGCCATTTTTGCACCTGGATGTCAGTGATAGGGGATTTACATTGTAGGTCTTTTTTTGGAGGAGGAGGGTTTATTAAAGAGCTTGTAAAAAAGTGTTTGTGTGTTTATTTGCATTTTCAATCCATTTTTACTATACTTTATCTTGACCAGGACCCCGCAACCGCCGGGCTAGTGTTGTGAGGAAAGTCCCTTGTCCTCATTATCATGGGGACAAGGTGCTTTGCCTGAGGAGTTCCCCTCTGGCAAGCAATGTTCCCTCTAATTTTTTACTGTGCTGAGCAAATAAAAAAATTTCTGAGCGCAAACCTTTAGACTGAGCAATTTCATCAAAAATCGTATATTGTCACAAAAAGTGCATGTTGCCATTAACTATGGGCTATATAGTTTGATAGAATATTAGTAAATCGTATTAACTGTTCAACCAATTTTACAGTATAGTATACTGTAAAGTTGGTTGTGAACAATTAATACGATTTACTAATATTCTATCAAACTATATAGCCCATAGTTAATGGCAACATGCACTTTTTGTGACAATATACGATTTTTGATTAAAGGTAATAGTAATAATAAATGTTCAATAGGCTATTTTTATCCAAACACATTTTATTAAGGCAGATTGAATAAAAAAGATACAAACACAACATTTTTTAGTGTTTCCGTTTTAACAGTTTTAACAATTTTAACAGTTTTAACAGTTTTAACAACTTTTAGTGCAGCAGTGCTTCAGTGCTGTAGTCTTGACTGGCCTTGCAGTAGGTCTGTGGAGATATGGAACCTCTTTCAAAACAGAACCTGAAAACAAAGATGCACCACAAATTATCTGCCTATTTTCAGCAAAAAGTATAAATATTAGTTAAACAAATAAAACATGTACCTTTAAAACTTCTCCCGTCTGTCCTTAATACCTTTCCAGTGGTTATAGATCTTGTCAAGATTGATAGACCCATCTGCTTGCGTAGACCGGATTCTCATTAGCTGATCCAAGTGGATGGTCTGAAGTCGGTTGCGTGAATTTGTCTTGATACGATTCATGAGACTGAAACCGCGTTCACAGTCTGCACTAGACGCTTGAAATGTCCCACAAATGTCAATTAACTGTGCAAGCTCCACAAAGTCCTGAGTTTTTAGTGCCCAGGTTACCATTTCATCAAATGTCTGCAGCGCTCCTGTCTTTCTTTTTTCTTTGACAGTGAACTTGAAGTCGTTGTACTGTTGACAGATGCTCTCGGTGGCGTCATCCTCATCATCTCTTTGTTTTAAAAAAGCGTGGAACTTCTCTGTCAGTCTGGTTACATCAGTGATGCCGTAATCAAAATCAATTGCTGAATCCAGTGTTTCTAGGCTAAATGCAGACCATTCTTTAAGCTCACCTTCAGGAAATCTTGCGTCAAGATGGTCACAAACTTTGCGGACAAACAGAATAATCTCTGCTGTATTTATTGCACTGTCATGTTTCCCCAACAGCTCATTTACACGGGTGCTCCAATGAATATGCTGCCCGAGATACTGAGATTTAAGTTTTTCCATCTTAGCTCTGGCAAAGCAATGAGCATCAACGATGCTAAGATTGCTGCGCTGCAGGGAGACACTGAGCTGAGCTAGTTCTTCCAACACATCTCCGAGAACAGTAATTGCAACTCTGTACTTGGGATCAGATAGTTTTTTGAGACAGTATTTCGCAATTGGGTCGTCGTCGTTTTCTGCTTCTTTTGAACAATACTCCGTTAACAGACTGTAATTCCGCAAAAAAGCATTAACAGCTTGGTAACGTGACAGCCAGCGAACCTCATTCAACGGTCGGAAAGACAGTGAATCCACTTCTAAAACTTTTGCCAATTCGTCAAATTTGCTTTTCTTTACAGAAGACCTACTGAATAGTGAATATACTGTTCTTAAAAGTGTTTCCACTTCTTTCATCAACTGCACGCCTTTCCATGCATCATCAATACCCAAATCCTCTCGATGAGCAACGCAGTGTTGTTCTGTAAGGTGCGGTATTTGCCGTCTAAGTATTGCAGTGACTCCATTATGTTTGCCTAACATGACAGAAGCGCCGTCAGACGTTAACATGGCCATTTTCTGCAAATCAAGTCCGTGATCAGTGTAGAACTTTATTATTGCATCTGCAATATCCTGGGCGCTGCATCGTGCCAGCTGAATTATTCCGGCAAATACACTTTTGTATGTGAAATGATTTTGTTCTCTAAACTTAATGTAAAGAACTAGCATTTTGTGTACTGTAATGTCTGTGCTTTCATCGACTATCAACGTGTGAACATTGGCATTTCTTACAGCTTCCATAGTCTCAGCTTGTACAACTGCATTAATTGACTCTACAAATTCAAAAGCGTAGTTTTTACTTCTCCAGCTGTCGGGGAGGCTTACATATTTCGCCAGATGATTGTGAAGTTCTTGAACAGATAGCATAGACGCGTTCATTTTAATGGCAAGTAGCACGTTATCGATCAATATTTTGATTTGTTCAGGGTTTGCCTTGCTCTTACTGGCGAGGTCGATACGTTTTTGTCTAGATTCTCTCGACTCTCCAAGAAGCTGGTTAATCGCAGTTCCATGCTTTCTATTGTACAATGCTTTCACAGCATCAATGTGACATTTTTGTGTTAAGTGACGTTTTAGGTAGTCAAGTTTCCACTCTGTCCACGTTTTCCCGGTGGAAAACTCTCCTTTAACTTTAGCTTCGGAGCAAAGTTTGCACACAACCCCATTAGCTCCGTAACTAAATATTTCCGACAATTTAACAGATTTGTCAGGGCCATCGCTAGTATCCGTTTGAAGGAGTTCATTTAGCCATTCTTGTTTGAAAGTCAAACAAACCTTTTTTTTAGGCTGTTGCAGAGGTGTTTCATCTTTTCGTTTCGCCATTGCTGAATGGATTCACGCGGTCTGAACTTGTGGTTCACGTCTGTGAATCAAAGGCTAGCCTTAATTACTCCAAAATTCAATATAAAATACAAATGGATGGTGCTACAAATCATATAGTTAGTGAATATAAATTGTGCCAAAATCAATTGTGCAATCTTGTGAAACTTCACTAAATAAGTGACCCGGCCGGCAGCACACAATTGTGCCAACACCTGACCTCACTACAGGGAATCTGGGTGTATTAGACCCCAAGTATCGCTTGCTTCCACTGTTATTCAATCAAAGATTGTGCTTGATTATCTGCTTCCCTAGCTAGAATAGCCTGAAAATTATAGATTTGATCCTAGAATTGAGAAATACTTGTCGCTTCCACATTCATTCAGGCTAGGTTCACAGTACTGAAGTGCAATTTTGATCAGATTTTCAATGGGTGGTTATTTTTGGGGTCATCATCCACATACAGAAACAGACAGGACAATAAGACAATAAATTAAACAATGTGTTTAATACCATTTTAAAGTTCAGACTGGATTCAACTGTTCCATATGCATGGTAAGGCGCACACAAAAACACACGGGTGAATGGATTAACCATAGGTTCATTTACCTTCCACACAAAACTGCAGTGTATAGATGTGAGCTAACCCCATCGGAGAGAACACAGTTTCTACTTGAAATGCATCTTTATGCAGCAAAATGAATGACTTTCACTGCAACAAAGTGGACAAGTGTGACTAGGCTCTTAGGAACAACACAGAATTCCGATGTAATTAGAGGAGTCAGAATAATCTGCCCATTATTACCAAAAGTATAAGGTGAACACAAAAATAAAGATCAACCCAATGTCAGACCTGTCTAAAACTGAAGCATGCAACAGGTTTATCAGGTTCCTTCCAGTAACTGGGTGGGCAGGTCCTTACGCACATTTATGCACTACAGGATACAGCATGGGTGTGAACAGCACTTTGATGATGATCCCAACAAAATTGGCCTCCTGACAGGCTGACAGCATTCACCCCAGCATTCCCACCAAATCAATGCAGAGATGCCAATTGCCAGCGTTCCCCCCGCGAGCCCCCCGTGCACTTACCTCACGGACGGTCACCCTTCACGGAAGCGGCGGTAAAGTAAGTGACTTGGCTGTGGAGGAATGATCATGTAACACCTGGTGGTCGTTGTCATTCACCTGAAATTAAGCTGTGGTTACATTTTGGCACCAAGTTTGAAAAGTTTACACAGTAAAGTGAATAAATTCCAGCCTGGGGCATGAATAGGCTGTTGGGATACCTAAAGTAGAGAGACATTTTGTGAGCCCTAGGTGGATCAGGCAGCATAAACATTACCTTCCACCCCACTTCCACCTACTGCAAGGCTGAGGTATGTATTTGTGCTGTGGGAATCATAGGTATGCATTTCATTAGATGTGTTTTAAATTCCCTCTGCATTTGTGTTCTGGTACTGATGTCTGGTAATTTTTTACACTAACCATTGTTTGGTTTACTTTTATACCCATGTCCTATGTTACTGTACATCGTTTATTGAACAAATCCAATGAAAAACTTTTGTGAAATAAAAGGTTAAAAACTGAATGGTGTAGTTCAGCCCATTCCGAATCTGAAAACTATAAACTTATTCCTATGGGTTCAGAAGTTTTGCAAGGAAAATGCAAAGTTGTACATTTCCTCCCTCCTTTAGCTTTCTTCTTTTCTTCCATAGACATCCAGGATACTTAACTGCACATTTTTGCCTCATTGATGCAGTTATCATTATGTGGTGGGAAATCCGTATTACCAGTTTTTCACCTTTCCCTTGGGCCTGTCACGTTTGTCCCTCTTTTTTAACAAAGGTGCTTGCACCGGTTTTGCCTCTGCTTTCTTCTCCATAGAACCACATTGTGGGGTACCTGGACATTTTCCTGCTAAAGGATCAGTCAGTCCTCCCTGTCAGCCAACATTCAACATGTGGTACAGGTTCTACAGAGCTTCAGTTAGACCCTCGACCTACAGAAGTCATCGCATTTGACACAACATTTGTCCAGAATGTTTCTGCCTTGGTACAAACTTCTGTCCCATGGTTCTCAGATATAGCCCTCAATTTGTGTATGTGTGAGTGTCTTGGATCGCATGGTAGCTTTTTTCGGGGTGGTGTCACAAAACCTTGTTTCACTCCGTATCATTAAACCTAAAAATTCTGGCCATGTAGTATAAACTGATTCCGTCCTATGAAGTGACTTGGCCCCCGCGAGAACCCCCCCCCCCCCCGTGCACTTACTTTACGGACGGTCACGGACCCGCTCACTTCAGTCCCCGGCTTCCGTGCTCCCGAGTCCCGGCGCCTCCTCCTCGGCCAATGGCATGAAGTTGGCCTTTCGGCCAATCAGGAAGCAGGAGGACCCGCTCCCTGATTGGCCAGGAGGAGGATCCATGTGACAATAGCGAATTTTCATTCGCTATTGTCATACAATGGGCGTGCTCTCAGGGCGCACGCTCTGCTCCCTGGCCACCTCGTCTGCGCTGTCTCACTAGGTGCGCGATCTACATAGCTGCTTGCGCGGGACCAGAAATTTCACTGCGCGTCCGCGCATGCGCGCACTTTAGGGGGAACATTGCTGGCAAGGCATTTCGTCCAGGTTTGGTTTGTTCTAAATTAAAGGCTACATTCACTTTTTTGTCTAAATTCCTGCTCACCTATGTGTGAATTAATGTACCTCTGTTGCAGAAAAATAAACACTTGTTATGTTTTTTTAGTATGTGGTATTACCCCTGGTGTGTTCGATAGAAATTTTCATGACTTTCTAGTATGTAGATTTAGGACATGAAAAAATAATAAGATACAGGAAGGAGTTCAGCAGCTGTCCTTATTAGCGCACACACACCCTATACCCATCATTTATGTTTGCACGGCATCCCTCCAGGCGTGCATTTGCCTAGCTTATCAATGTAGGCTGCATGGGTGCTATGTTTGCATGGCATCCCTGGCATCTTTTCAGACAAGCCGCAGGCTAAAGTCTCTGGGGCCGCATGCGGGTTGGACACCCCTGATGTAGTGCAAGGGCCTGCCCTATTGGATACACAGTAAATGAATACATAGGTGAATCCCCCTATTCCATAGCTTTGGTAAATCTAAAAGAAAATGTAGAGAGACTGTAAAACCAGATTGTTTAGTATATGGCCACCTTTATACATCCAAGATAAACTAGTTGCACTTTCAGTGCCATTAACTGTAAGAGTCGGTTCACACTGGGGCCGGGCGGCACAACTCGATACTACTTCAGGGGCGACTTATGCATTCCCATGCACCACAACTTCGGAGCGACTTGCAAGGACTTCACATAATGGAAGTCTATGCAAGTCGCTCCGAGGTCGCCCGAAGTAGTACAGGACCCTTTTCCTAAGTCGGAGCGACTTGTGTCGCTCCTATTAGAACTGGTCCTGTAGCAGTCAATGGACCTCGAGGGAGCGCGACTTGTCAGGCTGACAAGTCGCCTGACAAGTCGCGCTGGTGTGAATGGTGTCTTAATGGCATCTCAAACGCAGATGCAAACACATATATATTTTTTTTGTAAATATTTTATTATGCTGTATCTTTTCATGTGACAACACTGAAGAAATGACACTTTGCTACAATGTAAAGTAGTGAGTGTACAGCTTGTATAACAGTGTAAATTTGCTGTCCCCTTAAAATAACTCAACACACAGCCATTAATGTCTAAACCGCTGGCAACAAAAGTTAGTACAACCCTAAGTGAAAATGTCCAAACTGGGCCCAAAGTGTCAATACTTTTTTTTTTTTACAATCAAGGTTTATTAAGTGAAAAAGTAAAGAAACAAGAACATAAGAATTGCCAACAAGTCATTAGGTGAAACAAAACCAAGGATACAGTAACTACACGTATTGCAGTGGATATCGTATACAGGTACAAATAAAGTATAATTGTCTGACAAAAGGACAATATATCGGGTAGGAATGCACATATGACAAAGTAATCATGTATATTTGTGCTAAACAGAGAGCAAACACATATTTTAAGTTGTTAAGTGTTAAATACTGCAAAAAAAAGACAATGCATGGATTATTCAACACCTTTTTTTATGTCCCCTCAACCCCCCCCCCCCCCTTCCTTCCCCTTCCCTTTCCTTTCCTCCCTATTCCTTTATTTTTCTTGACTCTACACTTATCCTTTTTTCTTTCCCCTCCCCCCTCTGTGTAGGATGTTGATGATAAGTATTATTACCAAATATAGTACCATTATTCATTGCCACTATTTATTTGTTATAGTCCCCCGTGCTCACAGGGGGTGAACTTTTTAGCTGAATTGCTGTCTGGTCTGGGCGGCTTGTGCATTTAGATGAGCTCAGATGTCCCCATCTGTTAATTTTCTAAATTTTCATTGTATGTATATGTTGTATATTTTATTCATCAGCACAATTTTGTCATTGTTGTTATTACTCCTAAAGTGCATATATGTACTAATCGTCCTGAAGAAGCAGATTAAAACCGCAAAACATGTTGAGGAACATGCGCCTAGTACTAGTATGAATTACTGCACTTTGCTTTGAATACAATAGGTATCCATCAGATGATGTTCTAATTTAGCCTTATATGTTATACAAGCTCTCTCTGTCCGATGAACTATTATTGGCCTATATGTCCTCTGTTCCCCTTTTAAACATTTTGTATTGAATACATTTTGTATTTTTTATAAACTGTCTTTTTATGTGATCTCTGAACCGACAACAACAGCCTTCCGTTTTTTTTTTCCCTTCCCCTTTTTCCCCCAATTCTTGAGACTGTCTTTCTGGGGACAACAGTCTCTGTCCTCCCTTCCTTTTTAAGATGTTAATATGGATGTGGGTACCTACTATTTATCTTCTATAATCACAGGCTCTCCTTAAAAACTTTTTCTTTTGTGAATTGACTACCTCTTGTGTAAATATGGCATGAGGTTTTTTTTACCACAAACTTAATGTGGTATTTATCTTTTTGTGAATTTACCTCATTGTTTCATACAGTATGTCACAAAAGTGAGTATACCCCTCACATTTTTGAAAATATTTTATTATATCTATTTATGTGACAAATTATACTTGCTACAGTGTAAAGTAGTGAGTGTACAGCTTGTGTAACAGTGTAAATTTGTTGTCCCCTAAAAATAACTTAACACACAGATATTAATGTCTAAACCACTGGCAACAAAAGTGAATACACACCTAAGTGAAAATGTCCAAATTGGGCCCAACTAGCCCTTTTCACTCCCTGTTGTCATGTGACTCATTAGTGTTACAAGGTCTCAGGTGTGAATGGGGAGCAGGTGTGTTAAATTTGGTGTTATCGCAATCACTCTCCCATACTGGTCACTGGAAGTTCAACATGGCACTTCATGGCAAAGAACTCTCTGAGGATCTGAAAAAAAAAAATTGTTGCTCTACATTAGGGTGGCCTAGGCTATAAGAAGATTGCTAAGACCCTGAAACTGAGCTGCAGCACAGTGGCCAAGAAGACCATACAGCGGTTTAAGAGGACAGTTTCCACTCAGAACAGGCCTCGCCATGATCGACTAAAGGAGTTGAGTGCACGTGCTCAGCGTCATATCCAGAAGTTGTCTTTGGGAAATAGACGTATGAGTGCTGCCAGCATTGCTACAGAGGTTGAAGGGGTGGGGGGTCAGCCTGTCGGTGCTCAGACCATAAGCCGCACACTGCATCAATTTGGTCTGCATGGCTGTCATACCAGAAGGAAGCCTTTTCTAAAGATGATGCACAAGAAAGCCCTCAAACAGTTTTCTGAAGACAAGTAGACTAAGGACTTGGATTACTGGAACCATGTCCTGTGGTTTGATGAGCCTAAGATAGAAGAGTGTAAAGCTTGTGTGGCAGCAACCATTTGAGGACTACGAAGACAAGTGTGCCTTGCCTACAGTCAAGCATGGTGGAGGGAGTGTCATGGTCTGGGGCTGCATGAGTGCTGCCGACACTGGGGAACTACAGTTCATTGAGGGAACCATGAAGGCCAACATGTACTGTGACATATTGAAGCAGAGCATGATCCCCTCCTTTTGGAGACTGGGCCACAGGCAGTATTACAACATGATAACAACCCCAAACACACCTCCAAGACGACCACTGCCTTGCTAAAGAAGCTAAGGGTAAAGGTGATGGACTGGCCATGCATGTCTCCAGACCTAAAACCTATTGAGCATATGTGGGGCATCCTCAAACGGAAGGTGGAGGAGCGCAAGGTCTCTAACATCCACCAGCTCCGTGAGGTTGTCATGGAGGAGTGGAAGAGGACTCCAGTGGCAACCTGTGAAGCTCTGGTGAACTCCATGCCCAAGAGGGTTAAGGCAGTTCTGGAAAAAATGGTGGCCACACCAAGTATTGAAACTTAGGGCCCAATTTGGAAATTTGCACTTAGGGGTGTACTCACTTTTGTTGCCAGCGGTTTAGACATTAATGGTTATGTGTTGAGTTATTTTGAGGGGACAGTAAATTTACACTGTTATACAAACTGTACACTCACTACTTTACATTGTAGAAAAGTGTAATTTCTTCAGTGTTGTCACATGAAAAGATATAATAAAATATTTACAAAAATGTGAGGGGTGTACTGACTTTTGTGGGATACTGTATATGGTGGCACTATTCGCAGATTTTGGATGTTTCTAGATATTTGAGACAAATAGCGGAACTTATTAATAAAATGTATTCTACCTCTCTCTTTCGACCTGTGTGGGTTCTGACTTAAAAATTAATTCAATCTCAGGATAAAAAAACCTTGCCTACTGAATGTAGCTAAAAGCCTTATTCCCAAACTCTAAAAAACAACAAAACTGCCTTAAGTGGTTGAATGGCTGTTTAGGCTCTCTAAAATCTGCTTAATGGAAGAAATTAGAAATGTTAAACAACATGACTTTCACATTTTCTTTTCCACCTGGGCAGGTTTAATATATTAAAATTCAGAAGTTTACAGTGATCTGTTGGTAAGTATTTTTACTAAGATACTATCAAGTGAATTACTCTGAGAATAAGATTAGATGTCTGTCTGCTTTGTTAGGTAGAATGAGATTGTATATGAACAGTAAGACATACGCTTGCTTATCTGTATTTACCTTTATAATCAATTTTGTTTCTGTGTTTGGATTTTTGTTTAATCTGTGTTTGTGCAATGTGATATGGAAATACTCGCGCCAAGGAGTGCAAAATAATACGTGTTGGGAAGCTGCAATGTAATCAGGTGCACTAAAAATTAAAAATTAAAAATTAGTGATCTAGGATTGTGAACAGAAAAAAACTTACTGCGCTACCCTTTTAGCTAGTGAACAGCTCTTGGTATGGGTTGTTGATTGAACAAAGTGCAGTATAGTGAATAAAAATGTAAATAAATACGTAAGTATGGATCACTCCAAACTCAAATGTAAAGTGCAAAGATACCCATAAGACATAAAAAGAAATGTATAATAACAATATAAGTATAAATATCAAAGAATGGTGCAACAACAGCATACATTAATAAGACATAAAAAATGGTGACAGTCCGTTTATCGTGACTAAAGTGCAAAGTGCTGGATGAAAAAGTCTCTTGTGCAAAATTCAAACGGTGGTGACTCCTGTGACCCTTTGATCACCCTCCAGTGCTCGAAGGTAAGGTAGCCCACTTACCAGATAAGGTGGATTCTTATGGCGTACGCCAAAAAGAATCTATAAACGCTTGTGTGTTTCTCCTAACCTCGGATGGTCCGGTTCTGTGTTTGGCCCATATGTACTCGGGATAAACAAGAAAGAGAAATGCTCCTCATAGTGTAGAAAGGTAACGACCTTTATTACTCGAACACATGCATAAAAACACACTCTTCATGTAAAAACACATCCAGTAAAAAGTCCTTAAAAACTGTGATGAACTCCAAAAACTCTCGTGCAAATGCCGCAAAGAAAAACCGTGATAGGTCACAGCAAATAGTGTGGGGTACCCATATGGATACTAGTACCGCTGCTGAGCTTCCATAGTGCCTCGCGGCACGGTAGGTCTGGACGCTGTGTAATCACCGCTAGGTTCGCCGTATCCGGAAGTGGTGTGGCGGCGTGCGGTCCAGCGATAGCTCAGAGCGAGGCAGCGTGCGTACCAGCTTGACGCGTTTCGTCAGAGATGTGACGTCTTCCGAAGACGTCACATCTCTGACGAAACGCGTCAAGCTGGTACGCACGCTGCCTCGCTCTGAGCTATCGCTGGACCGCACGCCGCCACACCACTTCCGGATACGGCGAACCTAGCGGTGATTACACAGCGTCCAGACCTACCGTGCCGCGAGGCACTATGGAAGCTCAGCAGCGGTACTAGTATCCATATGGGTACCCCACACTATTTGCTGTGACCTATCACGGTTTTTCTTTGCGGTATTTGCACGAGAGTTTTTGGAGTTCATCACAGTTTTTAAGGACTTTTTACTGGATGTGTTTTTACATGAAGAGTGTGTTTTTATGCATGTGTTCGAGTAATAAAGGTCGTTACCTTTCTACACTATGAGGAGCATTTCTCTTTCTTGTTTATCCCGAGTACATATGGGCCAAACACAGAACCGGACCATCCGAGGTTAGGAGAAACACACAAGCGTTTATAGATTCTTTTTGGCGTACGCCATAAGAATCCACCTTATCTGGTAAGTGGGCTACCTTACCTTCGAGCACTGGAGGGTGATCAAAGGGTCACAGGAGTCACCACCGTTTGAATTTTGCACAAGAGACTTTTTCATCCAGCACTTTGCACTTTAGTCACGATAAACGGACTGTCACCATTTTTTATGTCTTATTAATGTATGCTGTTGTTGCACCATTCTTTGATATTTATACTTATATTGTTATTATACATTTCTTTTTATGTCTTATGGGTATCTTTGCACTTTACATTTGAGTTTGGAGTGATCCATACTTACGTATTTATTTACATTTTTATTCACTATACTGCACTTTGTTCAATCAACAACCCATACCAAGAGCTGTTCACTAGCTAAAAGGGTAGCGCAGTAAGTTTTTTTCTGTTCACAATCTGTGTTTGTGCATGCATTGCCTTGTCCATGTATTAGCACATTTATCTGTATCTCACGGGATTGGGTGTTTAAAATTCCTGTTGTTTGCATAAAAAGAGGATAACTATGCGGCAATGACTGAAAGTATTCTTTGTTGTTTGCAGTATGTTACTCTGCAAGAAATACATTTCCTAAATTTTGGTGTAAACGTACGGAAAAAAAGGAAAAACATTTAGAAAAATAAATAAGCAATTTTTGAAAGCACAGGTGAATACATATCTATATCTATATCTATATCTATATGTGCATCTCAAAAAAATAGAATATCATGAAAAAGTTAAATTATTTCAGGAATTCAATTTAAAAAGTAAAACGTATATATTTTATATAGATGCGTTACACAGTGACATATTTCAAGCATATATTTTTCTTAATTTTGATGATTAGGGACTACAGCTAGTGAAAACTCAAAATTCAGTATCTCAGAAAACTAAAATATTACATAAGGCTAATAAAAAAAAAAGGATTTTTAATATAGAAAATTATGTCCATGTACAGTATAATATACACTATACCAATACTAGGTCGGGGCTTTTTTGCATGAATTACTGCATCAATGCAGTGTGGTATGGAGTGGATCAGCCTGTGGCACTGCTGAGGTGTTGTGGAACCCCTTTTTTTTTTTTTTTATAGCAGCCTTCAGCTCATCTGCATTGTTGGGTTTGGTGTCTTTCATCTACCTCTTCACAATACTCCACAGATTTTCCATGGGGTTTAGGTCAAGTGAGTTTGCTGGCCAATCAAGCACTGCGATACCATGATCATTAAGCCAGGTATTGGCACTTTTGGCAGTGTGGGAAGGTAGCAATTTCTACTGGAAAATGAAATCAACATCTTCATAAAGCTGGTCAGCAGAGGGAGTCATGAAGTGCTCTAGAATTTCCTGCTAGAGGGCTGCGCTGACTTTGGACTTTATAAAACACAGTGGACCAACACCAGCAGATGACATTGCTCCCCAAATCATCACTGACTGTGGAAATGTCACACTGGACCTCATGAAACTTGGGTTCTGTGCCTCTCCACTCTTCCTCCAGACTCTGGGACCTTAATTTCTAAATGAAATGCAACATTTTTTACAGTCCTCGATGATTTGTGGAGCCATGTCATCTGCTGGTGGTGGTTCACTGTGTTTTATCAAGTCCAAAGTGAGTACAGCCCTCTACCAGGGAATTCTAGAGCACTTCATGATAGATCAGTTCACTAATTATTTGTAAATGGGATACTATAGTGACTAGCATTTCTGTACAGGATGCTGGGAAGGTGTTCTGGATGGCAGGTATATTCATCTGTTGTTTGGGTTGTGGTCCCTTCAAGGGGGGTGACTTGTATGCAGTTTGAGTTCTCACTCTTGTGAAGGGAGGCGTTCCAGAGTAGCCTGGTAGAGAGGACTGATTTATAGTTCTCTCAGGATTGATTATTCTTTATTTGAGACCTGGAATTTGGAGAACAAATGAATCCAAGATGTTGACACCATAGCGCTAAGGTAATGATGAGGCTGAGATATGCATTAATGCAGGATCAATGCAAAATCATAATAGATCTTATCATTAACAGATATGTTTCACCAATGCACCCCTCTTCTGATAGAGGAAATCTTTCTATTAAATGGAAAAAATGAAGACAAGAGGGTGCAAAGTAGGGATAGACCAATATGGTTTTTTCAGGGCCGATACCGATATTTTGGTCACAACATATCGGTATCGGCCGATATGGGCCGATATTTTGTACATTTAAAGTTTTGAAAAATAAAGACAAATTTTGACACAAATCTGTACATGAAAAAAATTTGAACATGTTCATTTTTGTTTAATGCTTAATGGCTGGCTGGCACCCTGTGGTGGGTGGGTGGCAACCTGTGGTGGGTGGCTGGCACCCTGTAGTGGGTGGGTGGCTGGCTGGAACCCTGTGGTGGGTGGCTGGCTGGCTGGCACCCTGTGGTAGGTGGGTGGCTGGCACAGGGACTGTGGGTGGCTGACTGGTAAAGGGCCTGTGGGTGGCTGGCTGGTACAGTGCCTGTGGCTGGCTGGTACAGGGCCTGTGGGTGGCTGGCTGTCTTGCACCCTGTGGTGGGTGAGTGACTGGATGTCTGGCACCCTGTCTGTGGGTGGCTGACTGTCTGGCACCCTGTGGTGAGTGGCTGGCTGGCTGGCACCCTGTGGTGGGTGGTTGGCTGGCACCCTGTGGTGGGTGGGTGGTTGGGTGGCTGGCTGGCACAGGGGCTGTGGGTGGCTGGCTGGTACAGGGCCTGTGGGTGGTTGGCTGGCTGGTACAGTACCTGTGGCTTGCTGGTACAGGACCAGTGGATGGCTGGCTGGCTGGTACAGGGGTGCTGTGGGTGGGTGTATGGCTGTGATATACTCCCGCGAGACTAGTCCCGACTCCAGACGAGGCTGTCCAAGGCAAGGGAGGTGGCCTAAGAAGGCAGAATGATGTCAAACATATCTGCAATATCAGGCAGTTCTGGGGCCAATACCGATATATCGGAGAAAGTTCATATCCACCCCCGATATATCGGCCTTGCTGATAATCGGTCTATCCCCAGTGCAAAGGCCTAGTGCATTACCTGATGCAAAGTTTATTAAAACCAAAAGATGCCAAAAACATACGCAAAAGATGCCAAAGAAACACATAAAATAATGAATAAAATGAAACCCAAGTGACAAGAAAATTGAGATGTGGAAATGTATAACTGAGACCTAGGCATCACTCAGATGTACACGCTGATGCATTTCAAGGGACAAGCCCTCTTTCTCAGACTATAGTTTGTCTGTATGTCTCATTACCCTTTAAATGTACTGAAAGTTAAACAATATAGCCAATAATAGGTGGGACCTCCCTAACCAGGAAGAGGCCACTGTATGAGCAGTACTTGCCCCCCAGAGCTCAACAGTAAACAGCTGTACGCCCTGTGGTTCTGCACCAATAGAACCATTATTATACCTCGATCATTATTCATAGTTAGCTTGAGAATTGTCCTATCTTAAGCATTTGTCATATAAATTGATACAGAGTGGAATAATATAAAGCTATATAGTTGTAGATTAGTAATCACATTCACAAAGGTATTCAGTACTGTTTTGAGTAATTTTTGGTCAGGTCTACAAGTCATCAAATGTATCTCTTCTTCATGTGCCCCTTAGAGATATGACTACTGTAAATAATGCTGTCGGAGGCACCTACGAGACAGCATGACTTGAAACGCACGCCATAGTACATTGAAATGCACATCAGCACTCCGAACCACCCACCATCCATGCCAGTAGCAAGTGAAATGCGGTGCTATTTGTACCTGGAGCATGTGACCTAAACCATGATACTAGATGGAGCCTGGTGGGACTGCAGCTGTCAGTGTGTAGCACATGAAGGCATTGCTGGCCCTTTTAGCATAGCTGAATAGGCACAAGGAGAATATAAACACCTCCCTCATGGTTTCTAGCCTTAAAACATCCTCTTTCAGGGCACATAATACAGAGGTTCATAGAGACTTTAGGTGAGAAAGAACCTCTAAACCCTGATTAGAAAATTTGGTCCTGAAGGGGTTAAGCCCCCTGCAAGTTAGCCTTGATAAGCACTAGTAAGGAATCAACACCTTTCTGTGAGGTAGTGGGTGAAATGATTCACAGCGGTTGACAAGGGTGGACTTTCTGGAAACTGAGACTACTTGTTTCAGAGCTCTTGCGGTTTGGTATGTGGCTCAAAACAGGTGGGAACCCGAGATCCCAGTGTGGAACAAATATACTGGCAGAGAGCCAAGCATTTTATTTTGTTATACCAGAAGTCATGGACTGTGTATGTATGTATGTGTTTATATATATATATATATATATATATATATATATATATATATATATATATATATATACAGTACAGACCAAAAGTTTGGACACACCTTCTCATTCAAAGAGTTTTCTTCATTTTCATGACTATGAAAATTGTAGAGTCACACTTCAAGAGGTAGTCACCTGAGATGGTTTTTACTTCACAGGTGTGCCCTGTCAGGTTTAATAAGTGTGATTTCTTGCCTTATAAATGGGGTTGGGGCCATCAGGTGTGTTGTGCAGAAGTCAGGTGAATACACAGCTGATAGTCCTACTGAATAGACTGTTAGAATTTGTATTATGGTAAGAAAAAAGCAGCTAAGTACAGGAAATGAATGGCCATCATTACTTTAAGAAATGAAGGTCAGTCAGTCTGAAAAAATTGGGAAAACTTTGAAAGTGTCCCCAAGTGCAGTCACAAAAACCATCAAGCACTACAAAGAAACTGGCTGACATGCGGACCGCCCCAGCAAAGGAAGGCCAAGAGTCACCTCTGCTGCGGAGGATAAGTTCATCCGAGTCACCAGCCTCAGAAATCGCAGGTTAACAGCAGCTCAGATTAGAGACCAGGTCAATGGCACACGGAGTTCTAGCAGCAGACACATCTCTAGAACAACTGTTAAGAGGAGACTGTGTGAATCAGGCCTTCATGGTAGAATATCTGCTAGGAAACCACTGCTAAAGAAAGGCAACAAGCAGAAGAGACTTGTTTGTGCTAAAGAACACAAGGAATGCACATTGGACCAATGGAAATCTGTGCTTTGGTCTGATGAGTCCAAATTTGAGATCTTTGGTTCCAACCACCGTGTCTTTGTGCGACGCAGAAAAGGTGAACGGATGGACTCTGCATGCCTGGTTCCCACCGTGAAGCATGGAGGAGGAGGTGTGATGGTGTGGGGGTGCTTTGCTGGTGACACTGTTGGGGATTTATTCAAAATTGAAGGCATACTGAACCAGCATGGCTACCACAGCATCTTGCAGCGGCATGCTATTCCATCCGATTTGCGTTTAGTTGGACCATCATTTATTTTTCAACAGGACAATGACCCCAAACACACCTCCAGGCTGTGTAAGGGCTATTTGATTAAGAAGGAGAGTGATGGGGTGCTGCGCCAGATGACCTGGCCTCCACAGTCACCGGACCTGAACCCAATCGAGATGGTTTGGGGTGAGCTGGACCGCAGAGTGAAGGCAAAAGGGCCAACAAGTGCTAAGCATCTCTGGGAACTCCTTCAAGACTGCTGGAAGACCATTTCAGGTGACTACCTCTTGAAGTGTGACTCTACAATTTTCATAGTCATGAAAATAAAGAAAACTCTTTGAATGAGAAGTTGTGTCCAAACTTTTGGTCTGTACTATATATATATATATATATATATATATATCTATCTATATAGTATTTATACAGTATCTCACAAAAGTGAGTACACCACTCACATTTTTGTAAATATTTTATTATATCTTTTCATGTGATGACACTGAAGAAAAGACACTTTGCTACAATGTAAAGTAGTGAGTGTACAGCTTGTATAAATTTGCTGTGCCCTCAAAATAACTCAACACACAGCCATTGTGTAGGCAGGTGTGTCTTGCCTACAGTGAAGCATGGTGGTGGGAGTGTCATGGTCTGGGGCTGCATGAGTGCTGCCGGCACTGGCGAGCTACAGTTCATTGAGGGAGCCATGAATGCCAACATGTACTGTGACATTGAGCATATGTGGGGCATCCTCAAACGGAAGTTGGAGGAGCGCAAGGTCTCTAACATCCACCAGCTCTGTCATGCTGCCATGGAGGAGTGGAAGAGGACTCCAGTAACAACCTGTGAAGCTCTGGTGAAATCCATGTCCAAGAGGATTAAGGCAGTGCTGGAAAATAATGGTGGCCACACAAAATATTGACAAGTTGGGCCCAATTTGGACATTTTAACTTAAGGGTGAACTCACTTTTGTTACCAGCGGTTTAGACATTAATGTGTTGAGTTATTTTGAGGGGACAGTAAATTTACACTGTTATACAAGCTGTACATTCACTACTTTACCTTATAGCAAAGTGTCATTTCTTCAGTGTTGTGAGGGGTGTACTCACTTTTGTGAGATGCTGTATATATGTATGTATGTAAATATATATATATACAGTATATATATATATATATATCTTGTTTTCCGTGGGGCCACATATTTGTAGATCTCCCTTTGTGCTGGAAGTGCACAACAGCTTAGAGACCAGGGTTTCACAGAGAGCCCCATGCCTTGTACTAACGACCGGGTTCCGAATCTCCCCATTTCAGGTCACCTGATTGCTGTGATAGCCTCTATCACACTGATCAGTCATTGTGAAGCCCACCCTTGTTTTTTTATTTTTTTATTTCTGGGAATGGAGGAAAGAGATACACCGTATCTCTCTCCTTGAAAAAAAAAAAAAGCATGTGGAAAAAAATAATAATAATAATAATCAAGATTTGATCTAGGTCAGTGCCAGGGCTAGTGTTTGGACCAATGCCAGGGTCAAAGGTCAAGGTCGATATTTTTTTTGACACTGTTTTTTTTTTTTATAGTATCAGTTAGTGTTAGTGTGTTTTATGTAGGATAAAAAAGCAAAATGGGCACTATTGTTTTGGGCTGTACTATGTGTGCAAACAACTAACATACACATATGTGGTATCGCCGCGATTGACAAATTTCCTTTTATACTAATAAAAAGAATCACAAGATGTCCATTTTCATGTACCACAAAAAAGCCCAATTTATCCAGAAAAAAAAACAAGGTATAATTCACCTGGATACACAAAGTAGTTGTGATGATAAGTACAGTTTTACTAACGCATGACAAAGTTTCAAAATTGTGTTTAGGCATTTAGATTTGTTTTACCCTTAGGTGCATAGGGGTTTAAAATAAAGACAGTTTTTGCTTTTACAAAGATGGCAGGCTAGTGACCCTTGACTCCACCATATCACATATCCTATGTTTTCATTTGCAGTGGCACATCTACTTGAAAGTTGAAAGTGATATGTCTATAATATTATTAACTAACAGATAAATGTAAAGGTGTACCCAAAAAGCTTTAGATGCATAGGCACCTTCAGTAGATAATATTTATCCTTTTCATGTGTATTATTTCAGGAAGAAACATTGTTCCAAACTGAGAATATTGCTATTAACTTAATTGTTTTATAGCTCTCTCTAAACCTTGACTTGATGCATTGTAACTTATATTAATGTCGAAAATAAGTGCAATATATTTTAGGTCATAGGACTCAATGCTCTATCTCAATTTTATCATTAAGAGTAATGAATAAATGACTACAAAAGTTGTAGCATTTGGATTTGGATGTTTGCTGCCCGATTAATGGGAAGAAAATATAGTACACTATTGGACTAAAGGTTCTTTCTTGGCAGTTTATAATGCATTAAAAAAGCCTCAGTCAGCAGGATAAGTTAATCTGACGTGACCTTTTGAACAGTTTCAGTCTGCTGTGTCCCTTAAGATTACATTTTTAAATCCTTTTAACCAGTATTACCTAGACATTTCTTGTACCTCTGCTCTGAAAGAGTTATAGAGAAAAAAATCAATCACAAAATTTTGTTTGTGCCTATTATTGTCCAAGTAATGATTGGTTAACATGGTGCTTTTAGTTTTAGTAGTCCTGTGTCTACAGTAGTAATCTAATACTGCCAGTTTAGATACAAGTATTGTCAAGTACAAGTAAACCTACCAAACGTTCATTATTGCCTATCATCATTGCGCTTGCATCCTATTTTCTAGTGTATATACACCATGTTACCAAAAGTATTGGGGCCTGCCTTTACACACACATGAACTTTAACGGCATCCCAGTCTTAGTCCGTAGGGTTCAATAATGAGTTGGCCCAACTTTTGCAGCTAAAACAACTTCACTGAAACAAAAAAAGCCGCTCCAGGTGAGTGAGTCTCTAGTTAATCCCCACACGCACTAGTCAGGTGCTAGCCCAGCTTGCACTTACAAAAATCCTTTTATTGAAGCTTTATATAACAAGTGGTTGACAGATGGAGCAGAGGACAAAGAGGTAGACAAAGGAAACCCGGCTGCAGTACACAGTACATACACTCAAATTTCCTTTGTGATACCATGAGATGAGTACTGTTTTTATTTGGTTAGTTCACCTGTTACCTAATGATGGCACATTAGAGTTGTATATAGCTGATTGTGGTGATCAGTTCCAATAGGTAATGATTAAGCACTAACATTTGTGCGAAAAGCGTCTACCTCTTTGTCCCCTGCTCCATCTGTCAACCACTTGTCATATGAAGCTTCAATAAAAGCATTTTTGGAAGTGCAGCCGTCCGGAATTATTTCCTTATGATATAACAACTTCAACTCTTCTGAGAAGGCTGTTCACAAGGATTAGGAGTTTATCTATGGGAATGTTTGACCATTCTTCCATTTGTGAGGTCAGGCACTGAAGTTGGACGAGAAGGCCTGGCTCGAAGTCTCAGCTCTAATTCATCCCAAATGTGTTCTATCGGGTTGAGGTCAGGACTCTGTGCAACCCAATGAAGTTCCTCCACCCCAAACTCGCTCATCCATGTCTTTATGAACCTTGCTTTATGCACTTGTCCAAATTATTTGGTGAAGAGTGGATTATGGTGTGGAGTTGTTTTTCAGAGGTTGGCTTTGTCACGGATCTCACCATGTATTACAGGCGGCCAGGCGTGGCCACCGTTGAGTGCCTGACATGGGATTTGAACCTGTGTACTTTGACATTCTGTCCTGTTAACCTGCCTCTGAGCCACACTTCAGCTCATATGGATCCAGTCTTGTTAATCTGGTATTGCCTGCAGCACTAGGGGGCTGGACTTCACCTGAGTGTGCTCTTGTCTATCATTGTCCACCTGAAGCTATTTTTGCTCAATTAAGCAAGCTATAAAACACTGTCTCTCGCTTAGAGCAGTGTCAGTTCATTGCTGATCTTTGTTCCTGTGTTGCTGATCTATGTTCCAGGTAGTTCCTGTTTGACAGACTTTGTTCCTGTGTTCCTGATCATTGTTCCTGTTTGACAGACTTTGTTCCTGTGTTCCTGTTTCCTAAGCGTGTGTTCCAGATTGACCCCGGCTTCCATCCTTACCTTCGCTCCTTGTTGTTCCTGTGATCCTTATCCGGACTCGTGTCATCCAGTGACTACAGTTATTCCCGGACTTCCCTTCCCATTGTATTCCTGTCGGTCCTGCTTATTGGAGCACAGTCCCTGTCAAGCCCCCGTGCCCAGATTCACAGCCCAGGTGGCTTTCTTACCTGGTCACCTTGGACTGTGGATATCTGCAAGGGTGAGCGTACATCTCTGCGTTACAGACTCCAACAAAGGTAAGTCCCGTGACAGGCTTGGCCCCTAACTTCCAGTAAAGGCAACTTTTAAGGCATCCGCATACCAAGACATTTTGGACAATTTCATGCTCCCAACTTTGTGGGAACAATTTGGGGATGGCCTCTTCCTGTTCCAACATGACTGCACTCCAGTGCACAAAACATAGTCTATAAAGACATGTCTAGGCGACTTTGGGATGGAGGAACTTGACTGGCCCGCACAGAGTCCTAAACTCAGCCCGATAGAATACCTTTGAGATGAATTAGAGCAGAGACTGCAAGCCAGGAGGGAGTTAGGGACTTGAGTGAAGCCGTGGTAGGGGCAGGGTGAGAGGGCGGGAGTAGGAGGGTAAGTGAGGGTAGGAAAGTTAGGGGGGGTTCGGATAGGAGTTATGGTGTCGGAGGTTTGGAATGGAAAGGTCTGTGTTTGCTGGAAGGTATAGAGGGGCATGGGATGGTCATTGGGAGATTGGTTTATGGCCATAAGGGACCTCTAGTGTGTTAAATTTAGGGTGGTAGAGGATAGGGCATGAGGGCTGGGATATGTATTGGTGGCTGTGGACATATTAAAGGAATGAAAGGTTGGCCAGTTATTTATTTGCAGCAGTGGATACAGTAGGAGGCTTTAGGAGCTGAGGACAATGTTGGGAGGGATGGAGGCTGGTGTGGGTTAGGAGCGGTGGGAGTGGAGGAGGGCACTGAAAAGATATGGGGGCAGAGGTGACAGCTGGCTGGAGGGGACAAGAAGGCAGAGATGGCACCCACCAGAATTGACAGCTGGCCGGAGGGGAGGAGGAGGCGGGGATGGCACCCAGAAGAATTAAGAGTTGGCTGGAGGGGAGGAGGAGGTGGCGATTGGACCCAGCAGAATTGGCAGCTGGCCGGAGAGGAGAATGAGGTGGCGATGGCACCTGGCAGAATTTATGGCTGGTCTGAGGGGAGAAGGAGGAGGGGAGGGGAAGGGGAATCCCGCTGACAATAGAAATGTTATAAGTTGCCAAGGATGCGGCGGCCCTGCTCCTTAACACCCGATAATTGCCAGCATTCTTTTGTTTACATTTCAGCTGACATAGGAGGAATCCTGCTGATAGCTGAAAGAACTAAGTCTGAAGGTACCGGTTTATAGTATCAGAGCAATTGCACAAGTACCAATACTCGGTCAAATGCTTAGTATGGGCACTGATACCTATACCGATACCAGTATCAGCGCAACCCTAGTCTGCATTATGGGAAACCTTAACAGAAATGAAATAGATAGAGGAGAATAACTGTCTGATTTTGATTTATAAAAACAAGGACTGGATATTCCAATCAGAGAAAATAAGTAAGGCCATAAACAGCTATTTTCAGAGTATAAAAGCTTATAAACAAAAACTTAAAATAAAATTGGCCCACAACCTTAAGAGCCAGTTCACATTAGCGCGACACGACTCCTTACTACTTCGGGGGCGACTTGTGCATTACATTGCACCACGACTTCGGAGCGACTTGCAGGGACTTCACATAATGGAAGTCTATGCAAGTCGCTCCGAGGTCGCCCCGAAATAGTACAGGACCCTTTTTCTAAGTCGGAGCGACGTGTCACTCCTATTAGAAAGGGTCCTGTAGCGGTCAATGGACCGCGAGGGAGCGCGACTTGTCAGGCTGACAGGTCGCCTGACAAGTCACACTAATGTTAACCGGCTCTTACTGCTTTCTGTTTACAAGACTTCTGTTTACTGTTTACAAGACTTCATTAAAAGAAGCAAGGTTTTTTTTTTTTTTTACATTTTTCAAAACAAACCACTTTAAAGGTTACAAGAAAAACTTTCATGTGGCATGGTTTCTTTCCAATCATCAATTACATAGCAAAAAATGTAAAGAAATTGTCACTACCTCACAGTGCTCACTTCCTCATAGATGTTCTAGTATCAACTTTTTAAATGCAAATTTAAAGTGTATATTTAATAATATATCATTAAAAAAATAATTTAAAAAACATCAGTCAATGGTCTCCTATACATTCATAAAAGTATTTATTTTTTTCATAGTAATAATTTCCTGGTGAGGCGGTAATTGATAACTGTGATAAGTCAGGTAAAAAAACAAAGAATATCACGTCCCTTCTCTTCACCATGAAACATATAAAGTAATAGGAATACACTGTACCTGTTTAATAAATGATGAAAGGCACAAAAATGCCATATCACAATGATAAATGTAGAGAAAAGCATTCTAGATCTTTCAACAAGTCAGACTTGTCATCTCCAGCATTCTGAAGGATGAGATGGACTCATGAGATGAAGCCTAGAAGGTGTGTAATAGGCTCTGTGGGCGATCTTGAACTGGATTAATCTGCCCCGTGAGGAGACCAGAGTACGAAATGGGAGGTCCCAAATATCGTCCCAATTGTCATCATCCAGGTGCTGGATATCATGCTACCATTTAGTTCTAAGGCCAGCCAGCGTGGGAAGAGATACCGAAAGTAGGTGGGCATATAGGTGAGATGTGGGTTTTTCTGTACAATCTAACCAAAGCACTCACTCAAGGGCTGGTTGAGCCAAAACTAGAGAGGCATGTGGAAATTGGATGGAAAAGGAATGGGAGAGCTGTAGTAAATGAAACAAATAATGAGGCGGAAGATTGAAATCTGACGATAAATGTGACAAGGGCTTCAGGATAGTACCATTAGTAATTTGTGAGATGCTCTTTACAGTAATTTTGGCCCAGGCACACAGATCAGGTAACCCATAGAAATGAGGCATGGACGGGTTGAGCCAAACTAGAGTAGAAGGCGAAATTGCCCTCTCTGGAAGGCGTTCACAGCTAAAGCAAGCCTTCCAGGCTCTGATGTAGTAAGCATCAAGGGGGTAAGTGGATACAGAAGTTTAGGGCCTCTAAATAGAAGAAGCTGCAATGCCTCGAGGGAAGAGACCATCGCAGCCTCCAGCATGGTGGAGTAATTAAAGCAGTCAGGGGAGAACTACCAAGCCACCGTCACCAGCTGGGTGGCCAGAAAATATTTATGGCAATCTGGAAAGGCCAAGCCCCCTTGGTTTGTTGGGCACATCAAGGTGCACAGTTTGAAACATGGAGAATCGGGACCCCAAAAAAGGGAGGAAAAAATCTGATGAAGTTGGTTAAAAAAGGACTTTTGGATCCAAGAGGGTGAGTGGCGGAATAGATATATGAATTTGGGAAGAATTTTCATTTTGATTAGGTTTATGCGGCCCAAAAGCGACAACGGCAGTGTCTCCCATGCCTATAGCCTCTGTTTTGTTTCCTGTAATACTGGGGTGAGGTTAAAGGAGAAGTAATCTGAAGCATTGTGGGAAATTTGAACCCCCAAATATTTGAAGTTTTCTACCCATTGGAGTGGTAGATTCAGAGGGGCCAAACTGAGGGCCCCGGAGTCGACTGAAAACAGTAGAGACTTAGTCCAATTGACTCTGAGACTGGTGACCTTGGAGCAGATATTCAATAGTTGTAGTGCACCCTGGAGGGAGGGGCCCGCATCATTGAAGAATAATAGAATGTCATCAGCAAATAGGGCAACCCTCTCCTCCAGCCAGCCAATTCCTAACCCTTTAATAGCAGAGGAGGTCCGAAGTGCCTCCAACACTGGTTCTCAATATGTATAATGTTATGTCAATTGTTGGCATTTCATATATAGCAACATAGCAACACCCCTGTGGTGCTTATTTTATAAAAATAATGTGAATAAGCAATGTTTATAACTTACAAAGGTAAGTTATACAAAATACAGTTTCCAATAACTGTATCTTTTACCCCCAAATTGTAGATTGCAATTTAAAAAAAGAAGTCTGCTGCTGCATGCAACATTCTTTGGCTGTCAATCACATGCGAGATCCTGTGGGATTCAAAGTAAGCTCTGTGCTCACTATTACCCTTCTAGGGTATATTAGAATATCTGTTCCTTATATTTCATACAGAGTTCCATTTTTTTCCAATGGTCTCTTCTTTTTTAATTTAAATATTACAGATTAAATGTTTCTGCTTCTTATAGGAGATGAATGACATTTATTCTGGCATCCCTGGATTTCTTAAGGGGTGGTGTGTGGAAGATGCATGTTTCCTATTTTGGCCTAAAAAACTTGCAAGAAACTTGATCAATTCTTCACTCTGGAAAAATGATTTCCCTAGTTATATACTTCAATTTAAGAAAAAGGTCAGGAACAGGTGGTTTTAGTTAAAACATTTTTTATTGGTTTGCACCAGAACTGTCTCCCTAATTTCCCCAAAACATAAATAGGAGCCTACTTTTCTGACATCATTCTTAGTGTATTGGTTATGATGCTATCTAAGATCTCACTGTGCTATAGGCCCATTGCACCAATTAATCGGACCCTAAAATTTCATCCAAATCTCTTGCAAACAGATTTCAAAAAGATACAATCCCTGAGCATATATGAGTAGTTCACAACCGTTTGAATAAGGGGCTCTTTGTTTGCAGAAATACCATAATGACCATTGAAAATCAGGGGTATGCAGTGCAGATGGCTGAGGGCTGGGCCCTGCTGAAAACTGACTTGATTTTGCTGATGAGCTATAGTGTATGTAGCATCAGCTACATAGCTCCACATAGCTTATGTAGCGGATGCTACATACACTATAGTTTATACAGTGCTGAACATTGGCCACAGTGATTGATAAAAGAAATTGTTTGCTTGGCTCAAACTGTTTTAAGTACCACAAAACCAGACACATTGGAATAGGCCACAAACTTTAAGACACAAATCAAGATTTACCCTGCAGCAAAAATTATAAGTCTGGCAGTTAATATCCAGTAATGGAAACATTGTGTGACACGTGTACAGCCCCGAAGCACTGGAATAAGCTGAAAACTTCAAGGAGCAATGCAGAATTCAAAATGGAGCAAACTTTAGAAATTTAGCAGCTGAGGTCCAACTGTGGCAATATTATGTGACATCTTTACATGGCGAGAGCACTAAAATAGGCCACAAACTTTGAGGTGTAAATCAGGTTTATCCTGCAGCAAACATTTCAAGTTTGGTAGCTGAGGTCCAGCTGCAGAAACAACGTGTGGCACCTTTACAGCGGCAGAGCTTTAGAACAGACCACAAACTTTGAGGTGCAGTGCAGGATTTACCCTACAGGAAACACTTGAAATTTGGCATTTTGACTCAGTTGTAATAAAGCATGCAATTTTTTTTTCCTGGGCTGGATAACAAATAAAAGATTAGTCTGGGGCATCAATAGCAGGGTTTTTGTAGTCATTAGTAATCCAAGATTGGTTCATTTTAATGAGCCAGTCTAGACAGGAGGAATTGGACATTGAGATTTACTTCTCCATAGCAAAATCTCCAGCTGCACTGAAGGCACTGAATGTTCTATTAGACAGCACACTGGCTGCTGGGCAAGGCTGAAGCTCCAATGCATGTTGTGAAAACTTTAGCCAGTTGACCAACCTGTGCACCTAACTGTCAAAAGAGTCCTCTAGGGACTAGACAGGGGTGTCCATTGTCTCCCCATTTGTTTGCCATAGCAATAGAGATATTAGCCCTAAGATTCATACAGTCTAGGAAATTTAACCACTTAAGCCCCGGAAGATTTTACCCCCTTCCTGACCAGGGGGTATTTTGCGATTCGGCACTGCGTGACTTTAACGGACAATTGCGCGGTCGTGCGACGCTGTACCTAAACAAATTTGGCGTCCTTTTTTCCCACAAACAGAGCTTTCTTTTGGTGGTATTTGATCACCTGTGCGATTTTTTGATCACGCGCTATAAACAAAAAAAGAGCGTCAATTTTGCAAAAATAGCAATATTTTTCACATTTTTTTATATGAAATTCCCCCCAAAAAAAATGTAAAAATCAAAATTTTTTAACATTTTCGGCCAATTTGTTTTATGCTACCTATGTTTGGTAAAAAAAATCACAATAAGCGTATTTTGATTGGTTTGCGCAAAAGTTATCGCGTTTACTAACAAAGGGAAAGATTTTTGTCATTTTTGTTGTTTTTTTTTTTAACGCGTAATGGCGGCGATCTGCGATTTTTTTTTGCGGTACGGCGACATTGCGGCGGACAGATCGGACCCTTGACTGACATTTTTGACACTTTTGGGGTTACCAGTGACATTTCTACAGTAATCAGTGCTATATATATGCACTGTTACTGTAAAAATACACTGGTAGTGAAGGGGTTAACTTTATTTGGGAGGGAGGGGCAGTGTGTGTCCCTAGGGGCGTGCTTTCTACTGTGATTGGCTGTGGCTTGAGCTGTAAGGACACTGATCAATGGATCTACGTAGTAGATCCGTGTGATCAGTGTTTTTACACCGAGGAGAATGACAGGTGGCTTGTTTACACAAGCCGCCTGACTTTCTCCCTCTCCCCCGCCGATCGCAGAGTGGCCGGCGGACATCGGGTCCACCGGTCACACGCGCGGGGGGGTCCGTGACCACGAGGGAGCGGGAGCGCGCCTCCGGGGGCGCGCGCTCGCTCCCTAGACCCTCACAAGCTAGTGACGTAGCCCTACGTCACTTTGCCTGTGAGGGGCTGACTGCCGACGTAGATCGGCGTTAGGCAGTCGGCAAGTGGTTAAAGAGATTATGATAGGTGGGAAGACCGAACATATTGGGTTATCTGCGGATGATATTATATTATACATAAGAGACTCCCAGAGTACATTAGAGGAAGTGATGAGGATTATAGATGCCTTTTTAGAATTTTCCAGTTTAAAGATAAACTGGCAGAAATCTGTGTTGATGCCTTTACGGCAAGAAACACAGATGAGGCGGGGAAAGATAACCCACTTAGAATAGTTGACACATTTAAATATCTGGCAATATACACTACTCTGCAGCCAAGGGATTCGCTGGAGGCTAATGTATATCCCTTAGTGGAACTCATTAAATATAAATTGGGGATATGGTCAAAAAATACCATGGTCAGTGGTAGAAAGAATAAGTCTGATTAAAACAATAATACTACTAAAATGTTTATATGTATTTTCACATTCACCAGTAATAATACCTAAATCAATATTTAATAAATTGAACTCCCATTTTACAAGATTTATATGGGCTAATGGAAGATGTAAGTTAAAATTAAAAACGTTACAGCAGCCGAAAATGGAGGGAGGGGTAGCGTTACAAGATGTGTATTTGTAATATTTGGCAAATATACCCAAAAAAATGCCCAAAAAAACGCCTGCCCCCCAAAAAAAGCCCAGGTGTGTTTTTGCAGCAGGCGTTTTTTTGGGCATTTTTTTGGGGTCTTTGGAGGCAGGCAAAACATCTGAATTTCTGTATAGGGGTATTTATATACACACACACTTATATGTATTTTACACTAACACATATATAGGTGTGATAGGAGCGGAGCCATATTGGTGTTAATTATTTCATTAGCGCAAGTATAGTGTTCTGCTACTTTCACACCTATATATGTGTATGGGTATATATACATATAAGTGTGTGTGTATATATACCCCTACACAGAAGTTCAGATATTTTGCCTGCCTCCAAAAAAATGCCCAAAAAAACGATTGCGCCAAAAAAAAAACACCCAGGTGTGTTATTGCAGGGGTTTTTTTTGGGCATTGTTTTGGGTTCTTTGGAGGCAGACATGACATCTGAACTTCTGTATAGGGGTATATATACACACCTACACATATATAGGTGTGAAAGTAGCAGAACACTATACTTGTGCTAATGAAATAATTAACCCCAATATGGCTCCGCTCCTATCACACCTATATATGTGTAAGTGTAAAATACATATAAGTGTGTGTGTATATATATACCCCTATACAGAAGTTAAGATGTTTTGCCTGCCTCCAAAGACCCCCAAAAAATGCCCAAAAAAACGCCTGCTGCAAAAACACACCTGGGCGTTTTTTTTTTGGTGCTGGCGTTTTTTTGGGCATTTTTTTGGGTTCTTTGGAGGCAGGCAAAACATCTGAACTTCTTTATAGGGGTATATATATATATATATATACACACACACTTATATGTATTTTACACTTACACATATATAGGTGTGATAGGAGCGGAGCCATATTGGTGTTAATTATTTAATTAGTGCAAGTATAATGTTCTGCTCCTTTCACACCTATATATGTGCAGGTGTATATATACAGACATGTGTGTGTATATATACCCCTATACACATGTTCAGATGTCATGCATGACTCCAAACATGTCCTCAAAAAATCCCTATAAATGCTTGCAGCCAAAAACCAGGCTGACAGGTGAGAAGCCATATCGCTGCTCTGAATGTGACCTAAGAGAAACAATCTTTTCTCTATAGCGGTCACTCTGATATGGAAGGGTTTGGTCACCCTGCCATAGCAGTCAGAGTCAGTTCACCCTACACTACATTACGGTCACCTTGGCACTTAACACTTTCCCTACAGAAACTGCATTTTTGCATCTAACTAAAGTAGAAAATAGCACCCTAACTACACTAGATATCCCTTTCCTCACACTAATAAATGCTAAATGACACTTTTGAAGCAAAATTAACAGAACTGCTTCCACTCTCTTCCATGTCCCTGTATTACAATGCTAGGAATTTGGCGGGGGCTATCTTATATACTGGGGGGCATATTCACTAATGATTGGCCAAGGGACCCCCTAGTCACTCCAATCCCATTCCTAGCATTCTCCTGCCCCCTCAATTGGCTTTTACTAATGGTTCTGGTCCAATCACGGGCTTTTAAAGCCCATTTACTGTCCCATTGCATTTTGGTCGGTTCTGGTTGCCGAATTCCTAACTTTTTCAGCAAAAAGTTCTAAATTCAGCAGAACCTCAAACAGCCAATGTTCGGGTTGAACCGATGGTCGACCCGAACCGTTCGATCATCCCTAAGAAGCACATGCAGCAAAATTACCTAGAGTAAAAATTCCTATATTAACCCTGGCGAGATCAGTATGGAAGGAAACAAAAAAAGTGGTGGGTTTTACTGACATTTTACAGGAAGTCCCAATATAGAATTACCAGTGGTAAGATTCAAAAATTTTAGTAACCAGTTCCGCCCTTCAAGCATGGTGTAATTTATTTTTATCTAATGTCAGTTAGGGGTCCGATCTGTCTGCCGCAATGTCGCAGTCCCACTAAAAATCACAGATCGCTGCCATAATTAGTAAAAAAAATAAAAATTACATAAATCTTTTCCCTAGTTTGTAGACACAATAACTTTTGCGCAAACCAATCAAAATACGCTTATTGGGATTCTTTTTTTGTCGCTCTTTTTTTGTTTATAGCGCAAAAAAAAATTGCACAGGTGATCAAATACCACCAAAAGAAAGTTCTATTTGTGGGAAAAGAAGGACATCAATTTTATTTGGGTACAGCGTCGCACAACAGCGCAATTGTCAGTTAAAGTAACGCAGTGTCGAATCGCAAAAAATGGCCTGGTCATGAAGGGGGGAAATCTTCCGGTCCAGAACTGGTACATCGGTGAGTGGTGGTGGACACAGCAACCTCCCCCGTTCCCCTGTATGGAGAAAGAGAGAGAGAGAGAGAGAGAAAGAAAAAAGAGAGGGAGGGAGGAGAGAGTATAGGAGAAAGAGGGATGGAGAGAAAAAGAACAAAAGTAAGGGGGAGGAAGGGAGAGAAAGAGGAAGAAAGAGGAATGAAGGGAGAGAGAGAGAGAGAGGGGGAAAGAAAGAGGAATGAAGGGAGGGAGAGAGAGAACGCTGGATACTAAGAAGTGTCAGGATACCAAAATACAACTGCAATGAAAACTTTATACCTTAAAATCATGTCAAAACATAGAACAAAGATAGTGACACCATTCAGTGATATAAATGCTCAGACATAAAATGTCATAATAATAATAATAATCAACATATATAAACACATTAATATTGTGAATATTCCATATACTAGTATGTAAACTGCAAGTGCCAGCTATCCATGATGTAGATCCAGTGCTCCATCATCACAGACAAACTCTGCCTAATTGCTGGAAAAATTGACCCCAAAATTTAGAAGGCCAACAGCACCTTGGCCCAAGTAGATTACATGAAATGGGGCGCAGAGTCACATCGGATTGCCAGAGATGTCACCAAGAGGGGGCAGACTTTTTACATCTGATGTGGCACTGTAAATTTACCTTAGATTTTTGGAGGCAAGTGATGAAGATCTTGTCGACAGTGTTGACTAGATCAATCCATGTATTGCCGAGATCGAGATTACAGAGTCTGCTGAGGTTGTTGAAGAAGGAAATATGGCCGAGTTAAAAAAAGATATTACTACAGGAAACAACATTTTTGGCAAGGAAACAAATAGTGGTAAAATGGTTGCAAGTGACACCACCGTCAGTAAATCATTGGATTAAAACAGTTAATCAAATTATAAAAAAGGAGTAGGTATAATAGCAAAGCACCCACTCACCCAGCGCTAAAAAAACTTCAAATACTACAATCAATTAACTAATAGTCAGCTGCTTCTATGGATATAATTAGTGTTGAGCGAACACGGACTGTATTATTCGTGTTCGTACCGAATAATTGGATTTTTTGTACCCGAACACGGACACGGACACTTTACTGTATGTTCGGGTAAAAATCCGTGTTCGGTCGTTTTATTTCCGGGTTTTGCATGCTTTGGCGCTCTTTTCATGGCGGACTTTCAACAGCCAATCAACAATCGTTTAACTGGTGTGCCTTAAGCCATCCCAGCCATGCCTGCAAATGTCTCAGTAGCTGTGATTGGCCGTCTGAAGCATGTGACCAAGTCTTTATAAGTTCGAGGCAGCCGCAGCGGCGTCATTATGCTGCTTAGATTCAGGGACAGAGCACACATCAACGTGCTGGCTGCTGATTAGGGAAAGATAGGCAGGAAAAAACCATTTGTGTCCGGATAGAATTGAGGGACAGGTCGGAGTGTTTAGGCAGGGCGAGTTGTAGGCATTTTAGGGATAGAGTCTGCTGAATTATATAGGGTCAGTGTCTTCTACAAACTACAATCGATATTGCTGTGTGGGGGGTGGGGTCTGCACTCAATCCTGATCTACGATCTCTTCTCAATCCTGTTAGGGACAGAGTCTGCTGAATTTTAGGGAAACTGTGTTCTACAAACTACAATCGATATTGCTGTGTGGTGTGGGATTGGAGATAGGCAGGTGTCAGTGATCCACATCCATTTTTCTGTGTGTGAGCTGCAGTGAACACAATCTTTTTGGGCTGCAGTGAACACAATCTTTTTGGGCTGCAGTGAACACAATCTTTTTGGGCTGCAGTGAACACAATCTTTTTGGGCTGCAGTGAACACAATCTTTTTGGGCTGCAGTGAACACAATCTTTTTGGGGTGCAGTGAACAAAATCTTTTTGGGGTGCAGTGAACACAATCCTTTTTGGTGTGCAGTGAACACAATCTTTGTGGGGTGCAGTGAACAAAATCCTTTGTGGGGTGCAGTGAACACAATCTTTTTGGGGTGCAGTGAACAAAATCCTTTTTGGGGTGCAGTGAACAACATCCTTTTTGGGGTGCAGTGAACACAATCTTTTTGGGGTGCAGTGAACAAAATCCTTTGTGGGGTGCAGTGAACACAATCTTTTTGGGGTGCAGTGAACACAATCTTTTTGGGGTGGAGTGAACAACATCCTTTTTGGGGTGCAGTGAACAAAATCCTTTTTGGGGTGCAGTGAACAAAATCATTTTTGGGGTGCAGTGAACACAATCTTTTTGGGGTGCAGTGAACACAATCTTTGTGGGGTGCAGTGAACACAATCTTTTTGGGGTGGAGTGAACAACATCCTTTTTGGGGTGCAGTGAACAACATCCTTTTTGGGGTGCAGTGAACACAATCTTTTTGGGGTGCAGTGAACACAATCTTTGTGGGGTACAGTGAACAGAATCTTTGTGGGGTGCAGTGAACACAATCTTTGGGGGGTACAGTGAACACAATCTTTGTGAGGTGCAGTGAACACAATCTTTGTGGGGTGCAGTGAACACAATCATTGTGGGGTGCAGTGAACTCAATCTTTGTGGGGTACAGTGAACACAATCTCATACTGAAGGTTTGAGGGTGCTGCCTGTTCCATACTCCCCCTACTCCTCATCTAGCCTTTTAGGGGTACAAACAATAGTAATTGGGGCCTAGTGTGGTTGTGTACGTGTGATATACATACACTTTTTTGGGATCATATTTTCTATTCCGCTATTTAATCAAAAACCTTTGGGGATCAGTTAAATTGGGGGATAGTCTGTGTTGGTACGTGTGAGAGAGATCCACCTTTCCAAGTTGTTGGGGTTCATCTCATACTTCTGAAGGTTTGAGGGTGCTGCCTGTTCCATACTCCCCCTACTCCTAGCCTTTTAGGGGTACAAACAATAGTAATTGGGGCCTAGTGTGGTTGTGTACGTGTGATATACATACACTTTTTTGGGATCATATTTTCTATTCCGCTATTTAATCAAAAACCTTTGGGGATCAGTTAAATTGGGGGATAGTCTGTGTTGGTACGTGTGAGAGAGATCCACCTTTCCAAGTTGTTGGGGTTCATCTCATACTTCTGAAGGTTTGAGGGTGCTGCCTGTTCCATACTCCCCCTACTCCTAGCCTTTTAGGGGTACAAACAATAGTAATTGGGGCCTAGTGTGGTTGTGTACGTGTGATATACATACACTTTTTTGGGATCATATTTTCTATTCCGCTATTTAATCAAAAACCTTTGGGGATCAGTTAAATTGGGGGATAGTCTGTGTTGGTACGTGTGAGAGAGATCCACCTTTCCAAGTTGTTGGGGTTCATCTCATACTTCTGAAGGTTTGAGGGTGCTGCCTGTTCCATACTCCCCCTACTCCTAGCCTTTTAGGGGTACAAACAATAGTAATTGGGGCCTAGTGTGGTTGTGTACGTGTGATATACATACACTTTTTTGGGATCATATTTTCTATTCCGCTATTTAATCAAAAACCTTTGGGGATCAGTTAAATTGGGGGATAGTCTGTGTTGGTACGTGTGAGAGAGATCCACCTTTCCAAGTTGTTGGGGTTCATCTCATACTTCTGAAGGTTTGAGGGTGCTGCCTGTTCCATACTCCCCCTACTCCTAGCCTTTTAGGGGTACAAACAATAGTAATTGGGGCCTAGTGTGGTTGTGTACGTGTGATATACATACACTTTTTTGGGATCATATTTTCTATTCCGCTATTTAATCAAAAACCTTTGGGGATCAGTTAAATTGGGGGATAGTCTGTGTTGGTACGTGTGAGAGAGATCCACCTTTCCAAGTTGTTGAGGTTCATCTCATACTTCTGAAGGTTTGAGGGTGCTGCCTGTTCCATACTCCCCCTACTCCTAGCCTTTTAGGGGTACAAACAATAGTAATTGGGGCCTAGTGTGGTTGTGTACGTGTGATATACATACACTTTTTTGGGATCATATTTTCTATTCCGCTATTTAATCAAAAACCTTTGGGGATCAGTTAAATTGGGGGATAGTCTGTGTTGGTACGTGTGAGAGAGATCCACCTTTCCAAGTTGTTGGGGTTCATCTCATACTTCTGAAGGTTTGAGGGTGCTGCCTGTTCCATACTCCCCCTACTCCTAGCCTTTTAGGGGTACAAACAATAGTAATTGGGGCCTAGTGTGGTTGTGTACGTGTGATATACATACACTTTTTTGGGATCATATTTTCTATTCCGCTATTTAATCAAAAACCTTTGGGGATCAGTTAAATTGGGGGATAGTCTGTGTTGGTACGTGTGAGAGAGATCCACCTTTCCAAGTTGTTGGGGTTCATCTCATACTTCTGAAGGTTTGAGGGTGCTGCCTGTTCCATACTCCCCCTACTCCTAGCCTTTTAGGGGTACAAACAATAGTAATTGGGGCCTAGTGTGGTTGTGTACGTGTGATATACATACACTTTTTTGGGATCATATTTTCTATTCCGCTATTTAATCAAAAACCTTTGGGGATCAGTTAAATTGGGGGATAGTCTGTGTTGGTACGTGTGAGAGAGATCCACCTTTCCAAGTTGTTGAGGTTCATCTCATACTTCTGAAGGTTTGAGGGTGCTGCCTGTTCCATACTCCCCCTACTCCTAGCCTTTTAGGGGTACAAACAATAGTAATTGGGGCCTAGTGTGGTTGTGTACGTGTGATATACATACACTTTTTTGGGATCATATTTTCTATTCCGCTATTTAATCAAAAACCTTTGGGGATCAGTTAAATTGGGGGATAGTCTGTGTTGGTACGTGTGAGAGAGATCCACCTTTCCAAGTTGTTGAGGTTCATCTCATACTTCTGAAGGTTTGAGGGTGCTGCCTGTTCCATACTCCCCCTACTCCTAGCCTTTTAGGGGTACAAACAATAGTAATTGGGGCCTAGTGTGGTTGTGTACGTGTGATATACATACACTTTTTTGGGATCATATTTTCTATTCCGCTATTTAATCAAAAACCTTTGGGGATCAGTTAAATTGGGGGATAGTCTGTGTTGGTACGTGTGAGAGAGATCCACCTTTCCAAGTTGTTGGGGTTCATCTCATACTTCTGAAGGTTTGAGGGTGCTGCCTGTTCCATACCCCCCCTACTCCTCATCTAGCCTTTTAGGGGTACAAACAATAGTAATTGGGGCCTAGTGTGGTTGTGTACGTGCGAGATACATACACTTTTTTGATCATATTTCCTATTCCGCTATTCAATAAAAACCTTTGAGGATCAATTGAATTGCGGGATAGTCTGTGTCGGTACGTGTGAGAGAGATCCACCTTTCCAAGTTGTTGGGGTTCATCTCATACTTCTGAAGGTTTGAGGGTGCTGCCTGTTCCATACCCCCCCTACTCCTCATCTAGCCTTTTAGGGGTACAAACAATAGTAATTGGGGCCTAGTGTGGTTGTGTACGTGCGAGATACGTACACTTTTTTTGATCATATTTCCTATTCCGCTATTCAATAAAAACCTTTGAGGATCAATTGAATTGCGGGATAGTCTGTGTCGGTACGTGTGAGAGAGATCCACCTTTCCAAGTTGTTGGGGTTCATCTCATACTTCTGAAGGTTTGAGGGTGCTGCCTGTTCCATACCCCCCCTACTCCTCATCTAGCCTTTTAGGGGTACAAACAATAGTAATTGGGGCCTAGTGTGGTTGTGTACGTGCGAGATACATACACTTTTTTTGATCATATTTCCTATTCCGCTATTCAATAAAAACCTTTGAGGATCAATTGAATTGCGGGATAGTCTGTGTCGGTACGTGTGAGAGAGATCCACCTTTCCAAGTTGTTGGGGTTCATCTCATACTTCTGAAGGTTTGAGGGTGCTGCCTGTTCCATACCCCCCCTACTCCTCATCTAGCCTTTTAGGGGTACAAACAATAGTAATTGGGGCCTAGTGTGGTTGTGTACGTGCGAGATACATACACTTTTTTTGATCATATTTCCTATTCCGCTATTCAATAAAAACCTTTGAGGATCAATTGAATTGCGGGATAGTCTGTGTCGGTACGTGTGAGAGAGATCCACCTTTCCAAGTTGTTGGGGTTCATCTCATACTTCTGAAGGTTTGAGGGTGCTGCCTGTTCCATACCCCCCCTACTCCTCATCTAGCCTTTTAGGGGTACAAACAATAGTAATTGGGGCCTAGTGTGGTTGTGTACGTGCGAGATACATACACTTTTTTTGATCATATTTCCTATTCCGCTATTCAATAAAAACCTTTGAGGATCAATTGAATTGCGGGATAGTCTGTGTCGGTACGTGTGAGAGAGATCCACCTTTCCAAGTTGTTGGGGTTCATCTCATACTTCTGAAGGTTTGAGGGTGCTGCCTGTTCCATACCCCCCCTACTCCTCATCTAGCCTTTTAGGGGTACAAACAATAGTAATTGGGGCCTAGTGTGGTTGTGTACGTGCGAGATACATACACTTTTTTTGATCATATTTCCTATTCCGCTATTCAATAAAAACCTTTGAGGATCAATTGAATTGCGGGATAGTCTGTGTCGGTACGTGTGAGAGAGATCCACCTTTCCAAGTTGTTGGGGTTCATCTCATACTTCTGAAGGTTTGAGGGTGCTGCCTGTTCCATACCCCCCCTACTCCTCATCTAGCCTTTTAGGGGTACAAACAATAGTAATTGGGGCCTAGTGTGGTTGTGTACGTGCGAGATACATACACTTTTTTTGATCATATTTCCTATTCCGCTATTCAATAAAAACCTTTGAGGATCAATTGAATTGCGGGATAGTCTGTGTCGGTACGTGTGAGAGAGATCCACCTTTCCAAGTTGTTGGGGTTCATCTCATACTTCTGAAGGTTTGAGGGTGCTGCCTGTTCCATACCCCCCCTACTCCTCATCTAGCCTTTTAGGGGTACAAACAATAGTAATTGGGGCCTAGTGTGGTTGTGTACGTGCGAGATACATACACTTTTTTTGATCATATTTCCTATTCCGCTATTCAATAAAAACCTTTGAGGATCAATTGAATTGCGGGATAGTCTGTGTCGGTACGTGTGAGAGAGATCCACCTTTCCAAGTTGTTGGGGTTCATCTCATACTTCTGAAGGTTTGAGGGTGCTGCCTGTTCCATACCCCCCCTACTCCTCATCTAGCCTTTTAGGGGTACAAACAATAGTAATTGGGGCCTAGTGTGGTTGTGTACGTGCGAGATACATACACTTTTTTTGATCATATTTCCTATTCCGCTATTCAATAAAAACCTTTGAGGATCAATTGAATTGCGGGATAGTCTGTGTCGGTACGTGTGAGAGAGATCCACCTTTCCAAGTTGTTGGGGTTCATCTCATACTTCTGAAGGTTTGAGGGTGCTGCCTGTTCCATACCCCCCCTACTCCTCATCTAGCCTTTTAGGGGTACAAACAATAGTAATTGGGGCCTAGTGTGGTTGTGTACGTGCGAGATACATACACTTTTTTTGATCATATTTCCTATTCCGCTATTCAATAAAAACCTTTGAGGATCAATTGAATTGCGGGATAGTCTGTGTCGGTACGTGTGAGAGAGATCCACCTTTCCAAGTTGTTGGGGTTCATCTCATACTTCTGAAGGTTTGAGGGTGCTGCCTGTTCCATACCCCCCCTACTCCTCATCTAGCCTTTTAGGGGTACAAACAATAGTAATTGGGGCCTAGTGTGGTTGTGTACGTGCGAGATACATACACTTTTTTTGATCATATTTCCTATTCCGCTATTCAATAAAAACCTTTGAGGATCAATTGAATTGCGGGATAGTCTGTGTCGGTACGTGTGAGAGAGATCCACCTTTCCAAGTTGTTGGGGTTCATCTCATACTTCTGAAGGTTTGAGGGTGCTGCCTGTTCCATACCCCCCCTACTCCTCATCTAGCCTTTTAGGGGTACAAACAATAGTAATTGGGGCCTAGTGTGGTTGTGTACGTGCGAGATACATACACTTTTTTTGATCATATTTCCTATTCCGCTATTCAATAAAAACCTTTGAGGATCAATTGAATTGCGGGATAGTCTGTGTCGGTACGTGTGAGAGAGATCCACCTTTCCAAGTTGTTGGGGTTCATCTCATACTTCTGAAGGTTTGAGGGTGCTGCCTGTTCCATACTCCCCCTACTCCTCATCTAGCCTTTTAGGGGTACAAACAATAGTAATTGGGGCCTAGTGTGGTTGTGTACGTGTGATATACATACACTTTTTTCGGATCATATTTTCTATTCCGCTATTCAATAAAAACCTTTCTAGGGCAAGATCTTAAATTACAGAAATATGAGGAGACCGTCAAATAAGGGCCGTGGCCTGGGTCGTGGTGCTGCTGGTAGAGCTCCTGTTGCAAGGAGAGGACATGGTCGATCTGTGCCAGCTACACGCACAAGTGAAACACCTTCCTCAAGTGTGAGTAGGCGACAGAACCTGCATCAGTATTTGGTAGGGCATCAAACGCCCCTAGAAGTGATGAGGCCAGAACAAGTTGAGGCGATAGTAGATTGGTTTGCTGCTGACAGTGCCTCCAGTTCCTTCACATTGTCTCCCACCCAGTCTACTGCAGAAAGGTCAGAGTTGGCACCTGCAGCCAATGTCCAACCGTCTTTCACCTCACCCCCTTGCAAATCAGGCCAGCAGTCTGAGCCCCAAGCCATACAGCAGTCTCTTATTCTTTTTGAGGACTCTGTCAGCAGGGTTTCCCAGGGCCATCCACCTAGCCCTGCCCCAGAAGTGGAAGAGATTGAGTGCAGCGATGCCCAACCACTTATTTCTCAAGATGAGTACATGCAAGGATCATCGCAGCACGTCTCCGATGATGACGAAACGCAGGTGCCAACTGCTGCGGCGTTCAGCATTGTGGAGACCGACAAGGAGGGCAGGGGTGAAGACTGGGTGGAAGATGATGTGGAGGACGATGAGGTCCTCGACCCCACATGGAATGAACGTCATGCAGGTGAACTGAGTAGTTTGGAGGAAGAGGCGGTGGTCGCACAGAGCCACCAGCACAGCAGAAGAGGGAGCAGGGTGCAGAAGCGGAGCGGCCGTGCCCTAGACACCACGCCCGCTACTGCCCAACGCAGCAAGGGAACGAGCGCACCAAAGTCAGCTCAAAGGAGTTCTCTAGCGTGGAAGTTCTTTAGAAAATGTGCTGATGACAGGACACGAGTGGTTTGCACCCTGTGCAATCAGAGCTTGAAGCGAGGCATGAACCTTCTCAACCTGAGCACAACCTGCATGATCAGGCATCTAAGTGCAAAGCACGAGCTGCAGTGGAGTACACACCTTCAAAACCAAGAAACGTCTCTGGCTCATCCTGCTTCCTCTTCTGCTGCAGTCTCGGCCGCTCCAGCCACATCTGTAGTGATACCGGCACCTGCCACCCCGCAAACAGACGATCTGTCAGCAACACCACCACCTGGGTCACCAACAACCATCTCCACAATGTCCCGTGGAAGCGTTCAGCTTTCCATCTCCCAAACACTTGAGAGGAAGAGGAAGTACCCCCCTACCCACCCGCGATCCCTGGCCCTGAATGCCAGCATTTCAAAATTATTGGCCTTTGAAATGCTGTCATTCCGTCTGGTGGAGACGCACAGTTTTAAAAACCTTATGTCGGTGGCTGTCCCACAGTACGTCGTGCCCAGCCGCCACTACTTTTCCAGGCAAGCCATCCCTTCCCTGCACAACCAAGTGGGGGAAAAAATCAGGTGTGCACTGCGCAACGCCATCTGTGCCAAGGTCCACCTAACTACGGATACGTGGACCAGTAAGCACGGTCAGGGGCGTTATATCTCCCTAACGGCACACTGGGTAAATGCAGTGGCGGATGGGCCTGAGGCGGATAGCAATTTGGCGCATGTCCTTCCACCACCGAGGATTGCAGGGCGCTTCAGTTTGCCTCCTGTTCCTAACTCCTCCTACTCCGCTTCCTCATCCTCTACCGCCTCCTCATCCGGACAGCGTAACACCTTCACCACCAACTTCAGCACGGCCAGGGGTAAACGACAGCAGGCAGTTTTACAACTTGCCTGTTTGGGGGACAAACCACACACCGCGCAGGAGTTGTGGAGGAGCATGGAACAGCAGACAAATGAGTGGTTGCTGCCAGCGAGCCTCAAGCCCGGCCTGGTGACCCCTACCGAAGAAGCCAAACGGAGCCCACGCTCCAGGCGTAACGCGTATAGGGAGGCGGAGCCTGCGTGCCTGACGCCGATCGCTCGGGTGCTACTCTCTAACACTGAATGCCATAACAGCAGGCACGGCTGAGTGCCCAACAAATGTGAGTTACCCCTTTATGCTCAATAAAAGCTCATTATTTACATTCAGAGAGCACTAGATCTTTGCTTTATCTTTATTTTATGTCCTGGCGACCCCCGGAGGTGAAGGCTGGAGAGGTTACCTGTGATAGTCTGTTTATCCCCTGATATGCTCATGCTGGCCCGTTTGGGTCTGGTATCAAGGTGAGAGGCCAATCTTACTGGTGGAGGGAGTTCACACACTGGTGGTTCCTGCTTGATTCACAAGGGATTGAGGCTGTCCTGTCATCACCTGGATATACTAATCATTACTTTGGAGCACTTTATATGAACATTTATGTTTCATCAGAGCACATATGATGGACACTATATTTTGTTGATAACACTTGTTGATTCATTAATCACTTATTATTTTTGTGCACTTCTGGCGCAGCACGTTTTTTGATTTTTGTGCGATAACGGGCGAAATCTCATAGCAGCTCTGGGCCTAGCCGGTTTGACGCACATCCCTTGCCTGGCGCATGTGCTGAATTTGGTGGTGCAGAGGTTCCTTAAAAACTACCCCGATATGTCAGAGCTGCTGCAGAAAGTGCGGGCCGTTTGTGCGCACTTTCGGCGTTCTCACCCTGCTGCTGCTCGCCTGGCAGCGCTGCAGCGTAACTTCGGCCTTCCCGCTCACCGCCTCATATGTGACGTGCCCACAAGGTGGAACTCCACCTTGCACATGCTGGAAAGACTGTGCGAGCAGCAGCAGGCCATAGTGGAGTTTCAGCTGCAGCACGCACGCGTGAGTCGCTCTGCGGAACAGCACCACTTCACCACCAATAACTGGGCCTCCATGCGAGACCTGTGTGCCTTGTTGCGCTGTTTTGAGTACTCCACCAACATGGCCAGTGGCAATGACGCCGTTCTCAGCTTAACTATCCCACTTCTATGCCTCCTTGAAAAAACAATTCGGGCGATGATGGAAGAGGATGTGGCACAGGATGAGGAGGAGGAGGAGGATGAAGAGGTAACATTTCCAAGGCTTTCAGGGCAGTCATTCGCAAGGGGCTCCGAGGGTGGGTTCCTGCACACGCAAACGCCAGGGACGCAATTGTCCAGCAGGGGCACAGTTCTGGAGGATGAGGAGGATGAGGAGGAGGAGGAGCTGGAGGAGGAGATGGAACCATGTTCACAGCAGGGTGGCACCCAGGCCAGCTCATGGCCATCACTGGTGCGTGGCTGGGGGGATACAGAGGACACGGACCATACACCTCCCACAGAGGACAGCCTTTCGTTGCCTCTGGGCAGCCTGGCACACATGAGCGATTACATGCTGCAGTGTCTCCACAACGACCGCCGAGTTGCCCACATTCTAACTTGTGCTGATTACTGGGTGGCCACGCTGCTGGATCCCCGTTACAAGGACAACGTACCGTCCTTAATTCACTCACTGGAGCGCGATCGCAAGATGCGCGAGTACAAGCGCACGCTGGTAGACGCCATGCTGCTGGCATTCCCATCTGACAGCGGGGCCACAGTGGAAGCACAAGGCAGAGGAGGAGGAGGAGGAGGTCGCCAACGCAACCAGGGCACCGCCAGCACCTCAGAAGGCAGGGTTAGCATGGCCGAAATGTGGAAAAGCTTTGTCAGCACGCCACAACAAACAGCAGCACCAGCAGCTCAGATGGAACGTCTTAGCAGGAGGCAGCATTTTACCAACATGGTGGAGCAGTATGTGTGCACACGCCTACATGTAGTGAATGACGGGTCTGCCCCCTTCAACTTCTGGGTCTCCAAATTGGGCACATGGCCTGAGCTTGCCCTTTACGCCTTGGAGGTGCTGGCGTGCCCTGCAGCCAGTGTATTATCTGAACGGGTATTTAGCACGGCTGGGGGCGTTATAACAGACAAGCGCAGCCGCCTGTCCAGAGACAATGTGGACAAGCTCACGTTCATTAAAATGAACCAGGCATGGATCCCACGGGACTTTTCCGTACCTTATGCAGAATAGCAATGGATACCGACCTTACCCACCCATTGTTCCATTTTTGCTCTTTCTCACTCTTTTGGGGTGTACCCTCATTTAAAATTTGTGAAAAGAAGCAGTGTTGGCTACCTCGTCCTCCTCCTCAGGGCCAGATTAATGTAGGGGCTATTGGAGCTGCAGCTCCAGGCCCCTACCTTTTATATAGGCCCCGGGTTGGCCATATTCACTGTTACCGCTCTTCTGTCACTTGTAAACACAGAAGTCTGGCTTCTATGCTCGCTTCCCCAGGCAGCACCCTCAGAACCTCCCCACACAGCGTGAAGGCCGGACAAGGAGGGACAGTTGGCGATGCATGGATGTGTTTATGGGCTTCAGAGACAGCATCCCATGTTGAATTAGGCATGCATGGCTGCACCCTTCCTCCTCTGGGTGCATGGCAAGGCACGGCCCTAAGGCCCTTCAAAATCCTCAGCACCAAGCCCATGATGCTGTTAATCCGGCCCTGGTCCTCCTCCACCGCCGCTTCCACCTACACCGCCCATAGGTGTGCGCAGCCTATTGCATTAAGGTGTGCACCCCAAAGTTGAAATACACATGCATGTGTTTGCCAGCAGGGAGAGTAATGTATCGGGGCCATGTACCTGTAGGCAAGGAGAAATAGAGCAGAGCAGGTCCCAGGGAGATCTTTCCCATCTCCTCACTGGCAATGCTATGTGCCCTAGGTGATTAGGGTGTGCCCAGGCACACCCAGCACACCCTGTGCGCACGCCTATGTCACCGCCACATCCACCACCACCTCAACCTCCCTCCTACTCCATATGGGCCTCGTCCTTCAGAGATGAAGAAGAACATTGTTTTATTTTTCTGTTTTTTTTTGTTGTTTTAAGTTATTTCCCTATCCACATTTGTTTGCAGAGCACTTGCCATGCTCTTAATTACGTTTTGCTGCCATTTGCAGCACTCTAGCCCTTTCCTTTGGTGTTTTAGAGCCATTTTAGTGCCTTAAAGTTCGGGTCCCCATTGACTTCAATGGGGTTCGGTGTCCGGGAAAAGTTCGGTAAAAGTCCGGGACACGGACCCGGACTTTTTTTTAAAGTTCGGCCGAACCCGTCGAACACGGACATCTAGGTGTCCGCTCAACCCTAGATATAATAGATATAACAGAAAGGTGCAACTTTGCTCAAGTAAACAGAAAAAGAACAAAATGACACTAGCAGCGCTTAATTGGACCACATAAATGAGTCAAGTCCACAGTGAAAACGTGCAGATGTTGTCCTCTATGGCATACAGTTCTCCAGATTTAGAAGATCCATATACGGTGTAATGAAACCTCTATCACTGTACTTCCACAGACTGTAGTGTACCTCCACTGCACCACTGTGAAGACCTGGTAAAAATGGACACTCACCAGAAATTCGTTTATATGCGCTTTGGTTAAACCACTTAGTTGTTTCAATCTCCAATCGAGGTTTTGCACCAGCTGCACACCAGATCGAAATCTCTCCGTGTCCACATATAGTGTATAGTTATGCTCACACCAACATAGGAAACACTTTCCCGGTATACACATGCAAGTAAAGCACAAGGATGGGGACTCATAGCGTAACTCATATATTTTTATTGCCAGAAATCAACCCCCAATCCCTTCAAATGCTACTCACAATATATAAAAAAAACATCAGGTCTACAAGGCTGGGAGTTGCTGACTACATTGATGTCCCAAAGATCCTGAGACTGGTCGCATAATACTCAATTGCTGTCCTATAATCTAGACAGCATTTGGCTCTGGTGAGTTTGAATTTCACTAATTTTTGCTGGTGGAGAGATCACTTTCCTTTTCATCGTGACATCCACATGTTCACTGGATTGCACCCATTAAATGTCGTCACAATAATTTATGAACTTTATGACAAGAGACATTTCTTCAAGTTTTTCATTTCTGTCCAATGCGTTGATTCACTCAGCAGGTCATGAAAGGGTTAAATTGCAAAAAAAAAATGGGAGAGGCTCATGGTGTAGTATGAAGTAAAAATCAATTTAATAAAAATATACAGTATAATATTCAGTATCACTGATACAGAAACAGTGTATATAGAATATAAAATCCAACAACGATAAAAAAGAACTCACATATAGAGCCACCACTAAAATGAAAAGTGATGGCTGGGACCTTAGGTGTTTGAGATAACAAGCTTAGTGATACTGAATATTATACTGTATATTTTTATTAAATTGATTTTCACTTCATACTTTTTACTTCATACTACACCATGAGCCTCTCCCATTTTTTTTGCAATTTACCCCCTTTCATGACGTGCTGAGTGAATCAATGCATTGGAGGTTATCTACGAGGCTGGGAGTTGCTGACTACATTGATGTCCCAAAGATCCTGAGACTGGTCGCATAATACTCGATTGCTGTCCTATAATCTAGACAGCATTTGGCTCTGGTGAGTTTGCATTTCACAAATTTTTGCTGGTGGAGAGATCACTTTCCTTTTCATCGTGACATCCACATGTTCACTGGATTGCACCCATTGAATGTCGTCACATTATTTTATGAACTTTATCACAAGAGACATTTCTTCAAGTTGTTCATTTCTGTCCATTTGAGATTGTTTCTTATTGTTTATTATTTTTAGCGCTGTAATATTCTTTTTATCAAGGCTAAAACTAAGACATTTACAAATGATCAAATAATGGACTACTGGGTGTCAAGGATATACTACTGGTGGCAGGTGGCCTGATATGCACTTGAGGTACTAGCCTGCCCTACTGCAAGTGTCATGTCAGAGAAAGCCTTCAGTGCAGTGGTGGGATTTGTGACTAAGAGACTGACTTTAATAAAATGAATCAGACCTGGATCACAGAGGACTACCAAACACCCACTGAGGATGTTACTGATAAAAATTTAATTTATGTATGTGTAAAAAAAAAAATGTAAAACATTTTAGGTATTTTGAGATATGGTAGGATGATGTGTAGAGAGTGTGTGGTGTTTTGGATGCACAATGTTTTTATTTTGTTACTTCAAAGGATGCCTTTTTGGTGCTTCTAAAAGAAGGCAAATACCCCAATTAATATAGGAAAAAGTAGCTAAGATGCATCTGCAAAAGTGTTTTAAAAACAAAGTTGTTGCTACAGAGCCTGTAAGAATTTTAAGCTCCAAGCTATCCCTGGAGGCAGCAATAAGGCATGATAATGTCCCTCATGCCTCCCAGAAGCATCAAAAGCTGTGGCTAATGTAAGTATTGTTCTTTTTAGTAAAAATTTATTTTAAATCACCATTGCAGACAATTTGAGGTGAGGGGCATTCAGTAGAGTAGACCTTCCATTTTCATGCAGGACATTAACAGCATTAAAATGGATGAAAAATGTTAAAAACCCCCAAATTTCTTCAGGATAAAAAGTATTTTGCTATCTACAAGACATTCAGTAAGGGTTTACATCTACTTTAACAGACGTGACAAGTGACGTCCCTTCAAGACCTACACTAATCTCTCCCTATGCACGTTATCAGCAGCACTCCATATGCTTTCCCTATCACAGCTAAAGTACATTTTCAATATGGCTGCTTGGAACCCCCTTTGAAATTAATTGAACTGCTGATGGGGAGCTTCTCTTCCATAATCAGTGCCTTACCTCACAAATGTTCTTTTGACTGAATGAGGACAATTTGACACAGACACATTCCAAAATGCTTTGGAAAATCTTTCCAGAAGAGTGGTGGTAATTATGTCTGCAAAGGAGAGGGGGTGGTAACTCCATATTAATGCCCATGATTTTTGAATTTTGAAATGGTAAGACCAACATGATAGAGGTGTGGGGGTCTGGTGTCCACAAATTTTGCCCATATATTATACATACTGGGTAAAGTCAGTTCCCTCAAGGTGGTTAAGGTCAACATTACCTAAGATGATATAAGGGTCCATTCATAGATCCAGGTAAATGACATCACATCAATGATTACGTTGCATTCAAACACAAGATATAAGACCGCTAAGTAGGTATACAAAGCAAAAAAATACTAACTAAATGTTGTACGTTTTCTTTAATTTTCTTAACTAAAACAATGATTGAATAATGCTTCTAGGAACAAATTTATTTCACAGAGAATTGTAAAAGAAAGGATAAAAAGAATTAGCATTAGGTTACATTTAGCACATCTTTATATGTCTTCTTAAAACAAAATTATTATCTGAGCTCTGGTACAAAATGTAAGGAGCAGACATAGGGATAGCTCTTTGTAGACTGCCATAATTTATTTTTAGTTCATTATTTACTGGAAATACAAGAACAAGACAGGCATCGATTACTAGGGCCGAAGATTTATTATTCCACTGCATGCTATGCATCCTTAGTAGTTCAAACATCTGTAGAGATATTAAATACATGAAATTAAAGCAGACACTTGCTGTCTCATAATAACAAGTTTTTTCCTACATTAAAGAGGCTCCCATATTTTTAATGTTTATTTTTGTAGATGAATAAATAATCGTTTTAATAAATTTGGTCTGGTAAGCAGAGTGTGCAATTAAAAAGGAAACTTTAGCACTTATTATATAGCACCCTTGCCATTTGATCTTCCATAATTTGTTTGCCATCAAAAAGTGTTCAAAAGCATTTTTGTAGTCTAGTTTTGCACATAGAACAGCTTTGGATAACATTAAAATTGTCAGTATTTTAAAGCACTCCATTGCCTTTCAGAGAAGACAAATTAGTGTTGCTTTGAAGAAGGCAACAATGATCCAAACATGTTAGCTATATTGCACCTCTTTTAACGTAACCTAATATTAAAGAATTTGGAACTTGGAACGCACCAGGTTGCTGAATAATTAATTTTATGGTTTGATGCCATTGGGAGCACACACTCCAGCCTTGAGCATGGACCCTCAGCAATCTACTGTACATGGTAACAGCCCAGTCAAGCGTGGGTAAAGTTTTTCAGTTCGTCAATATTTTAAAGCACCCCATAGCCTTTGAGAGAGGGCAAATTAGTGTTCAACAACAACACTATTTTGTCTTTTCTAAAAGATTAGGAGTGCTTTAAAATATTAAAAAAGGAAAAACATTCCGGGAACTCACAAAGATACAGCCTAACTCGGAGGGGATTATTAAGGCAATCCACAAAAGAACAGGATAAGTCATACAGGCTGAGCCATAGAGTTGTTTGTTCCATAGCATGGAGAAAACAGTAGCTCATTAAAAGAACACATTAGTCCCACATTTAATAAATTAGGCTAAAAGCCCAATGTTGTGGCAAACATCAAAAGTCTCGAGCTTGAGAGAATGGGCCTTAACCACTTGCCGACCGCCGCACGACTATCTACGTCGGCGGTCAGCCCCTCACAGGCAAACTAACGTAGGGCTACGTTGCTTGCTTGTGAGGGTCTAGGGAGCGAGCGCGCGCCACCGGAGGCGCGCTCCCGCTCCCGCGTGGTCACGGACCCCCCCGCGCGTGTGACCAGCGGACCCGATGTCCGCCGGCCACTCGGCGATCGGCGGGGGAGAGGGAGAATGTCAGGCAGCTTGTGTAAACAAGCCACCTGTCATTCTCCTCGCTGTAAAGACACTGATCACTCGGATCTAGTATGTAGATCCGTTGATCAGTGTCCTTACAGCTGAAGCCACAGCCAATCACAGTAGAAAGCACGCCCCTAGGGACACACACAGCCCCTCCCTCCCAAATAAAGTTAACCCCTTCACTACCAGTGTATTTTTACAGTAACAGTGCATATGTATAGCACTGATTACTGTAGAAATGTCACTGGTAACCCCAAAAGTGTCAAAAATGTCAGTCAAGGGTCCGATCTGTCCGCCGCAATGTCGCAGTACTGCAAAAAAAATCGCAGATCGCCGCCATTACGCGTTAAAAAAAAAAACAACAAAAATGACAAAAATCTTTCCCTTTGTTAGTAAACGCGATAACTTTTGCGCAAACCAATCAAAATACGCTTTTTGCGATTTTTTTTACCAAACATAGGTAGCATAAAATAAATTGGCCGAAAATTTTAAAAAATTTTGATTTTTACATTTTTTTTGGGGGGAATTTCATATAAAAAAATTTGAAAAATATTGCTATTTTTACAAAATTGACGCTCTTTTTTTGTTTATAGCGCGTGATCAAAATACAGGTGATCAAATACCACCAAAAGAAAGCTCTGTTTGTGGGAAAAAAGGACGTCAAATTCGTTTAGGTACAGCATCGCACGACCGCGCAATTGTCCGTTAAAGTCACGCAGTGCCGAATCGCAAAATACCCCCTGGTCGGAATGGGGGTAAAATCTTCCGGGGCTTAAGTGGTTAAAGACCAAATAGGTAATGTCTATTGAAGAAATAATGTATACAGTAAAGGGTTCCCTAGGTAAATATTATACCATCTGGGGGAAATGGTTGGATTATAAAAAGGTATATGGATATGTTGAGTACCTGATATTGCTGGCAGAAATGGATTAGGATAATAGATCACCTGGGGCACAGAGGAGTGGGGATGACACCAGAAATAATGAGAAAGAGAAGGTGTGGGATTTTTGGGGGATGGAGGATTAGGAGGGAGGTACATTTTGTTGGGTTTTTCGTAATTTATTTTTTGGGTAGGGGAGGGTTATCAGAAGCTGTATGTGAATTGTATTAGAATTTGATGATAAAGTGATATGTAACAATTGTTTTTAACCACTTTAAGACCGGAGGATTTTCTTGCTTAACGTCCAGGCCACTTTTTTCAACTTGGCACTGCGCGACTTAACTGACAATTGCGCAGTCATGCAATGCTGTACCCAAACAAAATTTACGACCTTTTTTTTCCCCACAAACAGCTTTCTTTTGGTGGTATTTGATCACCTCTGTGCTTTTAATTTTTGTGATCTTAATAAAAAAAGAGCGAAAATTTTGCGAAAAATTGACATTTTCTACTTTGACAGTTAAAAAATATCCAATATATTCAATTTTTGTCATATATTTAGGCCAAAATGTATTTAAATTACATGTCTTAGACAAAAACATTCTCAATGAGCATATTTTTATTGGTTTGCGCAGAAGTTATAGCGTCTACAAACTATGATGTAAATACTGTAATTTACGCAGCTTTAATTTCTGACTTCCTATCTCAATGCTTGAAGTGCTAAAATGGCAGGGCAGTACAACCCCCCCCCCCCCCAGATTACCACTTTTTGGAAAGTAGACATCCTAAGGAATGTAGTGAGAGGCATGTGGAGCTCATTGAATATTTAATTTTTTTGTCACAGGTGTTTGAAAAATGATTAAAAAAAAAAAAAGTTTTTTTTTACAAAAAGTTGTCATTGAAATTATATATTGCTCTCGCATACCATGGGCATATGTGTAATTACACCCCAAAATATATTCTGCTGCTTCTCCTGAAAACAGGGATACCACATATGTGATACTTTTTGGGAGCCTAGCTGTGTACGGGACCCCGAAATCCAATCCCCACCTTCAGAATTTCAAAGGGCGTAAATTTCTCATTGCACTTTCTCACTGCCTATTACGGTTTTGGAGGCCCTGAAATGTCAAGATAGCACAACCCCCCCCCCCCCCCCAAATGACCCCATTTTGGAAAGTAGACACCCCAAGCTATTTTCTTAGAGGCATGATGAGTCCATGGAATATTTTATATTTTTCCACAAGTTTTGGGTATATTATTTTTTTTTTTATTACAAAGTTGTCACTAAAAGATAAATAGCTCACACATGACATGGGTATATGTGGAATGACACCCCAAAATACATTCTGCTGCTTCTCCTGAGTATGGGGATACCCCATGTGTGAGACTTTTTGGGAGCCTAGCTGTGTACGGGCCCCTGAAAACCAATCACAACCTTCAGGTTTTCTAATGGCGTAAATTGTGCATTTCATTCCTTACTACCTATCACAGTTTTGAAGGCCATGAAATGCCAAGATAGCACAACCCCCCCCCCCCCCAAATGACCCCATTTTGCAAATTAGACACTCCAAGCTATTTGCTGAGAGGCATGTTGAGTGTTTTGCAGATCTCACTTTTTGTCACAAAGTTTTGGAAATTGAAAAAAGAGGAAAAAAATGCATTTTCCTTTTTTTTCTTAATTTTCCAAAATAAATGAGAGCTGAAAAATACTCGCCATGCCTCTCAGCAAATAGCTTGGTGTGTCTACTTTGCAAAATGGTGTCATTTGGGGGGGGGTTTGTGCTATCTTGGCATTTCACAGCCTTCAAAACTGTGATAAGTAGTAAGGAGTGAAATCAACAATTTACGCACTTAGAGAGCCTGAAGGTAGTGATTGGTTTTCGGGGTCCTGTACGTGGCAAGACTGCCAAAAAGTCTCCCACATGGGGTATCCCTGTACTCAGAACAAGCAGCAGAAAGTATTTTGGGATGTCATTTCACATATACCCATGGCATGTGTAAGAAATATATAATTTACTGACAACTTTGTGTAAAAAAACAAAACAAAAAAAAAATAACAATTTTCCCGAAACGTGTGGCAAAATATAAAATATTCCATGGACTCACCATGCCTCTCAGCAAATAGCTTGGAGTGTCTACTTTGCAAAATGGGGTCATTTGGGGGGGTTTTGTGCTATCTTGAAATTTCAGGGCCTCCGAAACTGTGACAGGTAGTGAGGAAGTAAAATAAGCAATTTACGCCAACAGAAAAGGTGAAGGTGGTGGTTGGTTTTCGGGATTCCGTACACAGCTAGGCTCCTAAAAAGTCTCACACATGTGGTATCCCTGTACTCAAGAGAAGCAGAAGAATGTATTTTGGGGTGTCATTTCACATATACCCATGGCATGCGTGAGCAATATATCATTTAGTGACAACTTTGTGTAAAAAACAAACAAAAAAAAAGCAAATTGTCATTTTCCTGAAACTTAGGGCAAAATATAAAATACTCCATGGACTCAATATGCCTCCCAGCAAATAGCTTTGGGTATCTACTTTCCAAAAAGGGGTCATTTGGGGTGTGTTTGAACTGCCCTGGCATTTTATGCTCAATCTTAGCCACACATCACCCACTCTTCTAACCACTTGAAGACCAAGCCTTTTCTGTGCCTTTTTGTTTACATGAAAAAATATTTTTTTTTACTAGAAAATTGCTTTGAACCCCCAAACATTGTATATTTTTTTAAAGCAGAGGCCCTACAGAACAAAATGGGGGATGTTGCAATTTTTTTCATCAAACGGTATTTACGCACAGATTTTCCAAACGCAATATTTGCGGGAAAAAAACACTTTTTTATATTTAATGCAGAAATACACTATATAATTCATAATTGTTTTGTAAAATTTAAAAGATGATCTTATGCCGAGTACATAGACACCAAACATGACATGCTTTAAAAATTGTGCACGCACGTTTTTAAAAGCCTTTAAAAGTCTTTACAGGTTACCACTTTGGACTTACAGAGGAGGTCTACTGCAAGAATTACTGCCCTCGACCTGGCGTTCACAGCAATACCTCACATGCATTCTGCAATTGCAGTTTACATATGACACTAAACCAACGCTTGCGTGCGCCTTTGCGCGCAAGCATGGAGGGACAGGGGGGCTTGATTTTTTTATATTTATTTTGCTTTTTTATGTTATTTTGACACATTTCCTTTCATTTTTTTTTTAAATAATTTTTTATTGTTATCACAGTGAATTTAAATATCCCCTATGATAGCAATCTGTAGTGACAGGTACTCTTTTTTTTAAAAAATTGGGGTCTTTTAGACACTAGATCTCTCCTCTGACCTTAACGCATCTGACCACACCAAAATTGGTGTGATAAAATACCTTCCCAATTTCCCAATGGCCCTGTTTATTTCTGGCGAAACAGAAGTCATGCTCGTAGCTTCCGGTATCTTAGGCCATAGAGATGATTGGAGCCATTCTCATCTCCAATCAGCTCTATGGTTAGATAATTGAACCACCGGCTGCACTCTCAGGTTAACCGGTGGGACAGGAGAACCCGAGAAAAACCGCGGAAGGCGGCGGGAGGGTCGGCAGGAGGGGGGGCCTCCCACTGCTTGTAAAAGCAGTCTGCTTTTACATGTAAGTCAACCACTGGCTGTAAAAAACAATACCAAGATGATGCCTAAATCTGCAGGCACCATCCTGGTATAACCACTCAAAGTCCAGCAACGTACCAGTACATTGCTGGTCCTTGTTTGGCATATAGTTGTAATGTTCCGGTACCTTTGGTACCCTAAATTACACTTTCCACAAGTGTATGCGCCCTACCATTTACTTTTGGAAAGGTGCGTATACACCTTTAAGACTGGAGCTGTCATCACTCAGCGCCGGACTAGATGGCTATTTAAGGCGTCGGTTCTCACTCACATGTGTTCGTTCAAACACCCTTACCTGGATGCTAACCTTGCTTGAAGCTTCCATGCTTGCAAGCTTACTTCGCTGACGGAACCTCGCTGCGCTGATCCCTGTATCCCGCTATTGGATCATCCGCCTCTCCTGAACCACCCTTCGGCTGTATCGCTAATAGTGCTAAGTACCCCACAGGGGAATTCTCTATAAACTTATACTAAGCTTACACTATCTAGCTCTGCATAGTAAAGACTGTTTATCACTAGGGATGATCGAACTTTTGAAAAGTTCGGTTCGACCAGAACACCCGAACTTCACGAAAGTTCGGTTCGGATTTCAGAACCCCATTGAAATCAATGGGACCCGAACTTCTGTAATCAAAAAACACCATTTTTAAGCCCTAAAACCCAATAAATGCCCCTAAAAAGTGCCTAGGGTTCTGGGTCATGCCCCAGGGACTATTAATCACACAAAAAAAAGTTCTTAAAAATTGTCGTTTTTGATAGATGGCCAATTATTGAAAAAATTAAAAAAAAAAAAAAAAAAAAAAAAGAGATTTCTTTGGATTTAGTGTCTGGGGGTTCTAAAAGGTGTACCTGTGAAGTTTCAGCTCTGTAGCATGTCCAGAACCAGAATTACAGCATACTAAACCTTCAAAAATGACTTTTTTGCTTAACCGCACCTTTCTTTTGCTCCTAATCAACGGCTCAGCCAATGTGTATGATGGGGACATAATGCAGTGCACTGGGAACAAGATTAGAGGTTTTTTTGGAAAAAGGTGCTGTCTCTTTAAATGTGCATATAATTAACGGGTGTATTTCCACAATGGGGCTATTATTACCAAATGTTTCAAGAAGTCCAAAGATGTATGTAGATGCACTTTATTTCATGTAAAATGGTGTTTGGTGCACTTTAACTTGAAATCTCACAAGAAACAGACATATATGCACGGATACATTGAGGGTTAGGGGTAGGGGCCACAATGTAGTGCAGAGTGAACAAGATTAGAGATGTTTTGGATGAATACTGTTGTCTCTTGACTTTGAATAGAAGTAAAGGATGCTTAAAAATTGGGCATTTGGTGGTGCGGACGATGCCTTGACACCATATCCCTATGAAAGTGCTGGTAATGAAAGCAATAATTGCCTTTGTAAGGAAAAAAATTACAATGATATGCATCTGTGTGACAGGTGCGCAAAAATTGTTGTTTGGGTGTTGGCGGAGCCATACCACTGTAAGCCCAAAGAGCTGGTGTTGAAGAAGGCGTAAAAATTATGAAGGTGTGCACATGTGGAACAGGTGCGCAAACATGGTAGTTTTGGTGTTGGCGGAGCCTCCCCACCATAACCCCAAAGAGCTGGCTTTGAAGGAGGCCCAAAAATTGTAAAGGTGTGCACCTGTGGAACAGGTTCGCAAACATGGTAGTTTTTGTTTAGCATAGCCTCCCCACCTTAACCCCAAAGAGCTGGTGTTGAAGGAGGCCCAAAAATTGTAAAGGTGTGCCCCTGTGGAACAGGTGCGCAAACATTGTAGTTTTTGTTTTAGCATAGCCTCCCCACCTTAACCCCAAAGAGCTGGCGTTGAAGGAGGCCCAAAAATTGTAAAGGTGTGCACCTGTGGAACAGGTGCGCAAACATTGTAGTTTTTGTTTTAGCATAGCCTCCCCACCCTAACCCCCAAAGCGCTGGTGTTGAAGGAGGCCCAAAAATTGTAAAGGTGTGCACCTGTGGAACAGGTGCGCAAACATTGTAGTTTTTGTTTTAGCATAGCCTCCCCACCTTAACCCCAAAGAGCTGGTGTTGAAGGAGGCCCAAAAATTGTAAAGGTGTGCCCCTGTGGAACAGGTGCGCAAACATTGTAGTTTTTGTTTTAGCATAGCCTCCCCACCCTAACCCCCAAAGAGCTGGTGTTGAAGGAGGCCCAAAAATTGTAAAGGTGTGCCCCTGTGGAACAGGTGCGCAAACATTGTAGTTTTTGTTTTAGCATAGCCTCCCCACCTTAACCCCAAAGAGCTGGCGTTGAAGGAGGCCCAAAAATTGTAAAGGTGTGCACCTGTGGAACAGGTGCGCAAACATTGTAGTTTTTGTTTTAGCATAGCCTCCCCACCCTAACCCCCAAAGAGCTGGTGTTGAAGGAGGCCCAAAAATTGTAAAGGTGTGCACCTGTGGAACAGGTGCGCAAACATTGTAGTTTTTGTTTTAGCATAGCCTCCCCACCTTAACCCCAAAGAGCTGGTGTTGAAGGAGGCCCAAAAATTGTAAAGGTGTGCACCTGTGGAACAGGTGCGCAAACATTGTAGTTTTTGTTTTAGCATAGCCTCCCCACCTTAACCCCAAAGAGCTGGTGTTGAAGGAGGCCCAAAAATTGTAAAGGTGTGCCCCTGTGGAACAGGTGCGCAAACATTGTAGTTTTTGTTTTAGCATAGCCTCCCCACCCTAACCCCCAAAGAGCTGGTGTTGAAGGAGGCCCAAAAATTGTAAAGGTGTGCCCCTGTGGAACAGGTGCGCAAACATTGTAGTTTTTGTTTTAGCATAGCCTCCCCACCTTAACCCCAAAGAGCTGGCGTTGAAGGAGGCCCAAAAATTGTAAAGGTGTGCACCTGTGGAACAGGTGCGCAAACATTGTAGTTTTTGTTTTAGCATAGCCTCCCCACCCTAACCCCCAAAGAGCTGGTGTTGAAGGAGGCCCAAAAATTGTAAAGGTGTGCACCTGTGGAACAGGTGCGCAAACATTGTAGTTTTTGTTTTAGCATAGCCTCCCCACCTTAACCCCAAAGAGCTGGTGTTGAAGGAGGCCCAAAAATTGTAAAGGTGTGCACCTGTGGAACAGGTGCACAAACATTGTCGTTTTTGTTTTAGCATAGCCTCCCCACCTTAACCCCAAAGAGCTGGTGTTGAAGGAGGCCCAAAAATTGTAAAGGTGTGCACCTGTGGAACAGGTGCGCAAACATTGTCGTTTTTGTTTTAGCATAGCCTCCCCACCTTAACCCCAAAGAGCTGGTGTTGAAGGAGGCCCAAAAATTGTAAAGGTGTGCACCTGTGGAACAGGTGCGCAAACATTGTCGTTTTTGTCATAACCAAAATGAGGTTCTGTGAACGTAAAGAGAATGAGAGGAGGGTTTGAGGGTGGCACCATGGTCCAGGCTTAAACTGAGGCTCAACTGCCACATCACAACGATAGCCTAGTCTACAAGGTCTGCATCAGGTGCATCAAAGCTTGATATCCACGACTGATTCATCTTAATGAATGTCAAACGGTCGACTGAGTCGGTGGAGAGTCTCGTTCGATGGTCTGTGACGAATCCTCCTGCTGCGCTGAATGCCCGTTCCGATAGGACACTGGAAGCAGGGCAGGCCAACAACTCCATGGCATACTGGGCCAGTTCTGGCCAGTGGTCTAATCTTAAGACCCAGTATGCCAGTGGATCGGATTCGTCACATGAAAAGCCCTCTGTGTCACTTTGTGCCCTCACGTAATCGTCCACCATGTGATGCAGACGGTGTCGATGCGATGTGGCAGCTGAGAGGCCTGGGCGGTGAGGACTAAAAAAAGACCGAAAGGCATCCGTCAACCGCACGCCTTCTCCAACGCTCCTCTCGTGACCACCAGTAGAATCCATGGTAGGTTGTCCCCGCCCCTGCACCCTACGGGAGTCGGGGAACATGTTCTCTTGAGACTGTCCTCAAGGGATTTGATCCTGGGGACTCTCTGGGTGGATGGGAAAAGCTCCGAGACTTTACACTTGTACCGGGGGTCAAGTAGGGTGGCCAACCAATAGTGGTTAGTCTCTTTAATGGCCTTGATTCTGGGGTCCTTTCGCAGGCTCTGGAGCATGATGTTTCCCATGCGTCGCAAATTAGCGAAGGCCTGAGAAGCTGACTCCTCGGGGTCACTCATAACGACATTATCTTCAACGGGCTCCTCCTCCTCCCAGCCACGTACTACTCCAAAGTGTCCCGAGGGAGTCAAACTAGGCCTTGCAGATTGCCGCATGTCTTCCTCCTCCTCCTCCTCAAACCCTGCAAAAGTTCCCGCAGAATCGTCCTCCTCCTCCTCTTCCACCCCTGGATCCTGCTCGGGCCTCTGGGAGCTAGGCATAATGGGGTCAGGATTCTCAGGATAAAGGGGGCCTTGAGAGGCAAGGAAGTCCTCCTCTTCCTCCTGCTGCTCTGCCTCCAGTGCCCTGTCCATAATGCCACGCAGAGTGTGCTCCAACAAAAACAGTACCGGTAGGGTGTCACTGATGCATGCGCTGTCCCGGCTGACCATCCTTGTGGCCTCCTCAAATGGCGAGAGGACAGCGCATGCATCCTTAATCAAAAGCCACTGCCGTGGTGAAAAGAAGCCCAGGCGCGCAGAGCCAGTGCTGGTGCCGTACTCGCATAGGTATTCATTGAGGGCCCTCTGCTGCGTGTACAGGCGCTGCAGCATAGCCAAGGTGGAGTTTCAGCGGGTGGGCATGTCACAGATGAGGCGGTGTACCGGCAGGTGAAACTCGCGCTGCACTTCGGCCAAACGTGCAGTGGCACTGTACGACCGCCTGAAGTGACTGCACACCCTTCTTGCCATCCTTAGCACATCCTGCATTCCCGGGTACGAGTTCAAAAACCGCTGTACCACGAGATTCAGGACATGCGCCAGGCATGGCACATGGGTTAACTTTCCCTGACGAAGGGCGGCTAGGAGGTTTGACCCATTATCAGTAACCACCATCCCTGGCTGCAGCTGGCGTGGTGTCAACCACCTCTGGGCCTGTGCCTGCAGAGCCCCAAGAATCTGAGGGGCAGTGTGCTGCCTGTCCCCTAGACACACAAGCTGCAGCACTGCGTGACACCTTTTGGCCTGAGACATAGAATGGCCCTTTGAACGTTTACGTGGTACCTCATCATATTCAAAGGACCATTCTGCAGAGGAGGGCATGGAGGAGGTAGAGGAGGAGGAGCAGGAGGGGGTAGAAGTGATCGATCTACCCGGATCAGCGACACCACCAGCTGTTTGCAGACGTGGGGGCAACACTGGCTGCAGCACCGAGCCCTGGCTACAATCCCTTCCGCTGGCAAGCAGTGTCACCCAGTGAGCAGTGACAGAAATGTACTGTCCCTGCCCATGTTTGCTTGACCAAGTGTCAGCCGTCAAGTGTATCTTACGGCTGACTGACTTGGCCAGGGACGACACTACATTGCCTTCCACATGTTGGTATAGGGATGGCAGGGCCTTACGGGAAAAGTAATGCCGACTTGGCACCTGCCACTGTGGAACTGCACATTTTGCGAAGTCACGGAAGGGAGCAGACTCTACCAGGTTAAATGGTAATAGTTGCAGAGCCAGTAGTTTAGCCAAACTACTGTTTAGACGCTGGGCATGTGGGTGGCGGGGAGTATACATTTTTTTTCGTTCCAGCATGTGTGGAATCGAAATTTGGCGTCTAGATGTTACAGCTGGTGGTGTGCTGGAGGTAGATGCGACACTGCCTGCTATATCATCATCCCTGCCAGTGGAGGCTGCCAACAGGTGACGAGTGACTATAGCAGGGCCAGGAACAGACTGATGTGCAGGTGGAGCAGGTGGAGCATGAGGAGGAGCGCGAGGAGAACTAGGAGGCCGACTGACCGATCTTTGGCCCTTTTGTGGGTTCTTTAAATGCTCCTGCCAACGGGCCGAGTGGTGGGTTGTCAAATGCCTGTTTAGGCAGCTTGTACCCAGGTGGTTGACATTTTTGCCACGTTTTATACCCTTCTTACAAATCTTGCAGATCGCAACTGTTTTATCTGCATGGGATGTCTCAAAAAAGGCCCAGCAAGATGAGGTGTGTATAGTGGCCCGGGAGACAACAGGTGCGGCCTTAGATGGAGTAGGCCATCTGCTCTCCCCTCTTGCTTGCTCTGCCTCCTCCTCAACCTCAGACCCAACATCTGACTCCATCAAAGACTGAGCATCAGGCCTGGCCTGGGAGACAACAGGTGCGGCCTTAGATGGAGCGGGCCGTCTGCTCTCCCCTCTTGTTTGCTCTGCCTCCTCCTCAAACTCAGACCCAACATCTGATTCTATCAAAGACTGAGCATCAGGCCTGGCCTGGGAGACAACAGGTGCGGCCTTAGATGGAGCGGGCCGTCTGCTCTCCCCTCTTGTTTGCTCTGCCTCCTCCTCAAACTCAGACCCAACATCAGACTCCATAAAGGACTGAGCATCAGGCTGGAGTAGGTGGCCGACACTGTGGTCAAACAGCTCAGCTGACTCCTCTGCCATGTCTGAAGTTGGGTCTAAGGGAGGACATGAGGTGGACATGGACTCATCTGTATTTGTTCTGACAACTGCAGAAGACTGACCACTTTTCTCTGCCTGGGTCACTGTAGTTGCAGATGATGCCGATGATGAGGGTTTGTTCATATAGTCCACCACCTCCTGTACATACTGTGGACGTATAGCTTGGCCACTGCCGGAGAACAATCCAAATGGTGGCCTGGCTGAGGACTGACCACCACGTCCACCCCTGCCTCTAGACACCCTAGAAGCTGTGCCCCTTTCCGCAGCAGGGCCACGTATGCCTTTTCTTGGTCTACCAGGCATATTTCTCACTGATGCATTGGCAACTGTGTGCGGTGAAAAACGCACACTGCTATGCGACCCACAGTTGTCGCTGGATACAGCACAGCAGATGTGTCACGCACAGTAGCAAAGCCTTTTGCACAGTGGACCTAACGCTTTGAACAACAGGCGTTAGGTTGTCACTGATGCGTTGGCAACTGTGTGCGGTGAAAAACGCACACTGCTATGCGACCCACAGTTGTCGCTGGATACAGCACAGCAGATGTGTCACGCACAGTAGCAAAGCCTTTTGCACAGTGGACCTAACGCTTTGAACAACAGGCGTTAGGTTGTCACTGATGCGTTGGCAACTGTGTGCGGTGAAAAACGCACACTGCTATGCGACCCACAGTTGTCGCTGGATACAGCACAGCAGATGTGTCACGCACAGTTGCAAAGGCTTTTGCACAGTGGACCTAACGCTTTGAACAACAGGCGTTAGGTTGTCACTGATGCGTTGGCAACTGTGTGCGGTGAAAAACGCACACTGCTATGCGACCCACAGTTGTCGCTGGATACAGCACAGCAGATGTGTCACGCACAGTTGCAAAGGCTTTTGCACAGTGGACCTAACGCTTTGAACAACAGGCGTTAGGTTGTCACTGATGCGTTGGCAACTGTGTGCGGTGAAAAACGCACACTGCTATGCGACCCACAGTTGTCGCTGGATACAGCACAGCAGTTGCGTGTCACGCACAGTTGCAAAGGCTTTTGTACAGTGCACCTAACGCTTTGAACAACAGGCGTTAAGTTGTCACTGTAGTTTGCTGCCTAGCAAGCACGTACACCTGCTGTGATAGAGCAGCACTGTGCCACGTGCTCACTAAACAGAACCCTCACACTTTCCCTACAGAAACTAAATTTTCAAATCTAACTAATGTAGTACAAAGTTCCCTAACTACACTAGATATCCCTTTCCACTAAATAGAAAGCTCCATACAGCAGAAGACTGACACTGTCCCTTAAGTTTTTTTTTTTTTTTTTTTTTTGTAACTCTAAGAACCAGCACAATCGCTGTATCTAACTACACTGGCTGTAAGCTAAATACAATTCTGCTATATGGAGCTTTAGAACCACTCGATATATAGGAAATGTGGTGTAGCAAGCAGGAGTCAGACAGAACTGCTTCAACTCTCTTCAACAGGCTCTGGATAACTGTGCTAGGGGTTAGGCGGGGCCATCTTATATAGTGTGGGGCGTATTCACTCCTGATTGGCCTCTGGTCCCCGTAGTCACTCCAATCACGTTCCTAGGAGACTCCTGCCCCCTCATTGGCTTTTGCAGACGTTTCTGGGCCAATCACGGGCTTTTAAAGCCCAGTTCCTGTCCCAGTGCATTTTGGGCGGTTCTGGTGGCCGAATACCGAACTTTTGCCGCAAAAAGTTCGGTATTCGGCCGAATATCGAACATCCAATGTTCGGGTCGAACCGATGGTCGACCCGAACCGTTCGATCATCCCTATTTATCACATCTGCATAACTAGATTGCTAGCTCTTGAGACTACTGCTACTTTTCTGCACTGGGTTGATCTCTTTTGTATGTCCACCTGCTATTCTATCATCTGCTATCATACAACATTGCTAAACCTTCCTGCATCCATCTGCTACTGTCTCACCTTCAAGTGTCTATCACCTACCACCTCCACTCAACCTATCCCTCAACCTTCATCATTGTGTTACCACATACATAAAGTCATTCTAGGAACCAGCTTGCTAATTGTGTGTATTTACTGGCTGAAATAAGACCTTCCACACATGATGAGTCATTGAGGTTGGGAATGGTATCTCAGCATATCTCTTACATGACTGCTGACGTGGAACTATTTCTGCAGCTGAAAATCCACACCATATAAGAAACGCAGAAGCGTTACAGATTGAACGAACCAAAAAATGGATTCAGCAGAAATAACCACTCAGGTGACACAATTAAAACAGCAAGTATCTGCGTTAATACACACACTTGCTGAATTAAAAGAAGACAATCAGGCTCTGTCGCAGCAGGTAATTAGACTGACACAACTTACCTCTGCTCAGTCCCCTGAACCCAAAAGATAAATCCCCCTTTGGTATTTACAGGCGATTGCAAAAAATTTCGCGAATTTAAAAACGCATGTGAGTTACTTTTTTTGCTAAAACCTCGTACCTACCTTACTGATCACATTAAGGTTTGTACTATTATTTCTTACCTATCAAGCGATCCTCGAGCCTGGGCAGATTCTCTTTTTGAGAAAAACGACCAGCTTCTCAACTCCTATGCCTTGTTCCTGGCAGAGCTCACTAGCCTATATGATGACCCCAATAGGCAGAGTACTGCTGATCTTCAGTTAAGATCCTTGAAACAAGGAAGGAGGCCTGTAGAAGACTTTGTCGCAGAGTTCAAGAGATGGACCCTTGATTCAAAATGGAATGATGCATCTCTGAAAACCCAATTTAGGCTTGGCCTATCAGAAGCCGTTAAGGACGAGCTCGCCCGAGCGGATCTGCCAAAAACCCTGGATGCACTAATACAACTCTGTATTACCATAGATAGAAGACTACGAGAAAGAAAGGCTGAGAAAATGGGAATGCCATTATCCGTTTCCTCTCGGATTCCGGCCGTTGACCCCGTTCCTATGGAGGTAGGAACCATACGCCCACCGCTATCAACTATGGAAAAAGCCAAAAGACGAAATGAAAATCTCTGCTTGTACTGTGCATCCCCGGATCACAAGATAAACGTCTGTCCCCTAGTCAACAAAAAGAAGGGTGAGTGTTCACATGTCTCCCTAGGAGGATTGACAACTTCATTCACTAACCCCTACATTTCAGTTTTTTTGACATTACAGTGGGACCAGAACAGGATTACTACTAAGGCCATGATTGACACAGGATCTTGTGGAAATTATATGGATATATGTTTTGCTGCTTTAAATAAAATTCCTATTATTTCTAAACTCAAACCTGTCTCAGTAAGTCTTATTACCGGTGTTCTGTTATCCTCTGGTCCGATCACCGATCAGACACAAGCACTTCTAGTCACTATTAACGAGTCTCATAGGGAGACTTCTACCTTCGATTTAATACCATCACCCCACTTTCCCATTGTGTTGGGACTTCCCTGGTTGCACACACACCAACCAACCATAGATTGGAAGAAACGGTCCTTGACCTTCCCTTCTTGTTATTGCGAGGAAACGTGTAACCTCCCGTTTTCCGGGAAGATTCTGTCTGTGGTGACAGATGAGATTGCACCACTATGTTATCAGGATCTTTCTGAGGTTTTTCTTGAGAAAAATGCTCAAGCATTACCTCCTCATCGAGTCTATGATTGTAGCATTGATCTACTCCCAAATAGCAAATTGCCGTTCGGTCATGTTTATCCTCTTTCACAGGATGAACTTGCCCATCTCAAAACCTATTTGGATGAGAACTTGGAAAAAGGTTTTATTAGACCTTCCACTTCTTCCACAGCAGCAGGACTCTTTTTTGTTCGCAATAAAGATTCAAGTCTCAGACCTATCATCGACTACAGGAAATTGAATGCTATCACAATAAAAGATCGCTATCCTCTACCGCTTATCCCTGAGCTCATTGAGCAGGTGCGTGGAGCTACCTATTTTTCAAAATTAGACCTGAAAGGAGCATACAATCTCATTCGAATCCGTGATGGACACGAGTGGAAGACTGCATTCAGAACTAGATACGGATTGTTCGAATATCTTGTGATGCCATTCGGCCTATGCAATGCCCCTGCAGTTTTCCAACGATTTATAAACAATATTTTTAAAGACTTACTAGATGTCTGTGTTGTGGTATATCTGGACGATATACTTATATATTCACGGACCCTGTCTGAACACATAAGACATGTAAGACTTGTATTATCGAGATTGCTTGCACATAACCTTTATGTGAAACTGAAGAAATGCTTGTTCCATAAAGATGAGGTACTCTTTCTAGGCTACATCATATCCAAAACGGGAATCGAGATGGACATGAGTAAAATATCCTGCATTCAGGATTGGCCTACACCAACTACACGCAAGGCGCTACAGCGATTTCTGGGATTTTCAAATTTCTACAGGAAGTTCATAAAAAACTTTTCTGCTATTGTGAGACCCCTCACACAGCTCACTAGCATAAAAATACCATTTAAATGGTCAGAAGAAGCAAATAAGGCTTTCCACTTGTTAAAGACAAGGTTTACTTCCGCTCCCATATTACGCCATCCAGACCCATCCCTCCAATACATTCTGGAGGTAGATGCGTCAAACCTGGCAGTAGGAGCAATACTCTCCCAACGACCTACCCCCACTTCACCACTTCATCCAGTCGCCTTTTTTTCTAAATCCCTGAGCAGTCCCGAGATAAATTACCCCGTGGGTGAGAAGGAACTGCTTGCTATAAAATTGGCTCTGGAGAATTGGCGACATTTAATCGAAGGCACCCAATTACAAATAATTATATACACGGACCATAAAAACCTCCAATATCTTCAGACTAGTAAAACTCTCTCGCATCGACAGGTACGATGGTCACTATTCTTTCTAAGGTTTAACTTCCTAGTAGTGTTGAGCGAACACGGACTGTATTATTCGTGTTCGTACCGAATAATTGGATTTTTTTTACCCGAACACGGACACGGACACTTTACTGTATGTTCGGGTAAAAATCCGTGTTCGGTCGTTTTATTTCCGGGTTTTGCATGCTTTGGCGCTCTTTTCATGGCGGGCTTTCAACAGCCAATCAACAATCGTTTAACTGGTGTGCCTTAAGCCATCCCAGCCATGCCTGCAAATGTCTTAGTAGCTGTGATTGGCCGTCTGAAGCATGTGACCAAGTCTTTATAAGTTCGAGGCAGCCGCCGCAGCAGCGTCATTCTGCTGCTTAGCTAAGGGACAGAGCACACATCAATGTGCTGGCTGCTGATTAGGGAAAGATAGGCAGGAAAAAACCATTTGTGTCCGGATAGAATTGAGGGACAGGTCGGAGTGTTTAGGCAGGGCGAGTTGTAGGCATTTTAGGGATAGAGTCTGCTGAATTATAGGGTCAGTGTCTTCTACAAACTACAATCGATATTGCTGTGTGGGGGGTGGGGTGAATCTGCACTCAATCCTGATCTACGATCTCTTCTCAATCCTGTTAGGGACAGAGTCTGCTGAATTTTAGGGAAACTGTGTTCTACAAACTACAATCGATATTGCTGTGTGGTGTGGGATTGGAGATAGGCAGGTGTCAGTGATCCACATCCATTTTTCTGTGTGTGAGCTGCAGTGAACACAATCTTTTTGGGCTGCAGTGAACACAATCTTTTTGGGCTGCAGTGAACACAATCTTTTTGGGCTGCAGTGAACACAATCTTTTTGGGCTGCAGTGAACACAATCTTTTTGGGGTGCAGTGAACAAAATCTTTTTGGGGTGCAGTGAACACAATCCTTTTTGGTGTGCAGTGAACACAATCTTTGTGGGGTGCAGTGAACAAAATCCTTTGTGGGGTGCAGTGAACACAATCTTTTTGGGGTGCAGTGAACAAAATCCTTTTTGGGGTGCAGTGAACAACATCCTTTTTGGGGTGCAGTGAACACAATCTTTTTGGGGTGCAGTGAACAAAATCCTTTGTGGGGTGCAGTGAACACAATCTTTTTGGGGTGCAGTGAACACAATCTTTTTGGGGTGGAGTGAACAACATCCTTTTTGGGGTGCAGTGAACAAAATCCTTTTTGGGGTGCAGTGAACACAATCTTTTTGGGGTGCAGTGAACACAATCTTTGTGGGGTGCAGTGAACACAATCTTTTTGGGGTGGAGTGAACAACATCCTTTTTGGGGTGCAGTGAACAACATCCTTTTTGGGGTGCAGTGAACACAATCTTTTTGGGGTGCAGTGAACACAATCTTTGTGGGGTACAGTGAACAGAATCTTTGTGGGGTGCAGTGAACACAATCTTTGGGGGGTACAGTGAACACAATCTTTTTGGGGTGCAGTGAACACAATCTTTGTGGGGTGCAGTGAACACAATCTTTTTGGGGTGGAGTGAACAAAATCATTTTTGGGGTGCAGTGAACAACATCCTTTTTGGGGTGCAGTGATCAAAATCCTTTTTGGGGTGCAGTGAACACAATCTTTTTGGGGTGCAGTGAACAAAATCCTTTGTGGGGTGCAGTGAACAGAATCTTTGTGGGGTGCAGTGAACACAATCTTTGGGGGGGTACAGTGAACACAATCTTTTTGGGGTGCAGTGAACACAATCTTTGTGGGGTACAGTGAACAGAATCTTTGTGGGGTGCAGTGAACACAATCTTTGGGGGGTACAGTGAACACAATCTTTTTGGGGTGCAGTGAACACAATCTTTGGGGGGTACAGTGAACACAATCTTTTTGGGGTGCAGTGAACACAATCTTTGTGGGGTGCAGTGAACACAATCTTTGGGGGGGTACAGTGAACACAATCTTTTTGGGGTGCAGTGAACAACATCCTTTTAGGGTGCAGTGAACACAATCTTTGTGGGGTGCAGTGAACAACATCCTTTTAGGGTGCAGTGAACACAATCTTTGTGGGGTACAGTGAACAGAATCTTTGTGGGGTGCAGTGAACACAATCTTTGGGGGGTACAGTGAACACAATCTTTGTGAGGTGCAGTGAACACAATCTTTGTGGGGTGCAGTGAACACAATCATTGTGGGGTGCAGTGAACTCAATCTTTGTGGGGTACAGTGAACACAATCTCATACTTCTGAAGATTTGAGGGTGCTGCCTGTTCCATACTCCCCCTACTCCTCATCTAGCCTTTTAGGGGTACAAACAATAGTAATTGGGGCCTAGTGTGGTTGTGTACGTGTGATATACATACACTTTTTTTGGATCATATTTTCTATTCCGCTATTTAATCAAAAACCTTTGGGGATCAGTTAAATTGGGGGATAGTCTGTGTTGGTACGTGTGAGAGAGATCCACCTTTCCAAGTTGTTGGGGTTCATCTCATACTTCTGAAGGTTTGAGGGTGCTGCCTGTTCCATACTCCCCCTACTCCTAGCCTTTTAGGGGTACAAACAATAGTAATTGGGGCCTAGTGTGGTTGTGTACGTGTGATATACATACACTTTTTTTGGATCATATTTTCTATTCCGCTATTTAATCAAAAACCTTTGGGGATCAGTTAAATTGGGGGATAGTCTGTGTTGGTACGTGTGAGAGAGATCCACCTTTCCAAGTTGTTGGGGTTCATCTCATACTTCTGAAGGTTTGAGGGTGCTGCCTGTTCCATACCCCCCCTACTCCTCATCTAGCCTTTTAGGGGTACAAACAATAGTAATTGGGGCCTAGTGTGGTTGTGTACGTGTGATATACATACACTTTTTTTGGATCATATTTTCTATTCCGCTATTTAATCAAAAACCTTTGGGGATCAGTTAAATTGGGGGATAGTCTGTGTTGGTACGTGTGAGAGAGATCCACCTTTCCAAGTTGTTGGGGTTCATCTCATACTTCTGAAGGTTTGAGGGTGCTGCCTGTTCCATACCCCCCCTACTCCTCATCTAGCCTTTTAGGGGTACAAACAATAGTAATTGGGGCCCAGTGTGGTTGTGTACGTGTGATATACATACACTTTTTTTGGATCATATTTTCTATTCCGCTATTTAATCAAAAACCTTTGGGGATCAGTTAAATTGGGGGATAGTCTGTGTTGGTACGTGTGAGAGAGATCCACCTTTCCAAGTTGTTGGGGTTCATCTCATACTTCTGAAGGTTTGAGGGTGCTGCCTGTTCCATACCCCCCCTACTCCTCATCTAGCCTTTTAGGGGTACAAACAATAGTAATTGGGGCCTAGTGTGGTTGTGTACGTGTGATATACATACACTTTTTTTGGATCATATTTTCTATTCCGCTATTTAATCAAAAACCTTTGGGGATCAGTTAAATTGGGGGATAGTCTGTGTTGGTACGTGTGAGAGAGATCCACCTTTCCAAGTTTTTGGGGTTCATCTCATACTTCTGAAGATTTGAGGGTGCTGCCTGTTCCATACCCCCCCTACTCCTCATCTAGCCTTTTAGGGGTACAAACAATAGTAATTGGGGCCTAGTGTGGTTGTGTACGTGTGATATACATACACTTTTTTTGGATCATATTTTCTATTCCGCTATTTAATCAAAAACCTTTGGGGATCAGTTAAATTGGGGGATAGTCTGTGTTGGTACGTGTGAGAGAGATCCACCTTTCCAAGTTGTTGGGGTTCATCTCATACTTCTGAAGGTTTGAGGGTGCTGCCTGTTCCATACTCCCCCTACTCCTAGCCTTTTAGGGGTACAAACAATAGTAATTGGGGCCTAGTGTGGTTGTGTACGTGTGATATACATACACTTTTTTTGGATCATATTTTCTATTCCGCTATTTAATCAAAAACCTTTGGGGATCAGTTAAATTGGGGGATAGTCTGTGTTGGTACGTGTGAGAGAGATCCACCTTTCCAAGTTGTTGGGGTTCATCTCATACTTCTGAAGGTTTGAGGGTGCTGCCTGTTCCATACTCCCCCTACTCCTCATCTAGCCTTTTAGGGGTACAAACAATAGTAATTGGGGCCCAGTGTGGTTGTGTACGTGTGATATACATACACTTTTTTTGGATCATATTTTCTATTCCGCTATTTAATCAAAAACCTTTGGGGATCAGTTAAATTGGGGGATAGTCTGTGTTGGTACGTGTGAGAGAGATCCACCTTTCCAAGTTGTTGGGGTTCATCTCATACTTCTGAAGGTTTGAGGGTGCTGCCTGTTCCATACCCCCCCTACTCCTCATCTAGCCTTTTAGGGGTACAAACAATAGTAATTGGGGCCTAGTGTGGTTGTGTACGTGTGATATACATACACTTTTTTTGGATCATATTTTCTATTCCGCTATTTAATCAAAAACCTTTGGGGATCAGTTAAATTGGGGGATAGTCTGTGTTGGTACGTGTGAGAGAGATCCACCTTTCCAAGTTTTTGGGGTTCATCTCATACTTCTGAAGATTTGAGGGTGCTGCCTGTTCCATACCCCCCCTACTCCTCATCTAGCCTTTTAGGGGTACAAACAATAGTAATTGGGGCCTAGTGTGGTTGTGTACGTGTGATATACATACACTTTTTTTGGATCATATTTTCTATTCCGCTATTTAATCAAAAACCTTTGGGGATCAGTTAAATTGGGGGATAGTCTGTGTTGGTACGTGTGAGAGAGATCCACCTTTCCAAGTTGTTGGGGTTCATCTCATACTTCTGAAGGTTTGAGGGTGCTGCCTGTTCCATACTCCCCCTACTCCTAGCCTTTTAGGGGTACAAACAATAGTAATTGGGGCCTAGTGTGGTTGTGTACGTGTGATATACATACACTTTTTTTGGATCATATTTTCTATTCCGCTATTTAATCAAAAACCTTTGGGGATCAGTTAAATTGGGGGATAGTCTGTGTTGGTACGTGTGAGAGAGATCCACCTTTCCAAGTTGTTGGGGTTCATCTCATACTTCTGAAGGTTTGAGGGTGCTGCCTGTTCCATACTCCCCCTACTCCTCATCTAGCCTTTTAGGGGTACAAACAATAGTAATTGGGGCCCAGTGTGGTTGTGTACGTGTGATATACATACACTTTTTTTGGATCATATTTTCTATTCCGCTATTTAATCAAAAACCTTTGGGGATCAGTTAAATTGGGGGATAGTCTGTGTTGGTACGTGTGAGAGAGATCCACCTTTCCAAGTTGTTGGGGTTCATCTCATACTTCTGAAGGTTTGAGGGTGCTGCCTGTTCCATACTCCCCCTACTCCTCATCTAGCCTTTTAGGGGTACAAACAATAGTAATTGGGGCCCAGTGTGGTTGTGTACGTGTGATATACATACACTTTTTTTGGATCATATTTTCTATTCCGCTATTTAATCAAAAACCTTTGGGGATCAGTTAAATTGGGGGATAGTCTGTGTTGGTACGTGTGAGAGAGATCCACCTTTCCAAGTTGTTGGGGTTCATCTCATACTTCTGAAGGTTTGAGGGTGCTGCCTGTTCCATACCCCCCCTACTCCTCATCTAGCCTTTTAGGGGTACAAACAATAGTAATTGGGGCCTAGTGTGGTTGTGTACGTGTGATATACATACACTTTTTTTGGATCATATTTTCTATTCCGCTATTTAATCAAAAACCTTTGGGGATCAGTTAAATTGGGGGATAGTCTGTGTTGGTACGTGTGAGAGAGATCCACCTTTCCAAGTTGTTGGGGTTCATCTCATACTTCTGAAGGTTTGAGGGTGCTGCCTGTTCCATACCCCCCCTACTCCTCATCTAGCCTTTTAGGGGTACAAACAATAGTAATTGGGGCCTAGTGTGGTTGTGTACGTGTGATATACATACACTTTTTTTGGATCATATTTTCTATTCCGCTATTTAATCAAAAACCTTTGGGGATCAGTTAAATTGGGGGATAGTCTGTGTTGGTACGTGTGAGAGAGATCCACCTTTCCAAGTTTTTGGGGTTCATCTCATACTTCTGAAGATTTGAGGGTGCTGCCTGTTCCATACCCCCCCTACTCCTCATCTAGCCTTTTAGGGGTACAAACAATAGTAATTGGGGCCTAGTGTGGTTGTGTACGTGTGATATACATACACTTTTTTTGGATCATATTTTCTATTCCGCTATTTAATCAAAAACCTTTGGGGATCAGTTAAATTGGGGGATAGTCTGTGTTGGTACGTGTGAGAGAGATCCACCTTTCCAAGTTGTTGGGGTTCATCTCATACTTCTGAAGGTTTGAGGGTGCTGCCTGTTCCATACTCCCCCTACTCCTAGCCTTTTAGGGGTACAAACAATAGTAATTGGGGCCTAGTGTGGTTGTGTACGTGTGATATACATACACTTTTTTTGGATCATATTTTCTATTCCGCTATTTAATCAAAAACCTTTGGGGATCAGTTAAATTGGGGGATAGTCTGTGTTGGTACGTGTGAGAGAGATCCACCTTTCCAAGTTGTTGGGGTTCATCTCATACTTCTGAAGGTTTGAGGGTGCTGCCTGTTCCATACCCCCCCTACTCCTCATCTAGCCTTTTAGGGGTACAAACAATAGTAATTGGGGCCTAGTGTGGTTGTGTACGTGTGATATACATACACTTTTTTTGGATCATATTTTCTATTCCGCTATTTAATCAAAAACCTTTGGGGATCAGTTAAATTGGGGGATAGTCTGTGTTGGTACGTGTGAGAGAGATCCACCTTTCCAAGTTGTTGGGGTTCATCTCATACTTCTGAAGGTTTGAGGGTGCTGCCTGTTCCATACTCCCCCTACTCCTCATCTAGCCTTTTAGGGGTACAAACAATAGTAATTGGGGCCCAGTGTGGTTGTGTACGTGTGATATACATACACTTTTTTTGGATCATATTTTCTATTCCGCTATTTAATTTAACTGGGCCTCCATGCGAGACCTGTGTGCCTTGTTGCGCTGTTTTGAGTACTCCACCAACATGGCCAGTGGCAATGACGCCGTTCTCAGCTTAACTATCCCACTTCTATGCCTCCTTGAAAAAACAATTCGGGCGATGATGGAAGAGGATGTGGCACAGGATGAGGAGGAGGAGGAGGATGAAGAGGTAACATTTCCAAGGCTTTCAGGGCAGTCATTCGCAAGGGGCTCCGAGGGTGGGTTCCTGCACACGCAAACGCCAGGGACGCAATTGTCCAGCAGGGGCACAGTTCTGGAGGATGAGGAAGATGAGGAGGAGGAGGAGCTGGAGGAGGAGATGGAACCATGTTCACAGCAGGGTGGCACCCAGGCCAGCTCATGGCCATCACTGGTGCGTGGCTGGGGGGATACAGAGGACACGGACGATACACCTCCCACAGAGGACAGCCTTTCGTTGCCTCTGGGCAGCCTGGCACACATGAGCGATTACATGCTGCAGTGTCTCCACAACGACCGCCGAGTTGCCCACATTCTAACTTGTGCTGATTACTGGGTGGCCACGCTGCTGGATCCCCGTTACAAGGACAACGTACCGTCCTTAATTCACTCACTGGAGCGCGATCGCAAGATGCGCGAGTACAAGCGCACGCTGGTAGACGCCATGCTGCTGGCATTCCCATCTGACAGCGGGGCCACAGTGGAAGCACAAGGCAGAGGAGGAGGAGGAGGAGGTCGCCAACGCAACCAGGGCACCGCCAGCACCTCAGAAGGCAGGGTTAGCATGGCCGAAATGTGGAAAAGCTTTGTCAGCACGCCACAACAAACAGCAGCACCAGCAGCTCAGATGGAACGTCTTAGCAGGAGGCAGCATTTTACCAACATGGTGGAGCAGTATGTGTGCACACGCCTACATGTAGTGAATGACGGGTCTGCCCCCTTCAACTTCTGGGTCTCCAAATTGGGCACATGGCCTGAGCTTGCCCTTTACGCCTTGGAGGTGCTGGCGTGCCCTGCAGCCAGTGTATTATCTGAACGGGTATTTAGCACGGCTGGGGGCGTTATAACAGACAAGCGCAGCCGCCTGTCCAGAGACAATGTGGACAAGCTCACGTTCATTAAAATGAACCAGGCATGGATCCCACGGGACTTTTCCGTACCTTATGCAGAATAGCAATGGATACCGACCTTACCCACCCATTGTTCCATTTTTGCTCTTTCTCACTCTTTTGGGGTGTACCCTCATTTAAAATTTTTGAAAAGAAGCAGTGTTGGCTACCTCGTCCTCCTCCTCAGGGCCAGATTAATGTAGGGGCTATTGGAGCTGCAGCTCCAGGCCCCTACCTTTTATATAGGCCCCGGGTTGGCCATATTCACTGTTACCGCTCTTCTGTCACTTGTAAACACAGAAGTCTGGCTTCTATGCTCGCTTCCCCAGGCAGCACCCTCAGAACCTCCCCACACAGCGTGAAGGCCGGACAAGGAGGGACAGTTGGCGATGCATGGATGTGTTTATGGGCTTCAGAGACAGCATCCCATGTTGAATTAGGCATGCATGGCTGCACCCTTCCTCCTCTGGGTGCATGGCAAGGCACGGCCCTTAAGGCCCTTCAAAATCCTCAGCACCAAGCCCATGATGCTGTTAATCCGGCCCTGGTCCTCCTCCACCGCCGCTTCCACCTACACCGCCCATAGGTGTGCGCAGCCTATTGCATTAAGGTGTGCACCCCAAAGTTGAAATACACATGCATGTGTTTGCCAGCAGGGAGAGTAATGTATCGGGGCCATGTACCTGTAGGCAAGGAGAAATAGAGCAGAGCAGGTCCCAGGGAGATCTTTCCCATCTCCTCACTGGCAATGCTATGTGCCCTAGGTGATAAGGGTGTGCCCAGGCACACCCAGCACACCCTGTGCGCACGCCTATGTCACCGCCACATCCACCACCACCTCAACCTCCCTCCTACTCCATATGGGCCTCGTCCTTCAGAGATGAAGAAGAACATTGTTTTATTTTTCTGGTTTTTTTTGTTGTTTTAAGTTATTTCCCTATCCACATTTGTTTGCAGAGCACTTGCCATGCTCTTAATTACGTTTTGCTGCCATTTGCAGCACTCTAGCCCTTTCCTTTGGTGTTTTAGAGCCATTTTAGTGCCTTAAAGTTCGGGTCCCCATTGACTTCAATGGGGTTCGGTGTCCGGGAAAAGTTCGGTAAAAGTCCGGGACACGGACCCGGACTTTTTTTTAAAGTTCGGCCGAACCCGTCGAACACGGACATCTAGGTGTCCGCTCAACCCTACTTCCTAGTGACCTACACACCTGCAGATAAGAACAAAAAGGCGGATGCACTATCACGACTAACTGAAGAAAACTACTTTGAAATTCCTTCCGTTCCTATAATACCTCACAAACGCATTATTGGAGTTGTCCGTTCCTTGAAGGAAGAGGTTCTGCATGGTATAAGGTTGGATTCACCCCCACCACAACTAACTACTGATGCAGAAGGCTTCCTCTACTACAACGACAAACTTTACATACCACCTACCCTACGCACCAAGATCTTGGAATTATCGCATGATGTGCCTATGGCAGGACATATGGGTATGACAAAGACTTTCAATTTGATTTCTCGGCAATTCTGGTGGCCTGACATGAAAACATCTATACAAAAATTCGTCTCTTCATGCAATGTCTGTGCCAGGTCCAAAATTGACACTACGAGACCATCCGGTCTACTATGCAGTCTACCAATACCCCAAACTCCATGGGAGGTTCTGTCATTGGACTTCATCGTAGAATTGCCTCCTTCCAAAGGATTTAATACCATCTTGGTGTCAGTGGACCATCTGACAAAGATGGCACATTTCATTGCTATTCGCAGACTACCTTCGTCCAAACAAACGGCAGAACTCCTGATGAAACATGTCTTCAGATTACATGGTATCCCAAAAACTCTTTTGTCTGACCGTGGATCCCAATTTATTTCTAAATTCTGGCAAGAACTATGTCACATACTACGGATTGAGCGGAAGCTCACTTCTCCTTACCATCCGCAGACCAACGGACAGACTGAAAGAGTCAACCAATGCATCGAGCAGTATTTACGTTGTTACACTTCTTACCAACAGGATGATTGGTTGGATCTTCTCCCCCTGGCAGAATTTGCCTACAACAACGCAACTCACAGTACAACCAAGCAGAGTCCGTTCTACTTGAACTATGGGTTCCATCCCTCTATTCTCCCTCCACGCATCCTTCCTTCAAATAACCCAGTAGCCTCAGACTATCTTTCCCAAATAAAGGATTCTCTGGGTTTACTAAATACTACCATTGCACACGCTCACAGTCAACAAAAGAAGTACTATGATCTTCGTAGAAGACCTTCTCCACAGTATACTATCGGGGACCTCGTTTGGCTCTCAACAAAAAACTTGAGACTGAAGATCCCTAGCAAAAAGCTTGGACCTCTGTTCTTGGGACCTTTCCCAATCAAGAAACTTATTGGAAAAGCTGCAGTGCAGCTTACATTGCCAATGGACCTAAAAATCCATCCCATTTTCCATGTGTCGCTACTAAAACCCCATGTTCCGGACCAAGGAATAAGGCCTAATATTCCACCTCCCCCTCCTGTACAAGTTGAAGGTGGAGAAGAATACGAGATAAAAGAGATTCTGGATTCTCGTATCTACAGAAGAAGACTTCAGTACTTGGTTAGATGGAAGAACTATGGGCCCCAAGACGACACCTGGCTAAACACCTCTGACATACATGCCCCTAGATTAATCCGCAATTTTCATGCGAGATACCCAGACAAACCAGCTCCAGAGGCCTTCAGGAGCAGGCCTTAAGGGGGGGGTATTGTAATGTTCCGGTACCTTTGGTACCCTAAATTACACTTTCCACAAGTGTATGCGCCCTACCATTTACTTTTGGAAAGGTGCGCATACACCTTTAAGACTGGAGCTGTCATCACTCAGCTCCGGACTAGATGGCTATTTAAGGCGTCGGTTCTCACTCACATGTGTTCGTTCAAACACCCTTATCTGGATGCTAACCTTGCTTGAAGCTTCCATGCTTGCAAGCTTACTTCGCTGACGGAACCTCGCTGCGCTGATCCCTGTATCCCGCTATTGGATCATCCGCCTCTCCTGAACCACCCTTCGGCTGTATCGCTAATAGTGCTAAGTACCCCGCAGGGGAATTCTCTATAAACTTATACTAAGCTTACACTATCTAGCTCTGCATAGTAAAGACTGTTTATCACATCTGCATAACTAGATTGCTAGCTCTTGAGACTACTGCTACTTTTCTGCACTGGGTTGATCTCTTTTGTATGTCCACCTGCTATTCTATCATCTGCTATCATACAACATTGCTAAACCTTCCTGCATCCATCTGCTACTGTCTCACCTTCAAGTGTCTATCACCTACCACCTCCACTCAACCTATCCCTCAACCTTCATCATTGTGTTACCACATACATAAAGTCATTCTAGGAACCAGCTTGCTAATTGTGTGTATTTACTGGCTGAAATAAGACCTTCCACACATGATGAGTCATTGAGGTTGGGAATGGTATCTCAGCATATCTCTTACATGACTGCTGACGTGGAACTATTTCTGCAGCTGAAAATCCACACCATATAAGAAACACAGAAGCGTTACAATAGTGTAGGTTTTTTTTTTTCATGCAGCCTGTGGGCTGACCGAAAAAAAAGAGAACCTAACAGAAATCTCCACAGGAAAATTGTGCAGTATACGCACAATTAACCGCCCAAACATCCAAACCCACTTCTCATTGGCGGGTATACATGACAAAATTCCACGTACACCTAAAGGTATTTTAAATGCAGTGGTGAAATCAACCTACCACAGCGCTGCCATCATAGGTATCCATATATGCTGAGCACAAATGCTGTTTGTGTCAGAATATATAAAATCAGTGTGGCAGCCGATGAGTACCTGCAAGGCAAAGTGAACAGTAAACATAAAACATTACATTGGTACCTGAAAAGTACCAATGAAAAACAGTAAAATTAGGAAGAGTATAAGTAGAAGAGTAGAGTAAGAACAGAAAAATAACTCAGACGACAACTATTTTTGGCTTTTTTATTTTATGTTTTTTTTGTAATTTTTATTTTATGTTTTTATGTTTTTTTGTATTTTTTTATACTTTTTTTTCTTCAACGTTCAAGTTACAGTTTAGGGTCTCTCAAAATGACGATAGCCACCGAACATCTTTTGAGGCCCTGTGTAATTGTGCCCTAAACTGTGCCGTGCTGTACCCTATGCTAATAATCCACTAGTGTGTGGTAGTGACAGAAACAGTCACCGTGGCAAAGACCAGGTCGGTCAGGACAGTCGGGACAATAATTACGGGTGTCACGCCTAAATCTGCGCTTGCTGCAGACACGGCATCTTTTTTGGGGGTATCTTTGGGTAGGGGTGCTCGGGAGGAATTCCGGAAAATGCCTCTCATGCAGCTGGCTCACTGCATCTGGTTGGGGAAGTTGGGCAGGAGCAACTGCTGGAAACAGAAGGGCTCTGATTATCTCTTCTTGGTAGTGTAGGAAGGATAATGTTCAGGCAGACTCTTTGTATAAGACAAAAGTGTTGTAAATAGCCAATTGAAATAAGTATACAGACACTTTTTTGTACCAGCTGGCCTTATGGGCAATTAAGTACGGTACCATCATCTGGTCGTTGAAGTCCACCCCTCCCATTTTACGGTTATAGTCGTGGGGCTTCTCAACAACACCGGTGACCATAGTAATTTCGACTGCCGTGTCTGGGCGAATGAAGGACAGAACGAAAACGTTCTGTTTGTCCCTCCACTTCACTGCAAGCAATTCATCGCACCTCAAGCAGGCTCTCTCCCCCGGACTCAGTGGGGCATTTACTAGCCGTTGGGGGAAGCCCCAGCGATTAGATCGCTCGGTGCCACAAGCGCCAATTTGTAAATGAAAGAGGTGTCTAAAAAGTGGCACGCTCAAATAAAAATTGTCCACGTACAAGTGGTACCCCTTTCCGAATAAGGGTGACACCAAGTCCCAAACTAGCTTACTGCTGCTCCCTATGTAGTCTGGGCAGTCGGGGGGCTCCACAGTGCTATCTTTTCCTTCGTAGACATGGAAACTAACTGTATAGCCTGTGGCCCTGTCACACAGCTTATACAATTTAACCCTGTATCTAGCACGCCTGCTGGGGAGATACTGTTTCATAGCAAGGCGGCCAGTAAAGTTTATCAGGGACTCGTCAACGCAGACATCTTGTTCGGGGGTAAACAAGGCTGCAAACCACTGATTGAAGTGGCCTACGAGGGGCCAGATTTTGTGGAGCTGGTAATATTTAGGGTCTCCCTGAGGACGTCAGAGTTCATTGTCGTTGAAATGCATGAACCGAAAGATTTGTTCGTATTGAACCCTGGACATAGCAGCAGAGAACACACGCATTTGGTGAATTGGGTCAGTGGACCAATATAACTGCAATTCACTCTTTTTTGTAATGCCCATGTTGAAGGATAGGCCCAGAAAGATCTTAAATTCAGAAACCGTTATAGGTTTCCAGTTGAATTCTCTGGTAAGGGGCGAATTTGGATTGGTGGTAATAAATTGACTAGCATACAAATTACTTTGATTCACAATAGATCTGTAAAGATCTTCAATGAAAAACAGCTCAAAAAATTAAGGGGAATAAAACCAGCTGTTTCCACTCGAATTCCGGGCTGGGCAGTGAATGGGGGAAGTACGGGCACTGTAGAATCTGTGGGCTGCCAATTAGGATATGCCAGCGCTTCAGGGAGGGCACTATGGGCTCTACAGGCCTGTCTTCGAACACACGGTGGCTGCGGGCCACTACTCGTGCTAGCCACCGCACCAGCTTTAACTGCACTTATGGGACTCGCCACTTCACCAAGTCTTACTGCAGTGCTGGCATGTCTAGGTCCAGGGTGTACTAGGCCGCTCATGCTTGCCAGATCACGAGAAGTGTGAGCGGCACTAGTACTGGCACTCTGCTGCATACGAGAAACATCTGGTTCTTGCATCTCAGCAACTCCAGAATGGGGTCGGGTACGCCTGGCTTTAGCAGGGACCCATCCGTCGTCTGAGCTATCTGTCAGGGAGCCGCTGTTCTCTAAAGGTTCGTATACTGACTCTGATTCTGCCAGTGAGGCGTCCCCATCGCTCTCATCTGACATGGTCAGTATACTGTAGGCCTCTGCACTACTGTACCACCGTTTGGACATTTTAGCAACTAAATTTAAAGGTACAGTAGTGTGACTAACAGGTAAAAAAGCCCCTGGTTGTCAAGGACTATTTGGTCGCTACAAAAAAAACTGCTAGTGCTAGCAGAGATCAGGCCTGGCTCTGCTAACGCAGCGGTTTTGTGTGATTTGTGTTTTTTGGAAGTGACAGTAATCTATTGATTACTGCACTTGCCTGGGTAGGGTGGGCTGGGGGCTAAACGCAGGTGCTGGCAGGAATCAGCGCTGATTGTGCAAACACAGCGTTTTGGGAACACTAAACTATGGGGACGCTAGTATAGTTCTGATCAGATCAGATATTGATGTGTTCAAACACTATACTAGTAATGGAGGTGTATGTATGTATGTGTGTGTGTGTATGTGTGTTAGTGTAATTGACTCTAACTGACGCTAAATAACGGTGGTGTGGTGGGACCCTGACGCTAACTAGCCTAACTAGCGTCACCCGTGACACTAATACAGTGATCGGTAATCACTGTATATAGTGAACACTGTGACAGGGCAGTGAAGGGGTTAACTGGGGGGAGATCAAGGAGTTAAACCTTTTTAGGGGATGTATGGCGGGTGGCCTAAACCTATTTGGGCCTAGCGTAAGCGCAAACTGGGGTCACAAGTGACACTAATACAGTGATCAGTAGTTAGCTGATATATTGTATATATTAGTGCACAGTGTGATAGGGAGTTAAGCGGTTAACTGGGGGAGGTCAAGGGGTAAAAGTTTATTAGGGGATAGATGGCGGGTCCCCTAAACCTATTTGGGCCTAGCGCAAGCGCAAACTGGGGGTCACAAGTGACACTAATACAGTGATCAGTAGTTAGCTGATTTACTGTATATATTAGTGCACTGTGTGATAGGGAGTTAAGGGGTTAACTGGGGGAGATAAAGGGGTTAAAAGTTTATTAGGGGATAGATGGTGGATTCCCTAAACCTATTTGGGCCTAGCACAAGCGCAAACTGGGGTCACAAGTGACACTAATACAGTGATCAGTAGTTAGCTGATATACTGTATATATTAGTGCACTGTGTGATAGGGAGTGAAGGGGTTAACTGGGGGTGATCAAGGGGTTAAAACCTCATTAGGGGATAGATGGTGGGTGCCCTAAACCTATTTGGGCCTAGCGCAAGCGCGATTTAGGGTCACAAGTGACACTAATACAGTGATCAGTAGTTAGCTGATATACTGTATATATTAGTGCACTGTGTGATAGGGAGTTAAGGGGTTAACTGGGGGAGATAAAGGGGTTAAAAGTTTATTAGGGGATAGATGGAGGATGCCCTAAACCTATTTGGGCCTAGCACAAGCGCAAACTGGGTTCACAAGTGACACTAATACAGTGATCAGTAGTTAGCTGATATACTGTATATATTAGTGCACTGTGTGATAGGGAGTGAAGGGGTTAACTGGGGGTGATCAAGGGGTTAAAACCTCATTAGGGGATAGATGGTGGGTGCCCTAAACCTATTTGGGCCTAGCGCAAGCGCGATTTAGGGTCACAAGTGACACTAAATACAGTGATCAGTAAAATATCTGTATACCACTATATATAGTGTACACTGTGAGGGGTTTGGGGGGGGGGGTGATCAGGGGTGATCAAGGGGTCAAAGTGGGCCTATTTGAGGTGGTGTTAGTGTGCTGTTGGTGGAACTCACGTTTTAGATGTCTCTCTTTCTTCTCCTGGAACCGAAAGGGCTCCAGCAGGGAAAATTACATCACTTTCCCTGCCTGTGTTTACATTACACAGGCAGGGAACATGATGCTATTGGCCAGAACCGATCACCAGATCCAGACCAAAAATCATTGGTCTGCATCTGTTGACTGATTGGTTCTGAGCCCAATCACACCAGGATCAGCTCGCAGGGCGCGCGAGCCGTGAATGCGCGCGACGTAGGTCTACGTCACCAGACCCAGCCGAGCCGCTCTGCTGCAGTAGCAGCAACGTGAGCGGTCAGCAAGTGGTTAAAAGAAATGTATACTAATAAAAAGGAAGTATAAAAAAAAGATAACCCTTTCCACTTCCTATCTTCCCAAGCTACAAGGAACATTCAGTAAGGGTTTACATCTACTTTAATAGACCTGACAGTGCATACAAACCCTACACTAATCTCTATCTATCTCCTTAGGCACTTTATCATCAGCACTCCCTGTGCTTTCCCTATCACAGCTAAAGCACATTTTCAATATGGCTGCTGGGAACCTCTTTTGAAAAAATTAAGAATGCATATTCAGAGCCCGGACTTCACCTCCATCATCAGTACCCTACCTTACAAGATCTCCTTTGGCTGAATGGGCACAATTTTCACAGACGCATTTCAAAACCTATGCAAAGCCTTCCTAGAAGAGTGGTGGTTGTTATGACTACAAAGGAAGGAAGGGGGGCTATAGCTCCAAATTAATGCCCATGATTTTTGAATGGGATGACCATAATGCGGTGGTCAGTTGTCCAGAAAATGTTGTCTATATTTTGCACGCAGGGCCGGTGCAAGGATTTTTGCTGCCCTAGCCAAAATAAAAATTGCTGCCCCCCCCCACGTTGCTGACATCGGTGGGGGAGACCCAATGCGCATTGGACCTCCCCATAGGAAGGCATTATTCAGTGCTTCCCTATGGGGATTTCAACAATGCTGGAGGTTCTCACATAGCATGGCTTGCTGTAGCACTCAGGGGGCATAGCATGAGGAGTGCCGCACCAGATGTTGGCCGGTCCATTACTGATTTCAGGTGCGGGATACCGGCGCCCCCTCCTAAGTTGCGCCCTAGGCAGCTGCCTAGGTCACCTTACAGGTAGCGCTGGCCCCTATTGTAAGTAAAGGATAAAGTCAGTTCCTCTTGAGGGGAGTTTTGACCTTTGGGGTTAGTGATATGTAAGACTTTATAGAGGGTGATTCATACATCAAGGTAAATGGTTTCCTACAGTTTTTTAGGTTATATTCAAGCGCCAACAATAAACACAGCCAAGTAATTGTACAAAGCTAAAAAGTACTGTAACTACATGTTTTACTTTCCCATTAATTATCTTAACTAAAACAATGATTGAATAACTCTTCTAGGAAAAAAGTTAGACATTATAGAATTGTAAAAGAAAGGATAAAACACATAAAATTAGATAAAAATTATAAAAATTTTCCATCATTTGTCCTATTTATAACTGCACTCAGTTATGATTCTGGTACAAAGCACTGCAAAGTTATTTAAAAATAAAGTAAAGGGTTTTTTGTGTTATATTTTGTGTTTTTTTGTTTTTTTGTTTTTTTTTTGTGCACCACTGAAAAAGTTATTAAACAACAAACAAAAAATGTTCAAAAGGTTTAAAAATTAATGATAAGAATAAGGGTTTTTTTTTTTACAAAAACATGTGTTCGCTACCATATTTCATTCTTAAATGTTCAGATCTTCAAGAAGGGCGTTGAGACTTTCTGCCTTCTCCATTGTCTAACTGCAATTTTTTGTGCTTCTGCTGCTTCAAGATCATATCATTTTTTTCATTTCTGCTTTGGGCCTATTGGTTTGGCAATACCTTTGTTGTTACTCACAATAACAAAGTACTACTGTAACAGAATCTCGACCCTACAACGTGTTTGTGGGCTTCCATCAGAATACCACTTCCTCCAGTCTGAACATAGGTATCAGATATTACAGTGCCCCCATACAAAACTAGCCTGAACTTAGCTTGTATGGATCTGGAATAATCGCTTTATTGAACAGTCTCACACAATATATACACACATGAGGACATCCCCCTCTTGATCAAATTACCCCACCAGGTCAGGTGCCTGATTACATTATCATTCGCAGATGATATTGTGTACAGACATTTAATTAACATATCTAAAGAACAACCAACCCAAACAGTATACTATTTCCACTCAGCAACTAACAGATGACAATGATTTAATCAACCTGAGCCAATTAACTAGCATACTGCCCTCCTCGAACTCCTGAAATACAATACACATTATCATAAGTAGAAACACAGAACCCACAGTAGATAACAGGTCAGTAAATCAGAATATTCAACAATGTCTGGAAGACAGGGGGTTGAGCTGATGATATTAGCATCTGCTATGAGTCTGACTGTGTGAGGCAGTCTTCACATGTTTCTTGATATATACGGTTGATAAATACTACTGTCCCATTTGAAGTAATTCAAACCATATTATCAGGGTCCAGTAAGAACCTGCCCACGATTTCCCTAATAGACACAGGGTGACTTACACAAAAGAGGGGTCTAGGGAGCTGAGAGAGGGATTTCTCAACCTCTTGAAGGTAAGCTGGGTTCCACGGGCCCCCCAACCAAATTGACTTCTGTCACAACTACATATTTTTTTTTTCTCTTAGAACAAAAAAGGCTTTTTTGGTGCCTTTACCTTGCAAAATTGATAAAATGTTTCTCTGCAATCAATTGAAAAATGTATCAATCAATACAAAAATGTAATAATAAAACTACAATTTTATATGTTAATGAAATTAAAGCTGAGAAATGTGTGCATAGCTATAGTAATAGATTTGAAAGTTTCAGGCTAAGTGGGAACCCTGGATCCATTGCACAATTAGTACAGGGAATATAAGGTGAGTGAGGGCATATATTGCACTACCTACACCTATGGGACAGCGGCAGACCAATAGGAAGAGAGCTCATTTAATATTTATGTAATATATTTAATTTGATTCATTTATACTTAAAAAAAAAGGCAGTACTAACGTTTTTCTTTAGGTTTGAGGCCTATTTAAAGGGTTAACTGTGCCACCAGATCAACAGATGGCGGGGACAGAAGAAAGAGATTGTGCCGCCCTCCCTCCCATGTCACGGTCCTTTTGTTTTAATCCTTTTTATATGGATGGTTTTTGTTGTTTATTATTAGCTTGAGCTGTTATAGCTGAGCTAAATATTTGGTTATATACTTATGGTATGTTGGTATTCGAATAAAGATTCATGTATAGTATTGATACTTACAATGCTGGTTTTATATATTAATATATAATAAAAGAAGGAGAAGGCCAATGTGAAAATTAAAAGAGACAATGAATTATGCAGTTCATACCATTGCATACCACGTTTACCATGCCACCAAATTTGAATTGAGTCCATTGAAAAACCCAAATTAGAACCATAACACCTGACGGCAGCCAGATGGGAGGTCCAGAACACGAAGGAATGTCCAACGATCCACACGTGTCTTCGAGCAGCTGAAATTAAATATAAAGATTAGGTCTAACATATAAACGAAAACAATTAGAAGACCACCCACCAATGCGTTGTATATCAGAAGCAGAAAAACCCAACATAGCTGCTACAGTCGCAGCCCCAATACGAAAGGAATGGGAAGTAATATGTAAATGCAGAAGATCCAATGTAGAAAGACACTTCTGCAAAACCGAATTGAATTGAAAAACAGTAAGGGGTTTACCAGATAAATGTAACATTACTTATCAGCAAGAACCTATATAGCGCTTATCATATACTTTACATACTAATACCTATCAAGAAGTTTCCAGTGTTGGCAATGTTGTCGAATATACCATGTATTCATGTGTTTGCCACCAAATCTCCCTATTTATTGATTGTATATGTTTTATCTTACCTAATTGAGTAGACTTTAGACATTACTGTATGTGGATTTTGAAATGCTTGGATTGATATATTTATTATTATGCCAATGAGGGGCCTACTATGTGGAGTGAAAGGAAATGTCCATTTTGCCTCAGAATGTATGCCAACATTTCCTGAACAATACTCAGGAAATGTCAACCCCTATAGACAGACATTATACCATTATTACAATCCCTTTTACACATCCTTTATAGTCCTGAGCTGTATCCACCAAGACCCAAGGGGTGGGGACGTTGATAGAAAATCATTGCAATGCAAAATGAAATGAAATGAAATGGGTTTATAAGTTAAAAGCAAATCACTGTACCTAGGCTATCAGTTTTAAGCTTTTCTTGTAGAAATTGCATTTTTTTTTTAAATTTAGCATCATTGTCTCCTGTCCTTCTTCTTTTCTTTGTATTCATTATGTCATTAGGTATTGGATGTTGTATATGTCTTTATGATATATTTTTTTGTTAATCAAATGAAAGAATTTCATGTTATGAATACCTTGTGGAGAATGCTTATATTCTGTAATGGACCAATTCGTACATTTGTTGAATATATCCAGGGGCTGTGTTGCATTCTTCCTGTGTAACACTAGGGGACCCAAGCAGGTGTGCCCTGGGCTTCTGCATATGTTTGGGCAGAGCTTGAAATCCTGGCTTGCTTGCTTCTATGAGTCCAACCCTTAATAATCTGGCTTCTCTGAACTGCCTCTACCTGGGAATGAGCTCTACAGAGTGCAGGCAGGGAAGTTGTCACCACTAAATGATGCACCTGCTTTTTGCAGCATGACATCATTAGAGAGCCTGTGTTGAGCAGTATGATATCATGGCAGGGAGATCCCTATGATGGGTATGGAATCCATGCCTGGTGAGGACCCTGGGCTCCCTAGCAGGATTTCTGTCCATACAGGGCAAGGAATTGACTGCCCACAATAAAATGATCACTACAAATTAAAGGTTTCCTTCTGTAATTTCCTTCATTGGAGATAGGTATAGTTTTTGGGCCCCAATATGTTTTTAGAGATCCAAACCACTATGGGTAAGTGAGCTATTTTGCATATCATTGGGATTTATTGTGTAAAGAATTGGTGGTATGCCCTCACCTTTGTATTACCCCTCAATTAAAGATTTACATTTTGACCCTTAGGCTGATAGACCCCCCTTTAAAGGCAATATATGGACCTAAGCTAAAGTTATCCTCTATAGTAGAGGTGTAACACTCACAGTATCTCACAAAAGTTAATACACCCCTCACATTTTTTTAACTATTTTATTATATCTTTTCATGTGACAACACTGAATAAATGACACTTTGCTACAATGTAAAGTAGTGAGTGTACAGCTTGTATAACAGTGAAAATTGCGTCCCCCTCAAAATAACTCAACACACAGCCATTCATTTCTAAACTATTGGCAACAAAAGTGAGTACACGCTACGTGGAAAGGTCCAAATTAGGCCTAAACTGTCAATATTTTGTGTGGCCACCATTATTTTCCAGCACTGCCTTAACCCTCTTGGGCATGGAGTTCACCAGAGCTTCCCAGGTTGCCACTGGATTCCTCTTCCACTCCTCCATGACAACATTACGGAGCTGGTGGATGTTAGAGACCTTTCGCTCCTACACCTTCCATTTGAGGATGCCCCACAGATGCTCAATAGGGTTTAGGTCAAGAGACATGCTTGGCCAGTCCATCAGCTTTACGCTCAGCTTATTTAGCAAGGCAGTGGAGGTGTGCTTGGGGTTGTTATCATGTTGTAAAACTGCCCTGTGGGCCATTTTCCGAAGGGAGGGGATCATGCTCTGCTTCAGTATGTCACTGTACATGTTGGCATTCATGGTTCCCTCAATCAGCTGTAGCTCCCCAGTGCCGGCAGCACTCATGCAGCCCCAGACCATGACACTCCCACCACCATGCTTAACTGTAGGCAAGACACACTTGTCTTTGTACTCCTCACCTGGTTGCCGCTACACATGCTTGACGCGTCTTAACCAAATAAGTTTATCTTGGTCTCATTGGACCACAGGACATGGTTCCAGTAATCCATACCCTTAGTCTGCTTGTCTTCATCAAACTGTTTGCGGGCTTTCTTGTGCATAATCTTGCTGACCCCCCACCCCTTCAACCTCTGCAGCAATGCAGGCAGCACTCATATATCTGTTTTTTGAAGACAACCTCTGGATATAATGCTGAACATGTGCACTCAACTTCTTTGGTCGACCATGGTGATGCCTGTTCTGAACCTGTCCTGTTAAACCGCTGTATAATCTTGGCCACCATGCTGCAGCTCAGTTACGGGGTCCTGGCAATCTTCTTATAGCTTAGGCCAGGGGTCTTCTAACTATGGCCCTCCAGTTGTTCAGGAACTACAATTGCCATCATGCTAAGTCATGTCTGTGAATGTCAGAGTTTTGCAATGCCTCATGGGACGTGTCGTTCCGCAACAGCTGGAGGGCCATAGTTTGAGGATTCCCGGCCTAGGCCATCTTTATGTAGAGCAACAACTCTTTTTTCAGATCCTCAGAGAGTTCTTTTCCATGAGGTGCCATGTTTAACTTCCAGTGACCAGTATGAAAGAGTGAGAGCCATAACAACCAAATTTATTACACCTGCTCCCCATTCACACCTGAGACCTTGTAACACTAACGATTCACATGACAATGGGGGGGGGGGGCTAATTGGGTCCAATTTGGACATTTTCCCTTAGGGGTGTACTCAATTTTGTTGCCAGCGGTTTAGACATTAATGGCTGTGTGAGTGATTTTGAGGGTTATACAAGCTGTACACTCACTACTTTACATTGTAGCAAAGTGTCAATTTTTCAGTGTTGTCACATGATAAGATATAATAAAATATTTACAAAAATGTGAGGGGTGTACTCACTTTTGTGAGATACTGTATATTTGTTAGATGGTATTATTCTGGATGCATAACTTAACAAAAAAGTTTCTGCCTAGATTTTACTTGTTCTTTTCTGAAAACTCCCAAACTAAAGTTTTTCCTTCTCTGCTTTGCATAAAGGGCTCTGGAGTTAATGTTTGCCAAAATTAACTCTGTCTTTACTGAGCTGGTAGTTTTCAATAGCAGTTGCAAACTAGATTTTTAAACTGTGGGGTTGATTTACTAAAACTAGAGAATGCAAAATCTAGTGCAGCTCTGCATAGAAACCAATCAGCTTCCAGTTGTTTTTTTTCAAAGCTTAATTGACCAAGCTTTGACAATTGTAGTAAGTAAACCTCTGTCTGTCCTAACAAAGGGTTAAAGATCCAGAAGCTCCAAATAAACAAAGGTAAGAAATTAAAAAAAAAAAACATTTTTAGGTATACTGTGTGAATGGGAACGTATAACAAACATATACAGTAATCCCCCGCTCCATCGCGGTTCAGTTTTTGCGGTCCCGGTAATTTTCGGTTTTATTTGTAATGTTATTTTACTATATAAATCATTAAAAATGAAATATTTTTGTGTTTTCCATAGCTCTTGCTCTGTCTCTTAGTATCTTTTATGTGTTTAAATGAGTTTCTATTGTTTTAAAAGTGTGTTTAAAGACCTTAAAATGCTTCTACACGTACAGTGACAGTAAAAAAAAAACATGCCTACAATGCATTTTAATAGGGTTTTTCTATTTCGCGGAATTTCACTTTTCGCGGCTGGGTCCGGAACGTAACCCCCACAATGGAGGGGGGTTTACTGTAGTGGTGTTTTTTCAAATTTACCTGCAGAACAGAGTGGGACAAATGGGGGCCCCAGGGGATCGCAAGGAAGTGCAACATTTTTATTGTTGTACTTTAAGCATATTTAAAAACACTGCTCCCGAAAAGCTATTGTTTTTTTTTTTTTTATTGGTACATGTCCCTCAGGGCAGTACCCCAACTACTATACTCCTTTGATGGCAAAAAAACTTGCATATAAACCTTCAAAATGGGCATGTTCGATTTTTCCTGTTCGGCTCCCATAGACTTCAATGGGGTTTGCTGTTCAGTTTAGAACATTTTCCCTGTTCAGGAGTTCTGCTGTGAATTGAACAGGGGGGAGTTTGGCTCATACCTAGCTATCAGATACATTGTTCTATGCTAGCTCTGAGGACTACCAAATCACACCTCTCTATAGTATAGAGAAGGGGAGAGGGTGGAGTCCTGTAATCCTATCCTATCCTGTTTCTGTTGGTTATCCTAGGACTAGAAGTCTTTTTCTGGTAAAATAATCAAGAGAAAAAGGGGAAAAACCTGAGAAAAGAAATTTAATGCAATAAACACATCTAAGAACTGGTAAGCTGTAATATGCTATATTTTTTTACAGTTTAAATGTATGTACTTTAAATTGTCACATTATCTAAGTATATGCAAAGTTGGTGATTTTTCTCATAAAATGTATACCTTTTGATTTCCAATGGTTGGAAAATATTTAATACTTTTTGTTTTATTTCTCTTTTTTTTTTTGTAGTGTGGTTAATTTAAAAAAAAAAAAAACTCTGATGGTGTAAGATTTTTGGTTACTCTCTGTACAAGCCATCTATACAAAAGATAAAGCGTTATTTAATTACCTTTTGGGGCTGCTGTGGATTTACTTGGTCACCTTTCAAAAAAGTTTAACTTTGTTGGATATATTTGTTTGTATCACTTAAGGCTAATATCTTTTCTATCCTATTACAAACAGAAGGTGTGGATTAACATTTATATTATGCTGAATCAGCATGGTGAAATCTCTGTACTTGGCTGTTAGCCACCTGTGGCCATATGCCAATTTTTCTCAACAATTATATATTAGCTATCTGTCACTTGATTATCCATTAGCTTGATGCTTACCAAGCCATCACCTTGACATTTCAAACACAGGAAGTATTATTTTCTTTTCTTCAATAACGTGCATGCATTTGATTTTCACTGCCCTTTAACCTTATTTTATCTTTAATATTATGAATGTTATATAATTAGTGGCATCAATAGAAAATTGCTTTGGTATTTTTTTAGACATTGAAGGTGAACTTAAATAAGTTTTTGACTTGAACTGATGTGACCTTGCTTGGCAATAACTTGTTCCATTTTGTTAGATATTCATATTAGACTTAAGATCTGTAGGGCCCAAAGGAAGGTTAAAATAAAGTAGATCTAAACCCAATCATCAAATCTCACATAAATCTGAAATCTCATATACATTTCACATTCTCATTTTAATGAAATTCCAAAAGTTGTTTTAAATCTTTTAAAAAATGCATCTTTCTTTAAAATTATAGTTGGTGATCCTACTATGATGGTCCTTGATCAAGCACTTTCAGGTATAGGGCCTCCCATTGTGCTCCTGCCTTTCCACTCTGGCACATGTTCCTCTGTTGAAAACTAGAAAACAGCCATGCCAACATGAATTAGGCAGGTTTAACTAGTTACAGTCGGTCCAGAGCAATGATGTGAAGCTGACACTGGATCAACTCAATGTGGACAGGAAGTGTCTGAAAAGACCAGAAAAGATCAACAGCACTTAGATGCAGGAGAGATGGGGGCGGGGCCTATCCGCCACCCCGTGTCTAATTGGACACATGGAGCTACGGCTTGGCTCGGGTGCCCCATAGCAGGCTGCTTGCTGTGGGGGCACTCGCCAGGTCTGCCAAAGAGGGGCCTGAGAAAAGGAGGATCTGGGATGCTCTGTGCAAAACCATTACACAGAGCAGGTAAGTGTAACATGTTTGTTATTTTTAAGGAAAAAAAAACAAAACTTTAGTATCACTTTAAGTAGAGGACTAAGAGTAGATCTTTAATTATGTATATTTGTCTTTAAAGTTTAGCTTAGGGGCTATATACAAGAGAGTTGGAAATATGATGCATAAGGTGGCGACGAATATTCTGAGTTTTTTTTTTTCCTTGAAATTGGATAGTAGGCTTTTTGGAATTTTTGAAGTTATAAAATGTATAAACACATAGATCTTAGAATAGCAAATGTCCTGTCTCCCATACTCTAGTATCTGGTCATAGATATTACAGAACACGTATATATATGGGCACCTGTCCTGTTGGTACACCTATCATACAGGGTGATGTGACTTTAAGAAGCTGGTAATGACTACGATGTAAGGACAGAAAAAGGAGAAGCAGCAGCCCTGTCTGTAACCACGCCCCAAAGTATTTAAAATGGCGATAACAATGCAGATTACTAAATATGACTCTCCTATGAAAATGTGTCTAGCTTTCTTAAATCACATCTAATCCCAAAATAAAAAAAAATGTATATATTACAGCTTACCAGTCATTTTATGCAGTGGCTGCATTCGTTTTCATTTTTCAAGTCAAGAACATTTTCAGCAAGTACAGAAAATACCTGTTGATCCTGCCAGAATGGCAGTGTTCTTGTCAATTCCTGTGATATGAACTGGAAGCAAAAAAAAATCTAGCTACTAGCTCTATCAATCCACCATATAATGGAGATGAACAAAGACAGACATATTTGATGTCCAGCCTGTGCGACAATCATAGCTGCTTACATAGTTTAAGTGGAGAAAATAGGGTAGCCACCCAGGGTTAGAAAGTGTGTTATTTGTATAGTTATCAGGTAAAAAAAAGGGGGGAAAGCCTGGAAAAAGAGAAAACTGCTGCAGTCATCACATTTATGGACTGGTAAGTCTCAGTATATTACATTTTTATTTTGGAGTTTAGATACACTAAATGAAATACTTTTTGTGTCTCTGACCTGAAACACATGTAGATTACAGGTTTTGTCTTCTCTTTGACTTTATGTGCTATGCAAGACTACCATGTGCAGGTGGAGATCAGCAATAGCAGCCCATGTTACACAGTTACATAGTTGTTAGGTTGCAAAAAGATGCAAGTTCATCTAGTTCAACCAAGAGAAAAAATAAATAGAAAACTTCCATATACAGAACGGCCCCTTTCACACGGGCGATCCAATCTGATCCGCCTGTCAGTTTTTAGGCGGACCTGATCAGATGCTCCATGCATCCCTATGGGGCAGTGGGTGTCAGAGGAGACATCTCCGCTGATACCAGCTGCTATCTGACCCTGTCCGTGAAATCTGGACAGATGGAAACCCTATTTTCCATCCGTCCGGAGGATCGGATCGAATAGGATCGGATGAAAATGGACTGGCGGTCCGTTCTCATCCGATCTCCCCATAGAGGACAGCGGGGATCTGACAGCTTCTTCTCTGCACACAGAGCGGAGACGGAGCTGTCATCTGCCTGCTCAGCGAGGATCGGCCGATCGATCCCCCGCTGAGCAAAATGGACTCCGTCGGGAGGTGCTCCCATGTGAAAGGGGCCAACCTTATACCCACAGCTGAGGCAAAGAAAGGTAAAAAAAAAAAAACTACAAAGCATGGTCCAATGCAGCCTTTTTCAACCAGGGTGCTTGTGATTTTCTGGGGGTGCCTTGGCAAAATGCCTAAAAATTTATCAAAATTTGTATACAAGCCAGCAGGTGGATGAAGCCTGCCTTTTAGTTACACAAAGCCACAGGCATTAATTATGCACCATTACAACTTTCTAAAAACTGGCATCCTAACAACCAATGATGTCATCAGTTGATAAGGAGGATGTCTGTCTCCTCCACAGCATCCTTGTTTGACCCTCCCCTGCCTCTCTCCCTCAGCACTCAGGTCACATTAGCTGACCGAGGGAGAAAATAAACATGGGAATACTAGTCAGTACCAGTGTGCAAAAGTGTATTTTCTTTGGAAGAAAAAATCCCCTCTAATGTTGGGTCTCCTGTGTGTGGATGTTGCTGCTTTATGTAAAACTATTAGAATCGTTTTTACACTTTAGAATGGGGTGCCCCAAGACTATCATTTTAAAGGGTGTCTTGAGATTGTCTATAATTTTAAAGGGTGCCTTGACTGAAAATAGGTTGAGAAACACTGGTCCAATGTGCTCCAATGGGTGAAAATTCCTTTCTGATCCTCTAGAGCAATCAGATATTCCTTGGATCAACAGTTTCTGGTGTTATTACCTATACATGTTAATATCCAGGTATATTCTGTGCATTTTAGAGTGCCTCTGGCACTTGCTGCTTCCTTATAAACTTTTGAGAGGGTAGAAACTGGCAGATATAGTAGCAGTAGAAATGCCATTACTATATATGCTGCTTAACTCCAGCTGAATGGGCAAAAGTTCAGACAAATGCCCTAACAAGCAAGCTTTGGTCCAAATTGTGCTCTATGGGGGAATTTCAAATATTTTTTTTACATTTTTTACTAAGAATAATTCTATATAACATAGGGAAGTGAAGCATTTTGAGTAACTACATTCATGGAAATGTCTTTTAAATGTATCAACATTTATTATTTACTGTTTGATGGTAGAATGTTTTCTAGTAAGTTCTAATACCACTGTAATAAGTTCCGTCAAGCATAGTAGCATGAGCGTAAGAAAGTGAGAACACAGTGTAAAAAATTACACATATAATAATTTAGTGACAAGGATAGCAAAGAAACAAATATTCATAAGCTACAAGAGTTTGAAATATTACAAATACAATGGAAAAATACAACGACATGGGCAGAAGTAGTCATCAAAAAGAGAGTGAATATGAAAAAGAGTTAAGCCTTGTACACACGCAACGAATTTCCGCCGACTGGTCGTCCATCTTTTGTCCAGAGTGGTGTCTGTTGGTTGGAATGTGCTCTAGACTGCACACAAATTTTCCCGCACGACAGAATTCTACTTCAGAAGTGATGTCATGTGTTGGATTGCTTTCTTTGTGTTCTTTCATCTCTGAGCATGCCTAGTCTTGCTCATAAGATTTTTCCCCATCGAAATCTGTACTAATGAGACGAAAATCGGACGTGTTTTGAAGGTCGACAAAAATTATATAGCCTGCACACCAGGATTTTTTCGGCCGAAAAGTCGGAGTCGGTTGTCAGAAGCACCCTACTAACAAGCCGTAAATCGGCAGATCGGTCGTCGGACGAAATTTTCCGGCCGAATTTCTACTCGTGTGTACGGGGCTTTAGAGAAGTTGGGTGTACAAAAATGATAGAAAAGGGACTGGAATGACAGAGAGGCGAATAAGGAGAAAAAAATGGATGAGAAGGGGAGGCAGAAACTCTAGGAAGGGTTCAGGGTCTGGAAGAACAGGGCAAGACTATTCAAAGTGATAACAAATAAACATTTAGCCTACTTTTGTAAAGAATAAGCTTGTTCACAGTCATATTGATAAGACCAAGCTTAACAACCAATGTGTATTCTTATATTATTTACTACAAAGACTAGTCGCCTGTGCAATAGAAAGGGCAAGTGTTGATGGCCTTCAGAGGGCAAATGCAGCATGCTTTTGTCATCAGTGTCATCAAGCTGTGTCTTTTCCATGTTAAATTCTGTTGCCTGAAAATAGCTGTTAAGCTGTGTTGTGCTAAATCCATCGTGCCATACGTTCATAAAAATGTGTTTTTTTTTGTAAATATATGGCCTACTAAAGCTACTAGAGCCACCTAGAGCTGTTGAAAGTGCTCTTTACTAGATTGTTCTATGTTTTGGGCCCAATTCTGTGCTGCTGCCTATGATATGTTCATAATGTGGAAACTAAAGAAAACTTGGTTATATTTTTTTATAATTTTTTAAAACATTTTTATTTGTTTTTCATGTTCCTATCCAAGTTGAACTTGTTATGGTGCATATAACTAAAAGTATTACAGTGGCCACTTCAAGAGGTCACTTCTAGCTGGAGTAATTGTCATGGTTGACATACTCCCATTGTTGAACTTTTGTAAACAACATTCAATTTCAAATACATTTTCTTTATTTTTTTTGAACGTTCTTAAAGTAAAATTTTAGCCAATGTTTGCATTTATTTGCACTGCACGTCATGCCTTTTTGATTTAATAAAAAAATAAAATGCTTGTCTAATCGTGATGTATAATGCCACATTTTTGTGTATCCACTGCTGGTGAAATAGTGTGAACTTTCTGTGGTTCCCTTGTGGGTGGAATTAGACCCCTCTCTGATGGTAGTACTTTGAATAGGACCTCCGTGTCGGGGTAAATATCACACATTTTTTATCGTTCCTGTGTAGTTTGTGAATTGGACAGATTACCGCATGATTAATGCGATATTTACCTACATTTTTTTTTGCCCTAAAAAAAATGTTTTTATTATATTTTTTATTTTATTTACTTATTTTTGATTTTTAATGAATTGGACTTTATTTAACGCATTCAATAATTTATGCAAATGAGTAACATGATACCCTTACTGCATGCGGCAAAGCTTAGTGAATTGACCCCATTGACTTGAATTGAGAGCGAAGCAATTTTGAAGTAAAAAAAAGTGGGAAGGGCCCCAAAAGTGACTGTTGTAAAAAAAGAAAACTAGTTTCTTACAATATTACTTGCATGCTGTAACAATAAATAGTGAGGACAGGACATAGTGAGGTTGATTAACTAAAATTGGAGTGTGAAAAAGCTGCAGCTCTGCATAGAAACCAATCAGCTTCCAAGTTTTTTTATTTATCAAAGTTCAATTAAACAAAGCTGAAGTTAGAAGCTGATTGGCTACCGTGCAGAGCTGCACCAGATTTGACACTTTTCAGGTTTAGTAAATCAACCCCTATGTGTTTTGACTACTGAGCACTGTCACATTGTTTGGTACACTGTGCACTATGTTACCCCTAAAGAAGCTATACATTTTTTGGCAAAACATGTTGCGTTTTGTTTTTCAGTTAAATGTATGATTTATGGACAATAAATGCGTAGAAATGTAGAATTAAGAAGTAAGTAAATATAAGAATAGATGGCATTTCTATGTAACACAGGGTTGATTTACTAAAAACCAATTGGCTTTTTACTTTGCAACGGAAGTTGCACTTTGCATGGAAATAAGCCCCAAAACTTAGTGAATGAGGTGAAATTTCACTTTGCAAAGAATACCCAATTATACATCAGGAAAAAAACAGCATTTTTGATTGCACCAGATTGGATGATGGATGTTAGCAGCTTCACCACATTCACTAAGCTCTGGCAAAATTTTCCTTTGCAAATTGCAACTTCTCTTGTAAAGTGAACATCTGCATTTACTAAATCAACCCTAATGATATAGAACAGTGATGGTAAAGGTTGGCACCCCAAATGTTTTGGAACTAGATTTCCCATGATGCTCATGTACTCTGCAGTGTAGTTGAGCATCATGGGAAATGTAGTACCAAAACATCTGGGGTGCCAAGGTTCACCATGAAAAAGTAGTAGCAGAGCTGTTTGACGTATATTTGTTCAAATTAATATTAGTGAGGAAAAGGAAAATCTAGATAAATAAACTCATTGCGTTTTCCTTTGAATTGTTTATGGGGGTGCAAAGTAAACGCTTATAAATATCTAAAACACATACTGTAACAGTTTTCTTAAAAAAAAAAAAAAAAAAAATGTTTTCTTAAGAATTCTAAAAAGTTAAAGTATAACTAAAGACAAAACTTTTTTTTTTTTTTTGGATAGAGTGGAGGTGGATTAGAACACCTGTCAGTTTTTATTGCTGTCTGTGACCCCGTTAGGGAGATTCACCCTCTCTATTTGTCCTGGTTACCATTATCATTGAAAGTGAAGGTAAGAAAAGGCCAAATTTTGAGTTGTTCCCAGAAAATTAATAGAGGAAAAATCTTCCAATGCGGACACTAGTTCTGGGGACCTGGGGGGTCCCTAAGGAATTCCCGTATTTTGCAGGGATTTCCTCTCGCTCCATGTTTGGCTATGGAACAGGAAGTGAAGAGAAACATCCACAATGGGACACAGGTGGCAAAAAATAATCTTGCGATTTGCATAATCAGCCTGATTATGCAAATTGCACGATACCGGTCACACCCCCAGGTAGTCAGCTTTTCCTACGGGCGGCAGAAGCGGCAGCGACCGGTACGGAGAGAGGAGAGGGGCCGGACCGGGAGAACCGAGTCACGTGACAGGTCCCGGAATCCCCGGAGGTGAATAGCAGGGAGGCCCTTTCCTGGAGTCCTATATCCTTGATATATGCGATTGCTGGCCCGTTTGGGTCTGGCAGGAAGGTGAGAGGCTAATCCATCTGGTGGAGGGATTCACGTATTGGTGTTTATTAGTCATCACTGGATTACATCTTTAGTTGAACACTGGGACACTTTCAATATTATTACTTGATCTGAGCACGAGCACTATTGTGTGCCTTATGAACTGGATGTGTTTATAATTATCTATTAATTTTATCACTTTTATTAATTGTGTATTTCTGGCGCATCACGTTTTTGTATGATTATTAGGTTATTGTGATTTGTGAACACGATTGGTGCATGCTGCCGGATAGTATTTTACACATTGATGTTTCACATTCATGCACTTTATTTACACACAGTGAATTTGTGTTGAGTTTTACATCACATATTTTGGTTTGCGCTGATAGTTTTTGGTATATCATATGTTTCGCCTCATATAGAGCCTTCGTCTGGAGCCCAATTGTAAGTAATGTTTACATTACTTACAATTGGGCTCCAGACGAAGCCTCTATATGAGGCGAAACATGTTGAGCAATTGAACCATTACTCTTTGTCACCATTATCTGATCGTATATGGGATAGTGTCTGCCATTGGATTGACCTCTGACAGCATCTCCGTTATGTATTTACAGTCTTTTTGATGATTAATAGTATTGTAACCATGTACAACTACACCTAGTAGAACTGCTGTATGTTATACAGTTGATTGGTCAGCCGTCTAGGCCCTAGTCAATTTTATATTATATATATATGTTCTCATTTTTTGTCTTTTGTTTTTTTTTTTCCCCCCTTTTTTTCCCCTTTTTATATGATATGGAATTTGAATAAAAATTGTTTTTAAGTACTCTATGTGCCTGGAAAATCCTTCCTTCCCAACCTTCCATGACTTCTATTGAGTAAACTCTAGTATTGGCACGATCACTATTTTTTCTATATGCTCAGATTGCTGCTGTCTGAAGGCATATCTCATTTATTAAATAAATACATTAATTGAAAACCCCCATATGTAATTTCACATTTACTTAATGTGAAAAAGAGGTTTCTGTACGTTACATATAGTTACATAGTTACATAGTAGGTGAGGTTGAATAAAGACAATAGTCCATCCAGTTCAACCTGTGTAGGTGTGTGTGGACGTATTCATTTCTCATACCCCTGAATGTTTCGATCCTTGAGATGTACGTCCTAGAGTCTTTTAAAAATAGCCATACTCCCCGCAGTTACTACCATTTGTGGCAGGGAATTCCACAGTCTAGAAGCCCTTACAGTAAAGAACCCCCTGCATAGCCTGTGGTTAAATCTCTTCTCCTCTAAACGCATTTTATGACCTCGTGTCCTCATGCATTCCTTGCGACTGGATAGTTTTTTCTCTACGTGAGGTTAAACATTTTTTTTTTTCAAATTTAAAGAGTTCCACAATATCCTTTGCAATTACCCTAATGTGAATAACTCTGCAAAAGTTTCTCTATATATACCATTTAAGTTCACATTTGTTGACCATATCTTTCCTTATAGGCCTCAAGGGGCAATAGATTCAGGTCAGCTAATTTTTACTCATAGATGAGTACAGTTTACTTTGTACTGTATACCACTATATATTCAATTACAAAACTACAGACAAGTTCACTATATATACCATAAATATAAATACAGTATCTCACAAAAGTGAGTACACCCCTCATTTTTTTGAAAATATTTTATTATATCTTTTCATGTGACAACACTGAAGAAATTACACTTTGCTACAATGTAAAGTGTACAGCTTTTATAACAGTGTAAATTTGCTGTCCCCGCAAAATAACTCAACACACAGCCATAAATGTCTAAATTGCTGGCAACAAAAGTGAGTACACCCCTAAGTGCAAATGTCCAAATTGGGCCCAAAGTGTCAATGTTTTGTGTGGCCACCATTATTTTCCAGCACTGCCTTAACCCTCTTGGGCATGGAGTTCACCAGAGTTTCACAGGTTGCCACTGGAGTCCTCTTCCACTCCTCCATGATGACATCACGGAGATGGTGGATGTTAGAGACCTTGAGCTCCTCTACCTTCCATTTGAGGATGCCCCACAGATGATCAACAGAGTCAAGGTCTGAAGACATGCTTGCCCAGTCCATCACCTTTACCCTCAGCTTCTTTAGCAAGGCAGTGGTTGTCTTGGAGGTGTGTTTGGGGTCGTTATCATGATGGAATACTGTTCTACGGCCCAGTCTCCGAAGAGAGGGAATCATGCTCTGCTTCAGTATGTCACAGTACATGTTGGCATTAATGGTTCCCTCAATGAACTGTAGCTCCCCAGTGCGGGCAGCACTCATGAAGCCCCAAACCATGGCACTCCCACCACAATGCTTGATTGTAGGCAGCAAGACACACTTGTCTTTGTACTCTTCACCTGGTTTCTGGCACACACGCTTGACACCATCTAACCCAAAAAAGTTTATCTTGGTCTCATCAGACCATAGGATATGGTTCCAGTAATCCATGTCCTTAGTCTGCTTGTCATTAGCAAACTGTTTGCAGGCTTTCTTGAGCACTGACAGGATGACCCCTTACATCTTCAACCCGTGCAGCAATGCTGCCAGCACTCATATGTCTATTTCCCAGAGACAACCTCTAGATATGACGCTGAGCACTTGCACTCAACTTCCTTGGTTGACCATGACGAGTAGAACCTGTCCTGTTAAAGCACTGTGTGGTCTTGGCCACCGTGCTGTAGCTCAGTTTCAGGGTCTTGCCAATCTTCTTTTAGCCTAGGCCATCTTTATGTAGAGCAACAATTCTTTTTTCAGAGAGTTCTTTGCCATGAAGTGCAATGTTGAACTTCCAGTGACCAGTATGAGAGAGTGAAAGCGATGCCATGAGGTGCCATATAGAACTTCCAGTGACTAGTATGAGAGAGTGAGAGCGATAACACCAAATTTACACACCTATAATACCTGAGACCTTGTAACAAGTCATATGACACCAGGGAGGGGACGCTGTTTCACTGTTATACAAGCTGTACACTCACTACTTTACATTGTAGCAAAGTGTCATTTCTTCAGTGTTGTCACATGAAAAGATATAATAAAATATTTACAAAAATGTGAGGGGTGTACTCACTTTTGTGAGATACTGTATATACAGTTCACTATATATACCACTACAAACCAGTTATTATTTATTTCAGATACTTATATAGCGCAGTCAATTTATGTAGCTCTTGACATACACATTGTACATTCACATCAGTCCCTACCCTCAAGGAGCTTACAATCTAAGGTCCCTAACTCACATTCATACTTATACCAGGGCCAATTTATACAGGCGCCAATTAACCTACCAGCATGTCTTTGGACTGTGGGAGGAAACCGGAGTACCCAGTGGAAACCCACGCAGGCACAGGTAGTAGTCGTGGTCGGGATTCAAACCAGTGACCTTTTTGCTGCTAGGCAAAAATGCTAACCACTACACCATTGTGCCAACCACTTCACTGTATATACCATTTAAGTTTACATTTGTTGACCATACCCCTCCTTATATGCGTCAAGGGCCAATACATTTAGTTCAGCTAAATTTTCCTGATAGATGAGGTCCCCCATTCTTCTTAATAAAATTGACAAAACTACAGACCATTCCAATAGCACAATGGATTAGTGGTTAGCACTTTTACCTGTCAACACTAGGTCCTTGGCTCAAGACACTGTCCACATGGAAGCCGATTGGTTTGTTTGCAGAGCTGTACCAGATTTTGCATTCTCCAGTTTTAGTAAATTAACTGCTTTGTTCCCTGTATGACCGGGTAAGGTGTACAAAGAAGGCAAGAAGTTCCTGGTGTTCAGAACAGTTTGGATAGGGTTTACTGAGAGAGAAAAAAAATAGAAAGTCTTTTTAGCTTTAAATAAGCCTAGTGGGTATTAACTACTGCCTTCTCTGGCACACATGGAAGATTTGTGAAACGACAAACAAACACAAGGGCGCACCGGCCTAGTGCATTATCCTTAAACAGATTTATTAAAATGATGAATTAAAATTACTCACAAACGAGTTCTTGATAAAAGGCACATCAAACAAGCATAAAATCCTCAGCATCGAGATTGGGATTCCATCGTCCCCCGAAGCTGTACAGGCTTACCGGTTTCGAGGCTGCGCCTCTTCTTCAGAGCCTCACATGGAAAATTTGCCTAGGGTTTCTAAGCACTCCCAGTTCTACCCATCAAGATCTGGATGTCTCCCTACCAAACCAAACAGAAATAGAAAATAGAAATGCCTGTTGAACACAAAACAGCACTAAAACCAATATTCAGTAATCAGGTTACTATACGACAGACAGACAGTGCTGTCAACAATGAATGGCATGTCACCAGCACATTTAAAGGTCAGCAGTGGAACCATTTGGAGCCATCCAGTGTGCCGTTATTTAAGCACCTATACATACCTATCCATCAAGCTACCAACAATGTGTTGGTAGAGACCACCTTCCAAATCATGATGTCATTTTTCCACCAAATTCTAGGAAACAAAAATGAACATCCACTGTACTAGAAAATAAGTGTAAACAGTCAGCTTTCAACTCAGATGTACACCCAATAAAATTGCTAAATTTTTAGAAGCCAATAATGTTAAATAATCACTCAGAGTAAACTTTTTTTACTACACTTGCATATTCATAAATCATGTGCACTATTAGTTGGGATAACATTGTATGGAATGGTTAATTACAAAAATCTTTAAAAAAAAAGTTCACATTTGATATATGATTAAAATCCAATACTTTTTTAAGCTGCCGAAAGAGTAGGTAAGATCATAACATCTGTCAAACTTTTCCTGCCTGTTTTTATGCTAATTGGAGAGATTTACTCTCATGTCTTGTCCCACTGACACCAGTGAAAGACTTGATGGATGTCACCAGTAGAGGAGGACACGTAGCCAATAAATCTGACTAGACATGTGCATGACTGAAAACATTTGTTTAATTTCGTTTAGATTCGTTATTCTAGTTTTTTTTTTAGTTTTGTTAAATTCGGTTGATTCGTTCAATTGGTATTCAGAATTAATTTTATGTCTTTTTCTAATTTTCTTCTAATTTGCTGATTTTTTTTGATTCAACGCTTTGAATCGATAAATTTTGAATCGGTCAAATCAAAAGCTTTTGATTTTTGTTTTGAATGTGGCAAAGTGAACAAACAAAAGAAAAATCTTCATCAAATGATTACAATGACTCTTTAAATCACCTTTGGCTTAACAAAAACAGCAATACCGTATATGCCGGCGTATTAGACAACTTTTAACCTTAAAAATATCCCCCAAAAATAGGGGGGTCGTCTTATACGCCGAGTATAAAATGTGAGGACTACGTTCTCAGCGTGAAGCTACGTTAGGCAAAGCTACGGTACATACAGTATTTCCGCACATCCAGCGGGTTGAGAGATTATTAGAGACGTTAATTTTGGGCAATGTAAAGTACCGTAGTCCTCACATTTTTTACTCCTCTACGGTACATACATTATTACCGTACATCCAGCGTGTTGAGAGATTATTAGGGATGTTAGTTTTGGGCCATGTAACGTAGTCCTCACATTTTATACTCCGCTATGGTACATACATTATTTTTTGGGCTGCCTCGCAAGGGGGGTAAAGAACCGATGTGAACTCACATTTAACGGTGCAACCATGCACCTTTTGCAGGCAGTGTACAATCAAAAAATCCAAGCCGTGATGGCAAAGCGGGAGACGCTGTGGCTGTGTATCCTCTCCTATACCGATGCAGCCAGACAGTCTCACAATCAGTGAAGCGCTCCGTCCGTCCTAGCCCCTCCCCTACGCGTGATGACACAGGGACCTCGTGTCTTCCTAGGGGAGGGGCTAGGACGGACGGAGCGCTTCACTGATTGTGAGACTGTCTGGCTGCCTGCAAAAGGTGCATGGTTGCATGGTTGCACCGTTAAATGTGAGTTCACATCGGTTCTTTTTTGTTTGAAATAAATATCTTAAAGGTATAAGCACTATTGGAGATTTTATTTCTTGCATATTATGTGGTGACACCCTGTGCTGGAGTAAGAGGAAGTGGATGAAGTTGTTTACCCGATCTTCGGTGTAAGGGCGGACCTCTGAGCCACGGACCATTGTATCACTGGGAAGGGCTATCCCTGTTTAGGAGCCCCAATTGATGTGCCTGGTCTAATCTTTTCTGAGGTGAGCGCACACTCACAAGGGGGGTGCACAGCGTTTGTAGGATCTTTGACATCCCAGTCACTCACAAGTCTGGGGAGCACCTGCCACCTACTGGTGGTTTTGAGCACAGCAAAAGTTTTTGTTATTTGCACAGATTCACTTCGGACTTGATTTTTTTTCTATCTTTGGACACTATATTACCATTTTTTATTATTTATTTTTCATTGGACACTATATGAAAGATTGGTTTTATTTATGGATATTTGCACGTCATTTTAGGAACAATTTGTAAAGACTTTTATTAGAATTGGTTTATCACCGTGGTTTTATGTACTGAGGGAAATTGCACAGCATATGCACTTTTCACTTATATGAAAGCTTTTAGAGGATTTTTTGAGAGCATACCACATTTATTGTATTACTTATAACATTAGTTTTATTCACCAATATTTTTTACATTTGACATTGATTATTATTTGCACACCAGACTTTTATTGAGGAAGGATAGCATTGGTTGTACCAGCTTATGCAATAATTTATTAAGAGTATTTATTATATCGATTTTTATTCTGCGCAACACAATTTTATAGATTTTAAATATTTACACTTTTTATGAGAAGTGAAGTGTTTGCGGCATTTTAAGAATCTAACAGTGACAGGTAGCTCGCAGGAATTCTTTGTTATTTGGTAAATTTCATTTTTCCTGTAATTCGGGTATGCGGATATATCCAAATCTCTGAATAACGAAAAATTCTTCAGAATATTTATTCGGAACAAAAAGAACTGCACGTGTCTAAATATGACAGATGTTTGAACATTCTAACCTCTCCCCACTCAAAGAAATAAATGTGCTTGTTGCTGCCCCATGATCTTGCTTCACGTGCTTGTCACAACCTGTCACTGGGACAAGAAGTGAGGTTAAATCTCACCAACAGGGACAGATTTAGCAATAATAACCTTGCAGACATTTTAACATTTTCCCCTTTTGTACAAATCAAAAACAAAAATTGGTTGGAGTTGAAATCTACTGTGACCGTTTTGTCTATTCTGCAGGTTGCCATTGAAAAAGGCATGAAAGATGTCTAAACAACACAAAACTGCTCTATGCACCACATTGACAAACTTTAATATTGCTGGCGTCTGCACAGCACCCGTAATAAACTATACACGATTTCACATGCATTTGTCATTGGTTTCTCTCACAATTATTTATTGCTTTGGGTAGCACGGGTTCACAATGTGAACTCACACTTTTGTCAGCAGAAAGAAGTTATGGCGCATGCTGATTTTTGAGTACAACAAGGTCAGAAAAAACTAATTCCTTTGAAATGAAAAAAGGAGTCAGAAACAAGAGTTTTAATAACAGAATTGACACAAGCACAGCATATTACAAATATGAATTACAGTTCTATCAGGACATCTATTGAAATCCTCAGATTGCTTTGCTCCCAGCCTGACATAATATTCAAAGCCGGGTTTATATGTGCAAAGAATACGGCTGCTTTCCCAAGTACATGCAAATCAGATCATTGATTTATGCAGAGGCAGACTAGTGGGTGGAACACTAAATTTAATTTTTGGGGAAAAAAGCTACAACTACCTCAATACACAAGGCTGACACTGTGAACTGTGTATAAGGCACCAACAAATTCATTACAGTTTCCATTTTAAGAACTGCTGCATTTGAATGAAACATTTGTCTTTTGTCAAAGCTATTCTGTGGAAAAAAATATTTTTGCTAAAGATGTCAGCACAGTTCAGATACCCTCACCCTATGCCTTTAATATGATTGGAAAATGGATGCATGTGTATATCCTAAGTCAACAAGGCTTTCCCATGGACATTTTATACGTTTGTTATTTTTGATTCATTAAATCATATTTCTGAACAAAAATATTTTATTCTCATGGCATTTGCCACAAACACATGGCTAGTCTATTCAGAGAAATGTATGTTTAACATGTCACTTAACCATTTGAGGTCCTAAAGATTTACACCCCCTTCATGACCAGCCAATTTTTCGCGATACTGCACTGTTAGTTTAACTGACAATTAATCGGTTGTGCAACGCTGTACCCAAATAAAATTGATATCCTTTTTTTCCCCACAAATAGAGCTTTCTTTGGTGGTATTTGATCACCTTTGTGTTTTTTATTTTTTGTGTTATAAACTAAAAAAAAAAAAAAAGACAATTTAAAAAAAAACAATATTTTTTTACTTTCTGCTATAAAACCTATCAAATAAAAAAGTTAAAAAAATGTCTTCATAAATTAAGGCCAATATATATTTTGCTACAAAACAAAATTTCAATAGGCGTATATTGATTGGTTTGCACAAAAGTTCTAGCATCTACAAACTATGGGATATTTTTATTCTTTTGTTTTTTATTTTTATTTTTTTTACTAGTAATGGCGGCAATCAATGACTTATAGTCAGATGTTGCAGCAGACATTCTGACACTTACTGACACTTTTGACACTTTTTGGAGATCAGTGACACTAATACAGTGATCAGTGCTAAAAAATATGCACTGTCACTGTACTAATGACACTGGCTGGGAAGGGGTTTACATCAGGGCCAATCAAAGGGTTAACTGTGTGCCTAAGCAGTGTTTTACTACACTGTGGGAGGTGCTTTTACTAAGGAAAACATTGATCCTTGTCCTTGCTTTGCAGAGACACAAAATCCATGCCTTCTCTCCTTTTAAAACGGTGATCTGCTTTGTTTACATAGGCAGACCGCCATTCTGTCTCTCTGCAGGATGATTGGCAGGTGCCGATAGACATTGAGCTCACAGTTCCCACTGATTGGCTCCAACTGTGTGTAATCACAGCGAAAGCAATCGGCCGTCGGCACGCATGCCCGCCCCCCCTACCCGGAAATGGTGGATCAAATCGCAGAGGTGCCGGACCTTAAGTGGTTAATTCAATATTTTCTTATCACTGACTGATGTATTTTAACATGAAATATATGCCCCAAAGTAATATTGCAGCAATATGGCTTCAACAGAGCATTACAAACATAATATTAAGCCAACAACTGTCCCAGATTTTGAAGGACAGCAATTTTGGACATTTTCTGGTAGTTTCCATGTCCCGTAGGCTGTGTCGCAGGATCCAGGATGTTGTGCAGACTAAAAGGTAGAGAAATCCCCATCCCAACAGTGCCAGTGTGGTTCTAGTGCTGAGGTCCATTGAGAAAGGCAAGGCAGGAACAGAGCATATGATAGGTTAAGCAGTCATTGAACACCAATGCAACAAAAGGTCTTATTTTTGCTGTTACTGATTTCAACAATTAGATTTATTTTTGCTACTACAAACTCCAAAAAAAGGATTCATTTTGCTCTGACTGACACCAAAAAAGGCATTATTTTTTTCTCACATTGACAACAATAGAGATTGTTTTTGTAAATACTGTCATCAATAATAGGATTAAATTGTGCTCCCAATGACACCAGCAATGGGATTTATGTTTGCATCTACTGACCAGTATTGCTTGAGGAGGTATATTATCTACACCTTGCCCTGACCTCTGCACTTTCTATGCTGTGCGAAACATTGGGGTTGATTTACTAAAACTGGAAAGTGCAAGATCTGGTGGAGCTGTGCATGGCAGCCAATCAGCTTCTAACTTCAGCTTGTTCAATTAAGAAACCTGGAAGCTGATTAGTTTAAATACAGACCTGCACAAGATTTTCCACTCTTCAGTTTTAGTAAATCAACCCTATTGAATACTCCTGACCGATGCATGCTGTGCATTACATAATCCTGACCAAGATGGCACAACAAAACAAATGCTGGCTGAAGTAGTTCCCAACAATTTTAATGAAGTTCCTTTTTAAGGTACACTTAGACAAAATGTTACCTCTCTGTCAATATTTGGTGCGCAGAAAAGCAAATGGAACGGTTTCATATTTTAAATTAGCATCTATTCTGAGGTTAATGTGTGTCTGTGGAACTCTTGCTTATGGCACAGTAATTTAGGAGTACATTGTGGGTACATTGACTGCAGCATTTGTGTGTGGTGTATTTAAAAAGTAGGCTCAGACTACATTCAGTTATGCCCAATATTCAATACTTTTTATCCTTAGTGTTGTGTCATATTTTGACATTGGAAAATATAGGGGAAAACATTACACATTAGCCATTAGCCATGAAACCACCCCAACATTATGCTCCACTTTTTGACCATGCCTTCATGTGTTCAGGGGCTAGCAAGCTTTGTGCACTTCACTCTTGTGCCTTTAAAAGTGTCCCTCTTATTCTGAAATGTTGGACAATATATATATATACGCATTAGCTGCCAACTCTCGCTCAATTGGAACCAAATCACTATCCCTCTGTCCCTTTTCTTCTTTGGCTGTCCCCCTCTTTGGCTTGATGTATAAATCTCTTTATAATATACAGAATCTCACATAAGTGAATACACCCCTCACATTTTTTAAATATTTTATTTTATCTTTTCATGTGACAACACTGAAGAAATGACACTTTGCTACAATGTTAAGTAGTAAGTGTACAGCTTTTGTAACAGTGTAAATTTGATATCCTCTCAAAATAACTCAACACACAGCCATTAAAGTCTAAATCACTGGCAACAAAAGTGAGTACACCCCTAATTGAAAATGTCCAAAATAGGCCCAATTAGCCATTTTTCCTCCCCGGTGTCATGTGACTCATTAGTGTTTCAAGGTTTTTAGGTGTGAATGGGGAGCAGGTGTGTTAAATTTGGTGTTATCGATCTCATACTGGTCACTGGCAGTTCAACATGGCACCTAATGGCAAAGAACTCTCAGAGGATCTGAAAAAAAGAATTGTTGCTCTACATAAAGATGGATTAGGCTATAAGAAGATTGCCAAGACCCTGAAACTGAGCTGCAGCACAGTGGCCAAGACCATACAGCTGTTTAACAGGACAGATTCCACTCAGCCCCACCATGGTCGACCAAAGACACATGCTCAGCGTCATATCCAGAGGTTGTCTTTGGGAAATAAATGTATGTGTGGTGCCAGCATTGCTGCAGAGGTTGAAGGGGTGGGGAGTTAGCCTGTCAGTGCTCAGACCATACGATGCACACTGCATCAAATTGGTCTGCATAACTGTCGTCCCAGAAGGAAGCCTCTTCTAAGGATGATGCACAAGAAAGCCCTCAAACAGTTTGCTGAAGACAAGCAGACTAAGGACATGGATTACTGGAACCATGTCCTGTGGTCTGATGAGA